>NC_045450.1:12066657-12100900 GCF_002776525.5 Piliocolobus tephrosceles
CGGTACAGGTTAATGTTGAGAAACCCAGTTACCTTTGGCATTGAAACGTCCTATTCACGGCTGTGCATTTTATTCTTTTTTAAAGATAGGAGTGCACCTGCTAGGATTAAAGGGCAAGGGCTTACTTCACTTTTATGTTCAGATTTAGTCTTTTTTTTTGAGTCGCCCAGGCTGGAGTACAGTGGCTTAGTCTTGGCTCACTGCAACCTCCGCCTCCTGAGTTCAAGTAATTCTCTTGCCCCAGCCTCCTGAGTAGGTGGAATTACAGGCACACACCACCATGCCCAGCTAACTTTTTTGTATTTTTAGTAGAGATGGGGTTTCACAGTGTTGGCCAGGCTGGTCTCGAACTACTGACCTCAGGTGATCTGCCCATCTTGGCCTCCCAAAGTGCTGGGATTACAGGCGTGAGCAGATTTAGTCTTTACATCACAGAAGATGCAGTTGCCAAAGGTCTTAGGTCATTACTCCCTCAGAGAGACTGTATAAGAGATGGTAGATGTCAAATGTCAACACCTTTTGGGGCATATCTGGGTGCCTCCTCTATTGTTATTTTCTTAATTTAAATATTTGTTGATATTTGATAACAAGATTTGACAATCCTAGTGTTGTATATTTAAGCCATTTAGATATTACATAGCATTTGTGAAGTGCTTTGTATGCTATCTGGCAGGCAGTAAGCACTGTATAGATTTTCTTTTTCTTTTTTCAAATAAAATATCTCAAGGGGAAATTGAGTTGTTCCAAGTTGTTTGATGCTTTTTTTCTTTTTTCTTTTTGAGACAGAGTCTCACTCTGTCACCCAGGCTGGAGTGCAGTGGCTCGATCTCTGCTCACTGCAACCTCCGCCTCCTGGGTTCACGCCATTCTCCTGCCTCAGCCTCCGGAGTAGCTGGGACTACAGGCGCCCGCCACCACGACTGGCTAATTTTTTGTATTTTTAGTAGAGACAGGGTTTCATTATGTTCGCCAGGATGGTCTTGATCTCCTGACCTCGTGATCCACCCGCCTTGGCCTCCCAAAGTGCTGGGATTACAGGCATGAGGCACCGCACCTGGCCTGTTTTTTTTTTTTTTTTGGAGACAGAGTCTCACTCTGTCACCCAGGCTGGAGTGCAGTGGCATGATCTTGGCTCACTTGCAACCTCTGCCTCCAGGGTTCAAGCAATTCTCCTGCCTCAGCCTCCCAGGTACCTGGGATTACACATGTCCACTACCATGCCCCGCGAATTTTTGTATTTTTCAGGAGAGACGGGGTTTCCCCATGTTGACCAGGCTGGTCTCGAACTCCTGGCCTCATGTGATCCACCTGCCTTGGCCTCCCAAAGCGCTGGGATTCCAGGCGCGAGCCACTGCACCCAGCCTGGTAATAACATTTTTGTCTAGCCTGGGTGACAGAGCAAGACCCTGGTTGCTTGGTGGCAGAACCAGTATGGACACCAAAGTCTTTCTTATGCCACAGCCATCCTTGCTGGTTTTACCGTTTTCTTCTTCTGTCTCTCCTCATGGTTGTAATTTGGGGTCCCAGGGTTCTATTACATCCTTATTTTCAACCTTAGCTCTAGAGTGGAACTTCCTGACTACTGTAAGCCATGTTAGGCGCCATGGTCTCACCTGGAACAGGCAAGGGTTCTGCTCTCTCAAAATGACACTGCTCGTAGGAAGCTCGTCCCAGTTAGTTCAGTGTCAGAAGGAATTGGTGTTGCCAGACCCTTCCAGGGCGTGGTCTATTTTTGCTATTGATGTTAGAAAATGTGGCTAGGCATGGTGGCTCATGCCTGTTATCTCAGCACTTTGGGAGGCCAAGGTGGGAGGATTACTTGAGGCCAGGAGTTCAAGACCACCTGTCTGGGCAAGGTAGTGAGACCCTGTCTCTACAAAACAAACAACAACAAAAATTATCCAGATGTGGTGGTGCACGCCTGTAGTGTCAGCTACCTAGGAGACTGAGGTGGGAAGATCACTCGACTCCAGGAGTTCAAGCCTTCAGTGATCTGAGATCGTGCCACTGCACTCTAGCCTGTCTTAAAAAAAAAAAAGTTGGGCTGGGCGCGGTGGCTCAAGCCTGTAATCCCAGCACTTTGGGAGGCCGAGACAGGCGGATCACGAGGTCAGGAGATCAAGACCATCCTGGCTAACACTGTGAAACCCCGTCTCTACTAAAAAATACAAAAAACTAGCTGGGCGAGGTGGCG
Organism: Piliocolobus tephrosceles; assembly: GCF_002776525.5. Lineage (NCBI taxonomy): Eukaryota > Metazoa > Chordata > Mammalia > Primates > Cercopithecidae > Piliocolobus > Piliocolobus tephrosceles. The sequence goes on from NC_045450.1 coordinate 12,068,852, forward strand.
GGCGCCTGTAGTCCCAGCTACTCGGGAGGCTGAGGCAGGAGAATGGCGTAAACCCGGGAGGCAGAGCTTGCAGTGAGCTGAGATCTGGCCACAGCACTCCAGCCGGGGTGAGAGCGCGACTCCGCCTCAAAAAAAAAAAAAAAAAAAAAAAGTTGGAAAATGCAGCAGTAAGTGAAAAAAGAAAATCACTCTTAACCCTCAACTGCATTATGTTGTTGATGTTTTGGTACTTTTCCTTCTAGTCATGGGGGGCTGTGTGTGTGTGTATCTCTGTTAACCGTGTGATGACTGGGCTGTTCTCACCAAAGATACTAAGCTTTATTTTTCATGTGGTAAATTATTTGTAAACATACAGTTGATTCTTATTATTCCCAGTAGTTATGTTCTATAAAGTTGCCGTGAAGACTGAACCAGTGCTCCTAAGGGAAGTACATGGTTAGGTTGCTTTGAGCCTCTGGTCACACATTTTGTTTTTGAGATGGACTCTTGCTCTGTTGCCCAGGATGGAGTTCAGTGGCGAGATCTCAGCTCACTGCAACCTCTGCTTCCCGGGTTCAAGTGATTCTTGTGCCTCAGCCTCCCAAGTAACTGGGGTTACAGGCATGTGCCACCACGCCCAGCTAATTTTTGTATTTTTAGTAGAGAAGGGGTTTTGCCATGTTGGCCAGGCTGGTCTTGAACTCCTGACCTCATGTGATCCACCCGCCTCGGCCTCCCAAAGTATTGGGATTACATGTGAGAGCCACCGCACCTGGCCTGGTCACAGCATTTTTATCAACTGATCAATACATAACCTGGTTTTATGTCTGTTCCTGTTTAAAGACACCCTGTTTAATGTATACAGTTCATTCATTAACGTTGCACTCACAGCCAGCAGCACTATAAGCCATGCCTGAATGAAGCGTCTTTAACTCACAAATTATCTCCATACGGCACATCACAGCGTTCCTGTGCTTAGGAACTGTCGGCAGTACCACTTCAGCACTGTGCCTGGGGACATTTTAAACAACGAAATCAAGTGAAAAAAAAAAAGGCCGGGAATGGTGGATCACACCTGTAATCCCAGCACTTTGGGAGGCTGAGGCAGGTGGATCACCTGAGGTCGGGAGTTTGCGACCAGTCTGACCAACATGACAAAATCCCATTTCTAGTAAAAATACAAGAATTAGCTGGGTGTGGTGGCACAGGCCTGTAATTCCAGCTACTTGGGAGGCTGAGGCACGAGAATCGGTTGAACCCAGGTGGTGGAGGTTACAGTGAGCCAAGATTGCACAAAAGAAAGAAAAGTGAAAAAAAAATGCTGAAAACATGGCAGTAAATAGACAGCAAAGAGGATGCTTGTTTATGGTGTAAGATCTGAGGTCCCAGCTGTTCGACTTCAGCTGAGGACATGCACATTAGGGACCGAAATTATTGGCCTCTGCACATATTCATGAATGACTGTGAAAGCACCTCGAGTATTGACTTTGGGGTTACAAATAAACTTTAGTGCGTAGATGAATTTCCAAATACGGAATCTGCAGATAACGAGGCCTGACTAATTTCCGATGACTGCTTCTGTCCCTTCTAGTGGAGGTACTGGAGTAAACCGACCTCTGCTAGCTTTTGGAGTGGTGAGGGTGTGTACTTTCAATGGCCGAGTGTAACTTCCTCCTGCCTGCTTTTTCCTAGCGTGGAAGCCAGCTCTCCAGGCCACGGAAGTCCTCTGAGCAGCCTGTTACCTTCTGCCTCAGTGCCAGAGTCCATGACAATTAGTAAGTACTTTTGCAGCCACCTCCACCAGCTCTGGGATGACTTCTGGCCCATGTCTCATGGCAGTGCCTTTGTGCTTATAGCCGTGTGACTGTGGGTTCAAGTCAGGTATGTACATCCCTGGTTGTAGACTGGAGATGTGGTGTGTGCTTGTGAATTTCCAGAACTGTGGTTAATGCATGGCACTTGGGCGTGTGTGCACAGGCGTGCCTTAGGGGTGGAGCTGCATTGCCGTAGAATTCTATGGTTCCACGTTGCGGGGTTTGCCTCCTGTAACGCAGTTAGCTACAGAGGACCTATTCTAGTTGGATTTCCTTTGTAACTCTGGAGGACTCATTTTGTAAGTGAAGAAGAATGTGTCTCTCCAAGATGATTAAACTTTGCTAATGATCAGGCTTCAACTGTTTCCAATTTTACTACCTAGAAAAATTTTTAGAGATATGGCAAGGAAGGCTGGGTTTGAATGGATTCGTGTAACAAAGAATCAACCAACTGTTCTATAAACCGACAGGTGCTCCTGGTACCTCACTCGCGTCTTGAGCCAGCATTTGTCGCATGGCCTCCCCTGGCTGCAGGGGGGGTACTTGTTCCCAATTAAAAAAAAAAAAATTAGCTTTTGTTGCTAAGGAAGGAAGAAGGAGTTTGGGAGGCACCCAGCATTTTCTGATTCAAGGGTGAAGCAGGAAGTGAGCAGACACTGTTATGTAAACCAACAGTTGGTTTATTTTTTGTATACGAAGCCATTCAGATCTACTTTTCTTGAAGTTCTAATGGTTAAGGAGATGTGATGGAAATTTCTCTCTACCCAGAGGTAGACAGGCTTGGGCTGGCATGTGGCTCCACGGCCAGAAGAGACTGAGACTCCTCCTGTCTTGCCTCGTAGGCCAAAATAGCCAGTTTAGCTCTAGCCATTTCGTTCTCATTCCAGGCGGCAGGAAAGGGGAGAGGGCAAAGGGGAGAGACTTCGTCTGTTTCTACATATAGGATTCAGGGGCCTGAGCTTGGACAGGGAAAAAATTACCATGTTTTTCATTTAGCTCTGGGTGAAATGTAGTGTTTTCTTCAATTTTGATCATTCTATTTTGATGTAATTGGTTTCCTTTGTGATATGGTATGTTTTATATATTTTAATACATTTTCCTGAAAAGGAGCCCGTGGTTATTCCTAGACTACAGAATGACTCTTGGTACAAAAACGGTGAAGCCGCCACCGTCACTAGCAGGTGCTCACTGTATACCACTAGTGCCTGGGGCCAGCATTCATCTCATGGCCCCCCGTGGCTGCAGAGGGGGCAATTGTTCTCAATAAAAAAGAAATTAGTTTTTGTTGCTAAGGAAGGAAGAGTCTGGGAGGCATCCAGCATTCTTTGACTCAAGGGTGAAACAGGAAGTGAGCAGACACCGTGAGGCTGCTACGTGGGAACGGCTGGCCGCACTTTTTGTATAATGAGCGTGTGTGGTTTACTGTGGCGCTGCTCAGCCCTGAACTCGGCTGAGCAGGTGTTAATAGATCATTCGGTCTGTGCGACACGGGGTGGGTGAGTATGTAGCTGGCTGCTTTTCACTGGTCAATCTTTTGTTTACCACAGTACTGTTACTTACCCTATAGTTTATTATTCATTTTTATTTATTTATTTTTTGTAGAGGTGAGGTCTTACCATATTGTCCAGGCTGATCTTGAACTCCTGGGCTCAAGCGATCCACCCGCCTCAGCCTCCCAAAGCGGTGGGATGACAGGTGTGAGCCACCGTGCGTGGCCTACTACCGTTTACTTTTTTTTTTTTTTTGAGACAGAGTCTTGCTCTTGTTGCGTAGGCTGGAGTGCAGTGGCCGGATCTCAGCTCACTATAGCCTCCAGCCCTGGGTTCAAGTGATTCTCCTGCCTCAGCCTCTCAAGTAGCTGGAATTACAGGCCCACGCCTGGCTAATTTTTGTATTTTTAGTAGAGACGGGGTTTTGCCATGTTAGCCTGGCTGGTCTTGAACTCCTAACCTCACGATCTGCCCGCCTCGGCCTCCCAAAGTGCTGGGATTACAGGCGTGAGCCACCATGCCCAGACTATAGTTTACTTTTAATGATGCACTTCAACAAACTTGAATGCCTTTATTTTTTGAAAAAGGAAACTTTATCTCACTACTGTAAATGGAGAGTCACTATGAGTTAATCAAAATAGCAGATCGCTGTAAAATGAAGACAATGGAAGGAAATTATTACTAAGTGTGCCTGGCATGGTTGCCTGCCCTGGGTTCTGATTGAGACCCACTCTCATTGTTCAAAAGAGAGATGGGTGCTGCTTCTTTTTGGCCCTGGTTTATGTCAAGCATCTCAGTCTTGATAGCACTGGGAAGCTCCGTAACCACCAGAAAGACCAGAAGTGGGGTGATCAGCAGTGCGGGGAAAGCCCATTTGGGTGCAGCCCCTGCGCCCAGCCTTTTGGAAGTGCTTCTCCAAAAGAGAATTGTGCCGGAAAAGTAGGGGTTGAAACGGAACAGCCACATCCTGCCATCAGGATGTGCTTTATGGCCCCACAGAGCAAGAAATCACAGCTTCTGTACCCAGTGATGACTGCTGGACTTCAGTTGAGGAAAGCAATGAAGTTCTGTAGCTGGGCGTGGTGGCGGACGCCTGTAATCCCAGCTACTCAGGAGGCTGAGGCAAGAGAATTGCTTGAACCCCGGGAGGCGGAGGTTGCAGTGAGACGAGAGGGCGCCACTGCACTCCAGCTTGGGTGCCAGAGTGAGACTCTGTCTCCAAAAAAAAAAAAAAAAATCTAAAATAAAAATTTTGGGGAAAAAAAAATTTAGGCGTACAAACCTCGATGAAGTTCTGATTGCTGGATTTGGTCACAAAGGTCATGCTGTTGGTGACATCCCTGGGGTCCACGTTAGGGCTATCAGAGTAGCCAGTGTCTGTCCGTTGGTCCTATGCAAAGGCAAGAAGGAAAGACCAAGATAATGCATTTTGGTGGTGAAAACACAGTCGAAATATATTTTTATAAGCCAAAGGAAAAAGATGAGTCAGCGAGTCACATTAGAAAGGTGTTGAGGATATCCTGTTACTGAACTGATAGTAGTGGAAAGAACTGAAGATGGAAGAAGCAGCCACCCTGTGTGACTTGCTGGGATCTAATGCCCCATCACCTTCCCAGTACCTGCGATTCTGTGTCTGTATGGGCAGCACCGTGGTGCAGATGGACAAGAGTTTACTCTGGATGTGAGGCACAGCTACTGTAAAAGAACACTGCCTTTTGATTTATGGGCATTTTTTTTTAAGGACAGCAGCCCCTGAGATCACACCTGAGAGCCTTTGTAGGCACCGTAAGGAGGGCTGCAGGCATCCCTGGGCGCCCGGGCAGGTGTCTGACATTCTGTTTCTGAAGAGTTCCTGCAGCCGGGGCTGAGGTCCCAGCATCTCAGATAAACAAGATTTGCTTTGTCGGCTGCTTCTCAGGTCCACATACAGCATGGTGTCTGGGTCTCCCTCAGCCGCTTGCTGTCTTTGAGGAAGTCACTGGCCTTGCCCGTCCATTTTCTTTTTTTTTTTTTCTTTTCTTTTTTTTTTTGAGACGGAATCTCGCTCTGTCACCCGGGCTGGAGTGCAGTGGCCGGATCTCAGCTCACTGCAAGCTCCGCCTCCCAGGTTCACGCCATTCTCCTGCCTCAGCCTCCTGAGTAGCTGGGACTACAGGCGCCCGCCACCTCGCCCGGCTAGTTTTTTTTTGTAGTTTTTAGTAGAGACAGGGTTTCATTGTGTTAGCCAGGATGGTCTCGACCTCCTGACCTCGTGATCCGCCCATCTCGGCCTCCCAAAGTGCTGGGATTACAGGCTTGAGCCACCGCGCCTGGCCAGCCCGTGCATTTTCACTGGTGACATACATGCCCGTAAACACTCTCGAGTTAGGCCAATGAGAGGCATACATTGTTTTTCTTGTTTTGACTCAGACAATTTTTTAGAAACTAAATTGTTTTATTATTTGGCATCTTAAGCAAGTTTGGGATATATCCAGAGCTTACAGCTTGAATCTCTGAAGAAAAAAATGTCAGTGTGTCTGCATTTGAGCCTTGATACTTGGTAGAGACGTGGTCTGTGGTTAGGACTGTGCATGGGTGGCTGGGACAAGGGGCTTCTGTTTTCTGCGGTGCCTGTACTTTTAGGAAGTCTTCAAGGACAGAGCTGTTGTCTACCCTTGATGTCATCCAGCACAGATGAGGGATCAGGAATTCTAGAAATTTTGAGCAAAGAGTGGTTTTAAATTGCGTTCCCCCATCCTGCCATCACCTCCTGTGTCACGTGCGAGAGGAGTAAGAGGAGTGGGTCCATCTGGGTGTCTGGGGTGTTTGCTTGGGCTACCATAACAATGGGCCACAGATAGGGTGGCTTCAACAACAAGGACTTATTTTCTCAGCCAGGCATGGTGGCTCATGCCTGTAATCCTAGCACTTTGGGAGACCGAGGTTGCGGGGGGTATCACTTGAGGTCAGGAGTTCAAAATCAGCCTGGCCAACATGGTGAAACCCCGTCTCTACTACAAATACCAAAAATTAGCAGGGCGTGGTGGCGGGTGCCTGTAATCCCACCTACTCGGGAGGCAGAAGCAGGAGAATCACTTGAATCTGGGAGGTAAAGGCTCCAGTGAGCCGAGATTGTACCACTACGCTCAGCCTGGGCGACAGAGCAAGACTCTGTCTCAAACCGCTCCCCCCCAGAACAAATGAACAACAACAACAAAAAAACTGAAAAACTTATTTTCTCACAGTTCTGGAGGCTGAAAGACCAAGATCAAGGTGCCAGCAGGGTTGATTTTTGGTGAGGCCTGTCTCCTTGGCTTGCAGACGGCCAGCTTCTCTCTCTCTCCTTATGTGACTTTACCTCTGCAGGCACTTCCTGGTATCCCTTCTCTCATCTTACAATGACACTGGTCCTGTGGGATCAGAGCCCCACCCTTATGACCTTATTAACTTTAATTACCTCATTAAGGCCTTGTCTCCATATAAACTCCGATTGGGAGTTAGGGCTTCAACGTGTCCATTTGGGAAGGGATGCAATTCAGTCCATAGCGTGAGTTGTCCCAGGAGTGAGTGTCGCAAACGGCGTCCCAGTTCAGATGGAGCATCCCATCCCAGCCCGTGAAGCACCTGAGATTCTACTCTAGAGCCGTCACTTGACTCTTGTGAACCCCAGAGGAGCCTGGCAAAGAAACTCATCAGCTCTGTCCCCCAAAGCAGCGAATGCTTCACTCACATCCCAAGTGGCTTCCCTGGCTTCGTGTAATAATGCGTGCAGGTGGCTGCCTCTGTACTGTAATTGAGCTAGAGCTAGGTTATTTAATCCTCAGTGCCTGGGGATAATTGTGAAGTCTTCTATCGAGCAACCTTTCCCTCTCAGGTGTCTCTGAAATTGCAAAGGGTGTTTTGTCCTGAGGCATTCAGAGGTAGTGTATTCTCGTGGTTATTTACTACTAAAGGGAAGATGGTGTGTCCAGACCCACATGATTGCTCTCCTTCTGCAAGGCCCTCTGGTACTTAAGAAAATACAAAAGCCTGTTATGAAAAAGTTATTTATTTATTTATTTTTTGAGACGGAGTGTCGCTCTTATCACCTAGGCTGGAGTGCAGTGGCACGATCTCGGGTCACTGAAACCTCTGCCTCCCGGGTTCAAGCTATTCTCCTGCCTCAGCCTCCTGAGTAGCTGGGATTACAGACGCCCGCCACCACACTCAGCTAATTTTTGTACTTTTAGTAGAGGCAGGATTTCACCATGTTGGCCAGGCTGGTCTCGAACTCCTGACCTCGTGATCCACTCACTTCGGCTTCCCAAAGTGAAAAAGTTAATTATTTAGCAAAGCAGTAAAGACAGTTTGGAGCAAACTAAAACACCCATAATTCTGCCTCAGGGACGCCTTGCATTTCTGCTGGTAGGTTCCCAGTTCTTGTTTTGGGCACACGGAGCTATACCTGGGGTTGGAGTTGCAGCTGTGCCTGTTGCTCTAGGGAGGCCATGTGTCCTCAGGGCCAGGAGGGCACACTCAGAAGCTCAGCTGCCTGGGCACAGGTTCCAACCGAGTGGTCCCAACCCTCTCCATACCCATGTCCTTATCAAGACAGAGTGACAGGATCAACACCCATCTCATGGGCGGCCATGAAGATGACTGTGATGTGCTTAGAACAGCATCAGGATCAGAGTTAAGAATCAATAAATAGGCCGGGCGCAGTGGTGCACGCCTATAATCCCAGCACTTTGGGAGGCCGAGGTGGGCCTCGATCACTTGAAGGCAGGAATTTGAGACTAGCCAGGCCAACATAGTGAGACTCTGTCTCTATAAAACAATAAAAACAAAATTACCCTGGATGTGGTGGTGCGTACCTGTATTCCCAGCTAGTTGGGAGGTTGAGGCAGGAGGATTGTTTGAGCCCAGGAGGTCAAAGCTACAGTGAGCTGTGATTACACCAGGGCACTCCAGCCTGGGTGACAGGGCTAGACCCTATCTCGACAAAAAAAACAAGAAAGGAAGAAATCCCCAGGGCAGTGAGCGTCCTCTGTCCCCTCTGGGCTCTTTCCCTTTGTCTGAAGTCACCCGCATGGCCAGTGGCTTTCCTTTTCTGCCTCCTCTTCTGTCAGCTTTTACCACCAGTTCCTGACAAACCCTCAAAGCAAACTTCTGGAATGCGATTGGCTTGTTAAGAACACAGCAGGTCCGAGGAGAGTGGCATTTGATTTGCTTTTGGAGACCCCATATTCCTTCTCCACTCTTCTTCCCTTACCTTTTGGACAGTCTTGCTCCGTCGCCCAGGCTGGAATGCCCTGGTGTAATCTCGGCTCACTGCAACCTCTGCCTCCCAGGTTCAAGTGATTCTCCTGCCTCGGCCTCCTGAGTAGCTGGGATTAAAGGCACGCGCCACCACGCCTGGCTAATTTTTATATTTTTAGTAGAGATGGGATTTTGCCATGTTGGCCAGGCTGGTCTCAAACTCCTGACTTCAGGTGATCCTCCCGCCTGGGTCTCCCAAAGTGGTGGGGTTACAGGCGTGAGCCACCATGCCCGGCCCCCACCCTACTTCTCTAATAAAATGTGTCTGTTTATTTTTCTAGTTCTGACTAGAATAATAATCTTCTATCAAAATAGAAGCTAGTAAAAGTCACAGTATATTCTGGCAGAACTGACTATATGCCACGTATTGTGCTGAAGCATTTTTATTTATGTTTTCTCGTTGAATCCCCAGCAGCCTTCTGAGGTGTAAGTTATATTATTCTCTCTCTTTGTATAAGAAAACTGAGGCTTAGGAGGATAAGTGCCTGCCCAAGACCTCATGGCTAGTAGAACAGATAGTTAATGAACACCTACTGTATGCCAGGCGTGGTGCCTAGCTATAGTCAGTGGTGAATCTGGCAACAGACCCAGGTGTTCTTACTCTAAAGCCTACACTCTTGCCAGTTCTACATTACTTAAGGGGACACGTTCCACTGTCACCCAGCCAGGCAAGCAGCAGTGGACTAGTCATGTGTGGGCATCCAAGTCTGAGAGCCTTAAGCTTATCATTACTGTTTTTGGAGGCAGGGTCTCTGTTGCCCAGGCTGGAGTGCAGTGGTGCATTCCTGGCTCAGTGGGCTTAAGTGATCCTCCTGCCTCAGCTTCCCAAGTAGCTGGGACTGTGTCGGTGTATGCCACCTGCCCTGCTGTGTTTTAATGCTTATTTTGTAGAGATGGGAGTCTTGCTATGTTGCCCAGGCTGGTCTTGAACTCCTGGGCTCAAATGATCCTCCCGCCTCAGCCTCTCAAAGTGCTGGGGTTACAACGTGAGCTACTATGCCTGGCCAAACACCAAATTTTAAAATGAAGATAATTTTTCTTTTTACCAGTTTCATTTAACTATTGTCATTAGGAAAAAAACCTAATTTGTGGCAACAATGTTTTGGATTACATAGTCCCATGGGTCCCAATCTGGGGGACCAGGAGAGTACAAATGGAAGATGGGGGTAAGAGAGAAACATTGTGAAGCAGAGTAATGGAGGCTGACACAGACGCAGAGCAGAGAGCAGTTGCGTCTTTCTGGAATAGCATGTGTCTGCCTTTGGATGCGGTATTTCAGCTCTGCTATTGGCAGGCTTTAATAACAAGCAGGGTAACTATCATAATACTTAAGACCAATAGACAAATGTGGTTCATGGGTGTGGAATGAGAGGCGTTCTTGGTGGTAATGATTACGGGGCCAGGCGTAGTGGCTCATATCTGTAATCTCAGCACTTTGGAAAGCTGACGCTGGAGGATTGCTTGAGCCCAGGAGTTTGAGACCAACGTGGACAATGTAGCAAGACCCTGTCTCTACAAAAAATAAAAATTGGCTGGGCGCCAGTGGCTCATGCCTGTAATCCCAGCACTTTGGGAGGCTGAGGTGGGTAGATCACCTGAGGTCAAGAGTTTGAGACCAGCCTGGCCAACATGGTGGAACCCATCTCTACTAACAATACAAAAAACAATTAGCCAGGCATGGTGGTGGGTGCCGGTAGTCGCAGCTACTTGGGAGGCTGAGGCAGGAGAATCACTTGAACCCAGGAGGTGGAGGTTGCAGTGAGCCGAGATCGTGCCACTGCACTCCAGCCTTGCCAACAGAGCGAGACTCTATCTTAAAATAAATAACTAAATAAAACAAGTAAAAATTAGCTGGTCATGGTGGCACATGTCTGTGGTCTCAGCTACTTGGGAGAATGAGGTAGGAGGATTGCTTGAGCCCAGGAGTTCGAGGCTGCAGTGAGCCGTGATCATGATACTGCACCCCAGCCTGGGCAACAGAGCAAGACCTGCCTCTTAAACAGTCATGATAATGATTAGTACTCATTAGATGGTAAAGCAACTGACATTATGTGAGATGCCTCTCTGAAGTTATCCTGGGCTTTACAGCAACCCAGAAGGTACAAGCATTACTGGTCCATTGTACAGATGGGAAAGTCATGAGGCAGAGCCCAAATACAGTGCTCAGAGTCACACACACAAACTGCTGGGGCTGCAGCTTTCATATCTAGCTGTATCCTCTTTCCTTCTTCTTCTTGGTTGACATGGCTGGGAAGCAGCAGTGTTTTGTCTTCGATAGGCTAACCCGGCAACCTGATTCCTGCTGGTGGATCTGCTGCCGCCTCTGTAATATGCTTTGGGAGGAAGGGCTGTTGGGCAGTGGGCTCTCATGGCCAGACCCCGTGCTGGGGGCCATGGTCCTTTAGGGGGTATGGGCACTGCCCTGTCTCGTTCTGGCTTTGCTTGTGTCTCTAGGCTGCATGACTGGGAAGGATGGGTGCTTTCCACACAGGTCCTGCCGTGGGTGTCTGAGGCTGCAGGGCACCAGCTCAGTCTCTGCAGCAGGCCTCACAGTGTCACTGTTTGGGCCAGGCAGAAAGCTAGAGAGAGACAGGAGAGGCAGGAGCAGATCTGGTCAGCTGATCCAGCACCTGCAGAAGGCTGCAGCAGGACCAGCTCTGCGGGGTCAGAGCAGGGGCAGGTGTTGGGTGGGTGTTTCCATGTTGCCAGGGGGGAGGTGCCACATTGCCAGGTATCCTTTGTAAGCTCTGCAGGGTGCTTTTAGGACATGGGTGCTGACTTGTGCTGTTTGACAGACAGAGACTCTGTTCCCACTTGTTCATATACTTAGAAAGAATTTTAGCTGTCCCTCCCCAGCCCTCATTTATATGGGAAGGCTTGACTCAGGGAGCGTAAGGACATTGTGGTCATGTGGTGTGAAAGTGGCAGAGGAATGGCGTTTTGAGTGTTGATGGGAGTGCTTTTCTTTTTGAAGAAAAAAAGAAAAATGTCTTTCTATTTTCTTTTCTTCTGTTCTTTCTTTTTCTGGTTGCTAGATCCCTTTTTCTATTCAAACACAATTTACGGCACTGTATGCCTGTAATCCCAGCACTTTGGGAGACTGAGGCAGTGGGATCGCTTGAATCGAGGAGTTCAAGACCAGCCTGGGCAACATAGCAAGACCCTTCCTCTACAAATAAAAAAATTTAAAAATTGACCAGGTGTGGTGACCCATGCCTGTAATCCCAGCACTTTGGGAGGCTGAGGCGGGCAGATTACTGTTGAGGTCAGGAGTTCAAGACCAGCCTGGCCAACATAGCAAAACCCCATCTCTGCTAACAGTACAAAAATTAGCTGGGCATAGTGATGGGCACCTGTGGTCCCAGCTACTGGGGGACTGAGGTAGGTAATCACTTAAACCTGGGAAGCAGAGGCTGCGATGAGCCAAGATCACACCACTGCATTACAGCCTAGAAGGCAGAGTGAGACTTTGTCTCAAAAAAAAAAAAAAATAATAATAATTAATGTGTGTGGTGGTGGCACCTGGCATCTGCCTGTAGTCCCAGCTACTCGGGAGGCTGAGGTGGGAAGATTGCTTGAGCCTAGGAGGTTGAGGCTTTAGTGAGTAATGATTATGCCCCTGCACTGCAGCCTGGGTGACAGTGCAAGACCGTCTCAAAAAAAAAAAAAAAAAAAAAAAAAAAAAATCCCAAATAGAAAAAACCCTGCAACTATTTCTGCCTAGTGCTCAAAGTATAATATGATCACCACGCTGCTACTCTTGGCATCATATTCATGACCAAGAAGCGAAGGTCCTGCCTTCGGAAGCTGCCAGACCCATGGGGGAGACAAGCAGCAACGATTAGAAAGTCAAAGCCTGTGCCCTGTTTTAAGACGTGTTTCGGGAAAGGGCTCTCTCGGATGACAGCGGGGCTGAGGCCTCAGGATGGGGGGCTTGGCCCATTTTGGTGGCAGGTGGTACCGCTGGCATCGTGCTGCCAGAGTGAGGGGGAGAGTGAGTTGGAGGATGCTGGAGAGGGTGGCCTGTGTAGATTTTATCCCATGTGCACTCGGAAGCCAGTGGAGGACTTGAAGCAGTGGCGATAGGATTTACTCACTTCCTCTTGCAAAGAGCAGGCTCTGAAGCCTGCCTGCCATGCAGAGCACACTCAGCAGTGCATTCCTTCCGTCCTTCCCTGCTCCTTCCCTTGGCCCTCCCTTGCACAGGCAATGCTGAGGGCTCCCCTGTGCCTCGGGGTAGGGAGTCCTGAGTTGACTTAGTGGCTACACTCTCAGGCTGCTGACAGTCCTGTCACTGCCCTAAGCACGGTGCCCTAACACCCGTGAATCCTAGAGCTGTGCTGGGTGCAGCAGGACAGACGCGCCCCAGCAGGGAGTTCTGGAGCCGGGGGTCAGAGTCCTGGCTCCCAGCCTCAGCTCCAGGACTTCCTAGAACTAGATTTCTCTTTCTTTTTTTCCTTAAAGACTCTCTGGGTCCCTCATTTGTGAAATGAGGACATTCTCACTGGTGTCCCAGGGGTGTTCTGAGGACCAAACACACTCGCTCAGGAAAGCGTTAGACTTGAGTGTGGAACCGGGCATCCTTTGTGACTGGAGCCTTCTCAGCTACCTGGAAGCTTTTACAGTGGTGAGCGGTGGGGCTCTAGTTCTTCAGGGTTAGGACTTTGCCTGGGAATGGAGAGAACCAGGCTGAGGAGAGTGGGAGGAATGGGGGTAAATGTCCCATGTCGCCTCACACGGTTATTGATGGTAGGTAGTGGCTCCAGGGAGGCCAGTTCTTTCTGATGTCACATCTGGAGACCCCCTTGGAGACTAATTTTTAAGCCCATTTGGTAGCTCCCCAAGGGTTTGAGTGCCAGCTCCAAACCTTAGTCCCGAGGTTTAGGGTTTGAGTCCTAGAACGCTGCCTGGTCTCCCATTTTCATCCTGGTTTCCCTTTGGATGGCCTCTGCCAGTCTTCACATATCAAATCCATCAGTAAGTTCATTCCTATTTCTGGGGCAATTCCAGATTTTCCTTCAAAGAGTGCCTGGAAGGCTGGGTATGGAGGCTCATACCTGTAATCCCAGCACTTTGGGAGGCTGAAGCAGGCGGATCAAGCACCTGAAGCCAGGAGTTCAAGACCAGCCTGGCCAATGTGGTGAAACCCCGTCTCTACTAAAAATACCAAAATTAGCCGGGTGTGGTGGTGCGTGCCTGTAATCCCAGCTACTCGGGGGGCTGAGGCAGGAAAATCACTTGAACCCAGGAGGCTGAGGTTGCAGTGAGCTAAGATCATGCCATTGCACTCAGCCTAGGCGACAGAGTGAGACTTTGTCTCAGAAAAAAAAAAAAAAAAAAAAAAAGGCGCCTGGAAAAGAATAATAATGCAAATGCCTCCTTATTCATTTTGCATACCACAAACCAGGCTTTACCTTTACTACTGCCTAGTCTTCATAGCATCTGTGTAAAATAGGAGTGCTAGACTTGTTCTGTAGTTGAAGAAACTGAGAGGCTTTGCTGAAGGTCATATGGCTAGTGCGTGGTGGAGGCAGGGTACATACCCCCTCTCTCTCCTTGACGTTCCTGGAGACCCACAAGCTTGTGTAACGCCCCACCTTCAGAGAAAAGCAGCCGGGTCTCTTAGGATGTCCCCTTTGCTATGGACTGAATGTTTGTGTGCCCCTAAAATTCCTAGGTTGGAATCCTAACCCCCCAGTGTGATGGTGTTAGGAGGTGGGCCTGTGGGAGTTGATTAGGTCATGAAGCTGGAGCCCTCATGAGTGGGATTAGTGCCCTTATAAAAGGGACCCCAGAGGTCAGGTGTGGTGGCTCATGCCTGCAATCCCAGCACTTTGGGAGGCTGAGGCAGGAGGATCGCTTGATCCCAGAGCTCAAGACCAGCCTGAGTAGCACAAAGAGACCCTGTCTCTACACTCACACAGAAATTACACTTAGTGGTGCATGCCTGTAGTCCTAGCTACTCGGAAGGTTGAGGTGAGCCCAGGAGGTTGAGGCTGCAGTGAGCCAACATTGTGCCACTGCACTCCAGCCCGGGGAACAAGGGCAAAACCCTGTTCCAAAAAAAAAAAAAAAAAAGAAAGGGACCCCAGAGACCTCCTTTGCCCTTTCTGCCATGTGATGATGACACAACAAGAAGGCACCATCAGTGAACCAGGAAGAGGGCCCTCACCAGATCTCAAATCTGTAGGTGCCTTGATCTTGGACTTCAGTGCCAGAACTGTGAGAAATCAGTCCCTTTTGTTCACAGTGCACCGGGTCCGTGGTGTTTTTGTTATTGCAGCCCCAGTGGGTGGAGGCGCTCCTGCAAGAGGCCCTCCTTCCCTGGCCGTCCATCTGGAAGAGCCCAGCACAGGCAACTTTATCCCATCACCCCACGTGCAGCACTTCCCTGGCTGCTGACTTCAGGTTTCAGAGCCCTCTATAACCTCACTCCCCTCTTTAGTTTCTTTCCTGTAGCCTCCACTGGGATACAAGCTCCCTGAGTAGACACACTTTGTCTGCTAGTTCATTGCCATTTTCCTGGTGCCCCAAATCCTGCCTGACAAATAGTTGTTCAAGAAACATTTAAAGAAGGAAGGAAGGAACGAAGGAACAAAGGAACTAATATTTATTTTAGTTCTAACAAGCATGGAAAGTTAAAAGAGCATTCTGCGGGAGTGAATTGAAAGTGAGTTCTCTGAGGGCGGGCTCCAGTCTGTTGTAATCACCATTGCGTCTCTATCTGGGGATGCAGTAAAAGGCCTGGTAATACCTGAGGGCGGGTTCCAGTCTGTTGTAATGACCATTGCATCTCTATCTGGGGATGCAGTAAAGGCCTGGTAGTATGAGTTGCTCAACGGAGTGGGGTTTCGTCTTTTTTCGTGCTGTGTCAGGTAGGGCAGCTGGCTGTAGAGGAGTGATGCATGACACGCTCTTTGCTTTCAGTGAGTGAGAACACTTGGTTTTAATCCTGGCTCTGAGAGTAGTAGGTCGCTTGACCACTCTGTGCCTCAATTTCCCAAGCTGTGAAGTGGAGGAGGCTTCCCTCAAGGATTCTTTGTGGTGCTGCCCATCTGTTCTGGGAAAGGAGCCAGGATACCCACATTCTTATTTGCAGTGATTAAAGAGCCATGTGGCTGAAGTTTCTAATGACTTGCCTGACCTTGTTAGTTTCTTTGATACCAAAGACAGGTGTCTTCCTTTCCCCGTTGTCTACTGTCTCCTTTACAGATGTGGTGTCAGTTCAGGTGACTGAATGACTTTTGGCCAGGCAAGCAAGTATCAGTAAACACACTGGCTTGGACATTTGGCCCATAACTTTTTATACCCAAGGCCAGGTGTTGGCCGACGTGGGAAGCGTGACTGGGCTGGAAAGAGGCAGAATGGTATTTGTGTGAGTGCCCAGACCCCTGTGGACTGTTTTGCTAAGATGCTCTCTCACGGAGTTTGTAGAGGTGAATCAACAACCTTCTTTGTGAAAGGCAAACGTCCCCTTCAGGTTTTAATTCTGAGTGGCCAGCAGCCCTTATATTGTCACTGTATATCATCAGAGCCACTAGAATATTAGATATGTAAATCCTTTCTGCACTTTGTACATCCTTTAGTTTCGTACGGCCCTGATGTCAGTGATCATGGCCAGTTGAGAGGCAATGTGTTGGGGAGGAAAGCACAGGGGTCAGGTGGACCACAGCGCTGATGTTCAAGAGCTGTGGCTACGTGCAGTGGCTCGTGGCTGTAATCCTAGCACTTTGGGAGGACAAGGCAGGAGGATTGCTTGAGGCCAGGAGTTCAAAATCAGCCTGGGCAACATAGTGAGACCCCTCTCTTTACAAAAGAAGAAGAAGAAAAAAAAGCTAGACATGGTGGCATGTGCCTGTAATCCCAGCTACTCGGGAGGTTGAGGCAGGAGGATCTCTTGAACCCAGGAGTTATAGGCTACAGTGAACCTTGATCGCACCACAGCCTGGGTGACAGAGTGAGACCATGTCTTAAAGAAAAAGATCTTTGTGACCCTGGGCCAATGCTTTAATTCCTCTGAACTCATTTTCCCAGTCCTTGAAACGGTGGTAATATTATCTCCTTGGTGGATTCCTGGGAGTTATATGAAGTGTCTAGCACAGAGCCTAGGATATATTGTATCTGGGAACCTCATTGGAGGCTCAGAGATAGTTTTAGAGATTTCAGATGCCTCTTGCAATTGTGTGCAAAAATCGTGCTTGTGTGTTTGTGCACATATGTGGATTTTCCTGGGGAGAAGTTCCTTTGCTTTCACGACTCTCCTTGAGAGTGTTCCAGGCTTTAGAAAAAAGTAAGAAACATGAAGCACTTCAGGTAGTCAGTAGGTGGTAATTGCACATAGTGTTTGGGGCACCACTGGCAATGGTGGTATCATTAATTTTGTTTTTGTTGTTCTGCTTGCTGATGTTAAACCAGCTAGACTGACTGTTCTTATGCACATCCCTACATGTATTAGCAGTGGGAAGTTGGGCAAGGTATTTAAGCTAACTGTGCCTCAGCGTTCTCGTCTATAAAATGGGGCTATCATAGTACCCCTCTGACACAGTTGTGAGGATTAAATGAACTGACAGATGGAAAATACTCAGAAGATACACTATGTAAATTACCACTTGAGCTATCTAAGGGTGTTATACGCTATGTAAATTCTACCTTGATAAGAAAAATCGGAAAAATAAATCCAAGAGAGTACCTGGCATCTTAAAGACTGAATAGCTGGTAGGTGTATTTATGATCAACACCCTCAAAGGGTACATTGCTGACAAATCTTCCTGAAAACAACATCTGGGCCTTATTGTTAAACTGCAAATACGTTGACCTGATTTTCCATCTTACTGAAACCATCCCTACAGCAGAGGCCCTGAAGTTCCCTTTACCTGATATCTACCCCTCAATCCTCCCTGTGGTTAAGAGGACATAAACCAGGCTGCTATTTGTGTGAGGCCTGAAGACAGGATGGTGGTTCTCAGCTGGGGATGATTGCAGCCCCCAGGGGACATTTAGCCGTGTCTGGGACGTATTTGGTTGTCACAGCTGGGATGAGGGTCCTTCTGGTATCTGGTAAGTAGACCCCAGGGATGCTACTGAAAGTCCTGTAGTGGACAGGACAGCTCCTCCCAACAGAGCATTATCCAGTCCCAAATGGCAGTACTGCTCGCTTGAGAAACCCTGAGACAGAAGGAAGCAGCAGGGCTGTTTTCCAGGAACCGTATTTTGCCTTAGACTTTTAAAATATTTTTAAACCTCTCGCCTCCTGCATGGGTCAAGGAATGAAACTTAGGAAAAAATGAACCTAAAGAAAAGGACAGATCCCAGGGAGCATTTGTTTGCGTGTGTGCGCGCGCGTGTGTGTGTGTGAGCTTTTTCATGCCATCACTCCTGCAGTGAAGATGATGATTTAGGAAGGCTGTAGATGCATAAGGATACACACCTGTGGAATGCACCAGAATACGTGATTCTGACTCCATAGCTGCGGAAGTACCGTCACTGCTGCGGAAGTACCAGCTCACTGGTACTACTTTACTGGAGCTTAATGAAAATTCATTCAGTTGATATTTGTTGGTGTTAACAACAGCCTTGTCTCCCTTCACCTCCTTTTTAACAACAAAGTTTCTACTCTTGAGTTAATTTCATTTGAATATATGGTTATTTGGGAGCTGGAGGCTGCAAGAAAGCGGCTCAGGCTTTATTCCTGCCAATTTCAGGAAGAGCCGCGTGGGAGCCACCAGGGGGCGCCCTGGTCTTTTCTCTGCTGCTTTCCTTCCGCAGCTGCGGGTGACGGTTATCTGAATTTTTGATGTCCAGCGCTGTACCCCTTTCAGTGGTGAGGTAGAGGGTGGTGGTGGTCATGAGAGCAATGGTCTTTTCTAGTTGAAAAGCATCAAGCATGCATGCAGCTTTCTGTTCGCCATCAGTATAGCACAGTCATGCATTGCCAGTCACTTTGTGGTCCTGTTCTAAAAGGGAATTTGCAGCTAATCAGAAAACATTTCCCCTATGTCATTGCTTTTCATGAGATATAATTGATTCGCTGTGGGTATTCAGCTTTTGAATCCTAATTGTTGCCTTCTCGCCCCTTTTCTGGGGCTGGGGAGTGAAGGTGGTAGAGTGTGGTGGGCCCAGATCATCCGGCCCAGTTGTTTCCTTTTGATTTGTCGTAGCTTTTGATCATGAGCCAGGGCAGAGAGGGCAAAAAAAAATCCTCACTTGTCAATAGGTTGTGTTGAGTGGGTCCTTTTTTTTTTTCTCTCAGCTATTATTGGAAGAGACTCTCAATACTAGTGAGGCGTTCTGGCTCGTCGCGTAGCAACACAATTCCAAACTTTCGGCAGCTCCAGAATTGAAGTTGAGGAGTGCTGTAGTAACATCAGAGAGAGATGTGGGGCCCCGCAGCCAGCCGCTTGCTTGGCTGAGGGCTCCGTGATAAAATTTTAAGATGAGATGGTGGGGCAGTGACCATTAAATTGGCTGCAGTCTGAGCCCCCTGCCCCTTAACCACCAGGAGTGAAGCTAGGTGGCATGGCCAACACAGATCCCTCACGCTGGGCATCTTTCTTTAAAGGGGAAACTTCGCACCGAGTTTTGTGTACTAGCCCTTCAGTGATTGTCATAGTGTCTTAGGAATTGGAAGGTTCCTGATGACATTTAGACATGCCTCACTTCTTTATCATCTGTTTATTCCTTCCCCAAACATTTACCAAGCATCTCTCATGTGCTGGGCGCAGTTCTAGGTACTGAGGAGCTAGAGGTGGGGATCCAGCTTGGCCATGCACAAGCTCTGTGTCACACGTTAAAATTTCCCCATCATTAAAATGCAGATTCTGAGAGTGCTGGCACCATGGGCTGTTGTGAGGACTAAATGAGTTCATACATAGAGAGTGCTTTGACAGTGTGGTCAGCACTCAGTAGGTGTCAGCTCTTCTCACATGGGCTCTGCCTACAGAGCGTTCTAGTGGAGGTAACGATGGTAATAAAATAAAGAACTGATCGATGATTGGATGGGGCCAAACGGGAGGCAGTGGGGTCATGTGGGAGAGATGTACTCTTTGTTGTCTGTGGCACTGAATGATCCCTACTCGATCCACTCATGGGAATGAGTTCCTGTGAAGCGGGAAATTCCTAATGGAAGTTTTAGGTTATGCAATACAGCTCCCAACTCCTTAACCTGGAAAAAGACCAGCGCTGGGTGCTGGTCCCTCATATAGACCCTGGATTCCTCGCTCCCAGGAGGGGAAGGAGGAACCAATGACAGCAGGATGAATGTAGCAAGGATAGGGTGGCTGAGGTGCAGAGGGCCACAGGAGGGAAGGGTTAAGGGCTGCAGGGGAGGTCAGGCGGTCTTGCAGAGATAGGGGTGCTGGGCCAGGAGGGGACCTCCCTGCAGTGTGCAAAGGTGGCTGACGGTGATCTCCTGGGCTGCACCTCTGGTTCTGTACTAAGCACTGCAGGACATTTGGATGGGCTTGAGAGGCTGTTGTCACCATTATGAAGCCCTTGAGGAAGCAATGGTGATGGTACTGCCAAGTACTGAGTCTGCCCTTGTCACCCATTAACTCATGCATGTCTGTGATCCTGTGAGAGCTTGTGGTGATCCGCATTTCACAGAGGAGACGGGAGTGCTTAGCAGTAGGGAAGCTTAGCCGGCATCACACAGCCAGTGGCTGATGGAGCTGGGCTGCACAGCTAGGCTCTTAGCCTGGGAAGAATGTGTTTTAGCTTCACCTGGAGACCCTGCACCAAGCCACAGGGCATTTTGAGGGGGCTGTATTTCAGGCCGACTTCCCGCATCTGGCTGGTTGTTCCCCCTGCCTTGCCAAGCTCTCTTGCCTGTGGTTAATGATCCAGGCTGCAGTGAGCTCACAAGGTCTCAGTATCATTTCTGTGCTCTTGGTTTGCGCCACACATTATAGGTTTTTTTCTTTTTTTTGTCCTTTTTAGCATTTGATCATTTTATTTGAGGTCTGCTGCATTCCTGCTGACCTCCCTAACAGCTCAGATTCTTAATTTGTTTACAGACTTTCAGGAAGGGCTGTCCCTGAACTTTAAGCTGGGATCAACTTTTGGTCTGGAGGTTTCTAGCCGGCTGTCTGAGCTGGGCCAGGCAGCAGCTTATGTAACTGTTTGATGCAATTTAGAGCTGATCCAAAATGGGCCTCTTGCTCAGGGGATGAGACGATGTCAGACTTGTTGGAAATGTCAGCTTTGTTTGAATTGTGCCACTGGCAGAGCTGGGACAGCTCGGTTTGTAAAGTTGAAAGGTGGAGGTGGCGGGGCGGCAGTTGGGTGTGAGTTTATTGGGAAGGAGTAGCCTGACTGGGCTGCTTCATTAAAGTTGGGGGAGCTGTACCGCCCTGGGGGAGAGCACCCCAGGCTCCTACGGTCCCACGTGAAGGGCTCACGTCCTGGCCTTGCCCTTTACTTCGTTCGTTTCCTTATTTCCAAAAGGAGGTGAATAATACTCGCCGTGTGCAGTGCCTGCACACGCTGGGCCCAGAGGACATGCTCTGTACGTGGCAGGGGTGCTTACATTTTGGTTGCAGCCCAGCAGTTCCAACCCTTCCCCTGACCCCTCCTTCAACTGCTTTTCCTCCTCCTCTTCTCTCTCCTGTCCTAGACCTTAAATATTAATGTTAAAAATTCATATTTAAATTTTTGTTTGCATAAGTGTATATTTACATGGAACAAAACTCAAAAGGTACACATGGGACACCGTAAAGGATTTCTCTTCCACTCGCATGTCAGCCACCGTGCTCCCCACCCAGGACTCTAACCTTTGGAGTTTACCTTCTGGAAGAACATTGCTGCCCAGTTGAACAGGGGGTTGGGCATACTGGAGCTCCCACTTGAAGTGGCCACCGCGTGCCCTTTGTTTGGAAGTTACATTGCATTTCAGCAGCACCAAGCTGCTTCCGGGTGTCTGTACACACTGTCGGTTTCATGTGCGCACGATTCAGTTTCATGCCCTTCCTTCGGCTGGGACACCCTCCCCTCTCCTCCTCTTTTGCCTCGGTCGTGCTTATTCATCCTTTAAGACACAGCTTAGGCGTGGCCTCCTCCAGACAGACAGACACATGAAGATCAAGAGGCTAGCTTTGTCATCAGTAAAGCTGGTTGGAAAACAGAGTTTGAGCCTGCGGGCAGGTGGACTTACATAAACTTGGTCCCTGAGTCTAACAGTCAGGGGTAGAGACTCCCTCGGGGCAGCTCCTGAGCACACCTTGTGGGCGGGTGAACAGGTCGGTGGGCCCTGAGGGAACCCACAGGAGCTGAGCTGAGGAGGAGCTCCTCCTGGCTGGTCCGATTGGGCCCGGTCACTCCCTGCCTCCTGGGAGCAGACAGTAGGGCACAGAGGGAGGGTGGGAACTGGGGAGTGGGGACCTCCTTCATGCGAAGATGGGACGTCAGAGAACTGGCGGTTCCCCTCCAGCACAGAGCGCTTCAAGAGGAGAGAGACACTTAGGTTTCGGGCTGTTGTTAGATACAAGGCTGTGGCTGAGTGACTTTGCTGAGGTTCTACTTTCTCTTCTGCAGAATGGGACTAATTACCTGTCTTTCACATGTTTGCTGTGAACACTGGCTAAAATAAAGTAGGTAGAGAGTGGTGTCTGCGTGTGCGAGGTGGTCAGCTTAGCACTAAACCCAGGGCCCTTGGTTCCGTTTTCTTGTACTGCCCTTCTCCCTGATTCTTCTGGAACCTCCCATCTCTTCCCCTGAAGGAAGAGGCACGTGTTGTTGAATGGAGTTGCGTTGCTCGTAGGGGAGTTGGGTGTGTGTGAGGAAGGGCCGGTGAGTTGGTGCCGCGTGGTTCCTGGGGAGTTGGGTGACAGCTGGCAGCTCAGTGTTTAGTGACCTAAACAGGGGGGCCCCAGAGACGGGAGCAGATGCAGCCTGTCTGAGGGCGGCTCTGCCGTCGCCTCTTCGGTGCCCCATGGCATTCTGCTGGCCTGGACTCCCGGTGAGGGTGGAGTCCCGTCCGCCTCCAGAAGGAAGCCCAGTTCTGACCATGCCCTCTCCCCTTTTGTATTCAGACTCCCACCAGCATCTGGCAGGACTTGCATCAGCCTGCTGTGCCCTTTTGATTTGGGGAGTGTGGATCCCTGGACTGAGAGACACAGCAGAGTGCCTCTGCATGCCTGTGTCCCTGGGGTGCTAGCCCACCTCCCTCTGTGGTGCAGTGCCCTCATGACTGCCTGGCTCTGAGATGGGGCTGGACCTGAGGACCCTAAACACAAATCCATCTCTCTGGAGTGGCACTCTCCCCGGTGAGCGCTAAGCATGATGAACCCGGGACGCGCGGTACTTGATCAATGTGCAGGTACCGTGCTCGGTACCGGACATGGATTTCCGCCGTCTAGTCCTTGCAGCGACCCCATGCGGCAGCCACTGTTATCACCTCTCTCTCATTGATGAGCAGAATCAAGGCTCAGCGATGTAGGCACTTGTCCAGCACAGGGAGTCCTTGGTGGGAGAGCATGGGACTTCAAAGCCCACCTCTTAAACCGCGTGCCCAATAGCTTCTGGCTTTTCATCCTTCAGTCATTCATTCACCACATGTTTACAAAGGCCTGCTGTGTGCCAGGCGCTGTGCTGGCTCGAGGCAGGGTGTCCACCACAGCACAGTCGACCTTTGGGTTGGATCATCCTTTGCCGTCCTCTGAGTTGTAGGAGATTTTGCGGGGTCTCTGGCCTCTACCCACTAGCTGCCGGTAGCACCACCACCAGCTGTGACAGGCAAGTGTCTGTGAACAGTCCCCAGTGTCCTCCGGGGGGCGGGGTGGGCAAAACTGCCCTTGGTTGAAACCCGCTGCTCTAGGAATCCATAAGCAGAAGAGACGTGTCAGGTGGGGCTCTCTCCTCTACAGTAAAGTAGAGCTGGACTAGAGGAGGGATGGTGCATGCTGGAGGGGCTGCTGTGCCCAGATAGGGCTGTCTGCAGAGGCCTTCTGACAAGGTGGCTGTTGAGTAGAGGCCTGAATGAAGCGAGGAAGAGATCGTGGGGGTATGGAGGGAAGAGTGTGCTTGGTGGAGGGAATGGCCAGGATAGAAGCCCTGGGTGGGGGCGCTGGGTGTGGCTGGGGTAGGAGGAGATGAGGCAGAGAAGTTGGGGATGGGGCGGGTGGGGTGGCCTCAGCTTTCACACTGAGTGAGTGGGGGTGCTGCTGGGGGCATCACAGCAGAGGACAGTGAGTGACGGAGGGAGGCCTGTGCCTTAGACAAGTCATCGGGCCCCTGGGTGGACTGGGGGACAGCAGGGAGGGCAGGTGGCAGGTGGGGGTCACAATGTAGGCAGCAGATGCTGGCCACCTGGGGGAGGGCTGGGGACTTTCTGATTAGGAGAATGACCTTTGGGGTTTCTCCACGTTGAAACGATCAGTGCAACACCTGCCCATGGTGAAGACACCTGTCCTTGGCCCAGCTCTTCTCAATTCCCAGGATGAAGAGTGCCTCTGCAGTCTCTCAGCTGTTCCTTCATTGGCGGGACACTTTCTACCACCATGTCTTGAATTGCCTGTTTTAGACATTACCAGTTTCCTGCTGGAATAGGTAGGGGTTGTGGGTGCGCATCCTGAGCATCCTGCTGCGCTGAAGGGAGCAGCCTATTTTGTTCTCTCCTTTCTCAGGGCTCTGCGTTATTTTCTTTTTCATCTCGGTGTCCTGATGTACCTTTGTGGCCCTCCCGCTTTTTTGTTTTTTTGCCTTGCAGAACCTTTAGCATCTCTCTCATTCTGTTCTTCCTCCTCCTAAATGGTTGACCCCCAATTTTATTTATTTATTTTTATTTTTAAGTTTTTCAAGATAGTCTCACTCTGTTGCCCAGGCTGGAGTGCAGTGGTGTGATCTTACCCACTGCAACCTCTGCCTCCCGGCTTCAAGTGATTGTCCCGCCTCAGCCTCCCGGGTAGCTGGGATTACGGGCATGCGCCACCATGCCTGGTTAATTTTTGTATTTTCACTAGAGATGGGGTTTTACCATGTTGGCCAGGCTGATCTTGAACTCCTGACCTCAAGTGATCTGCCTGCTTTGGCCTCCCAGAGTGCTGGGATTACAGGCATGAGTCACTGTGCCCGGCCTGACCCCCAATTTTAATCATTTTATGTTGGCAGCTGTAGTTTTAGTCACAGCTATCCCTTGGTAATAATGAAAAAGGAAAGTGTCGTTTTTTTTTTTTTTTTTTTAAATATACTTTCAAGTTCTGGGATACATGTGCAGAAGGTGCAGGTTTGTTACATAGGTATACACCTGCCATGGTTTTTTGCTGCACCCATCAACCTGTCATCTGCATTAGGTATTTCTCCTAATGCTATCCCTCCCCTAGCTCCCTACCCCCAGATAGGACTGGATGTATGATGTTCCCCTTCCCTCCCCTCCATGTGTTCTCATTGTTCAACTCCCACTTATGAGTGAGAACATGCGGTGTTTGGTTTTCTGTTCCTGTGTTAGTTTGCTGAGAATGATGGTTTCCAGCCTCATCCATGTCCCTGCAAAGGACATGAACTCATTCTTTTTTATGGCTGCTATTATTCCATGGTGTATATGTACCACATTTTCTTTATCCAGTCTATCATTGATGGGCATTTGGGTTGGTTCCACGTCTTTGTTATTGTGAACAGTGCTGCAATAAACATACGTGTGCATGTATCTTTATAGTCCTTATAATGACTTATAATCCTTTGGGTATATACCCAGTAATGGGATTGCTGGGTCAAATGGTATTTCTGGTTCTAGATCCTTGAGGAATCGCCACACTGTCTTCCACAATGGTTGAACTAATTTACACTCTCAGCAACAATGTAAAAGTGTTCCTATTTCTGCACATCCTCTCCAGCATCTGTTGTTTCCTGACTCTTTAATGTTCACCCCATTCTAACTGGCATGAGATGGTATCTCATTGTGGTTTTGATTTGCATTTCTTTAATGGCTGGTGATGATCAGCTTTTTTTCATATGTTTGTTGGCTGCATAAATGTCTATTTTTGAGAAGTGTCCATTCGTATCCTTCGCCCACTTTTTGATGGGGTTGTTTGTCAAAAGCTGGAAGCATTCCCTTTGAAAACTGGCACACGACAAGGATGCCGTCTCTTACCACTCCCATTCAACATAGTATTGGAAGTTCTGGCCAGGGCAATCTGGCAAGAGAAATTCAAATAGGAAGAGTGGAAGTCAAATTGTCTCTGTTTGCAGATGACATGATTGTATGTTTAGAAAACCCCATTGTCTCAGCCCAAGATCTCCTTAAGCTGATAAGCACCTTCAGTGAAGTCTCTGGATACAAAATCAATGTGCAAAAATCACAAGCATTCCTATACACCAATAATAGAGAGTCAAATCATGAGTGAACCTCCCATTCACAATAAAATAGAATAAAATACCTAGGAATACAACTTACAAGGGATGTGAAGGACATTTTCAAGGGGAACTACAAACCACTGCTCAAAGAAATAAGAGAAGACACAAACAAATGGAAAAACATTCCATGCTTATGCATAGGTAGAATCAATACTGTAAAATTGGCCACACTGCCCAAAGTAATTTATAGATTCAATGCTATTCCCATCAAGCTACCATTCATTTTCTTCACAGAATTAGAAAAAACTGCTTTAAATTTCATATGGAACCAAAAAAGAGCCCATATAGCCAAGCTAATCCTAAGCAAAAAGAACAAAGCTGAAAGCATCATGTTATCTGACTTCAAACTATACTACAAGGCTATAGTAACCAAAACAGCATGGTACTGATACCAGAACAGATATATAGACCAGTGGAACAGAACAGAGGCCTCAGAAATAATGCTACACATCTACAACCATCTGATCTTTGACAAACGTGACAAAAACAAGAAATGGGGAAAGGATTCCCTATTGAATAAATGGTGTTGGGAAAACTGGCTAGTCATATGCAGAAAACTGAAACTGAACCCCTTCCTTACACCTTATACAAAAATTAACTGAAGATGGATTAAAGACTTCAATGTAAGATCTAAAACCATAAACATCCTGGAAGAAAACCTAGGTAATACCATTCAGGACATAGGCATGGGCAAAGACTTCATGACTAAAACACCAAAAGCAGTGGCAACAAAAGCCAAAATTGACAAATGGGATCTAATTAAACTAAAGAGCTTCTGCATAGGAAAATAAACTATCAGAGTGAACAGGTGACCTACAGAATGGGAGAGAATTTTTGCAATTTATCCATCTGACAAAGGCCTAATATCCAGACTCTACAAGGAACTTAAACAACTTTACAAGAGAA
Organism: Piliocolobus tephrosceles; assembly: GCF_002776525.5. NCBI lineage: Eukaryota > Metazoa > Chordata > Mammalia > Primates > Cercopithecidae > Piliocolobus > Piliocolobus tephrosceles. The sequence continues at coordinate 12,095,661 of NC_045450.1, forward strand.
AAACAAGGAAAGTGTCTTCTTAATGTTCCCTTGTCTCCATTATCATTAACATTATTGTGATGTTATTGTAATCATCAATTTATTCTTCATTCCTAGAGCCCTAATTGTGTGATTAGAACCCTTCTAGAATTCACTGCTAAAAAAGATGAACTACACTTGCAAAAATGACCTATATTCGCTTCAGTTTCCTGGAATTGGAAGCCCTTATTCCAGATGAGGCAGCAGAAAAAATCAGTTTGTTTCCTTGAAATGGTGGCTACCACTTGACCCCATACCATCTGGCAGTTGTGTGCCTTGTTTGAAAATTAAGGCATAGTTTGATGCTTGTGGGTACTGAGCTGCCAGGAGAACCTTCTCAAGGAAAATCAGGCACAGAGATCACCCAGGCTATGGTTCTTTGAGGCCAGTACTTTTAAAAAAACGTCTTGTGGCCAGGTGTGGTGAATCATGCCTGTAATCCCAGCACTTGGGGAGGCCGAGGCAGGCAGATCACCTGAGGTCAGGTGATCGAGACCAGCCTGGCCAACATGGTGAAACCCTATCTCTACTAAAAATACACAAATTAGCCAGGCATGGTGGCGCACACCTGTAATCCCAGCTACACAGGAGGCTGAGGCAGAATTGCTTGAATCTGGGAGGTGAAGATTGCAGTGAGCCGAGATTATACCACTGCACTCCAGCCTGGGTGACAGAGTGAGATTCCATCTCAAAAACAAACAAAAAACCCCAAAACTAAAAAACTTGTTGGCACTTTTTCTTTGACCTTCAAGTTCTCCAGATCTCTAGGATCGTTCCAGGATTAGCTTTGGGTTGGGGCCATTATTTTCATAAAGTGTAGTTGGAAGTTTCCTTAAATAGTGGGTATACCCATCATTGTGAATACTGGAAACTTGTTACGTTTATCTGTGCAAATCTTTGTTGAAAATAGTTGGCAACCCATGTCTTTATTGTTGTGCATTGTATGCAGAGCTTTCTTTGCTTTCCAGAGATAAGATACAAAAGACAAATTGTACTGAATAAAGCGAACCGGAATGAATGCCAAAGACTTGCCTTCTAGGGCTGGGTCTGAATGTCTGCTGGGAATGGCGGTGTGATTCCAAGAGTTGGCTCCAAATGTGAATCCGCTTGGGTTTTATTAGTGCTTCTTTCTGCTGGGTCCCTGCTCATCCACATAGGAAAGAGATTAAGGCTTAATTTGGAATTCCAGTAAAGTCAGCCTCAGTCTTCAGAGCATGAGGCAACACCGTGAGCTGTTTCTTCATGGTGAGGGTCACAGTTAACCCAAAATGAGGCCAGACTGTGCTAAGAGTCTAATTTCCTTCTCTCTGTCCTGCCTCCCTTCCCTTCCTCCCTCCCTCCTTCCTTCCTTGTCTCACTCTGTCACTAGGCTGGAGTGCCGTGGCGTGATGTCGGCTCACTGCAACCTCCGCCTCCTGGGTTCAAGTAATTCTTGTGCCTCAGCCACCCAAGTAGCTGGGATTGCAGGCACGTGCCACCACACCCAGCTAGTTTTGTTTTAAAATTTTTTTAGTAGATGGGGTTTCACCATGTTGGCCAGTATGGTCTCCATCTCTTGACTTTGTGATACACCCATTTCAACCTCCCAAACTGATGGGTTACAGGCGTGAGCCACCACGCCTGGCCAGGAATCTAATTTCTAAAGTGCATTTTGGGAAAGAAAAAAGATCCACCCGCAAATCTTCATTAAAGAGTTACCCTTATTAGTCTATATGTGGTTTTCTTCTTTTCTAAGTAGCACTGGTGACTCAGGTGATGCATTTTAGCGATGGAAAAACTCAAAACAAGAGACAGTGCTGTCTGTGTTTCCAGGGACTCCTAGCCCGTCTCTCCTCCCGCCCCAGAAGCCTTTAGGCTCAGCAGTGCGGTGTGTGGTCCTGCTGCAGAGATGAGCCACAGGCCTTGGAGTGGAGAGATTAGCTTGGAAAGAAGAGCTCTGCAAAACTCTTTGTGTGCAGATATGAAGTTTGGTGAATGAGTGGAGAAGTTGGGAGCCGGGGACCGCAACCATATTTACCAGCGAGCTCAGTGGTGGGCATGCTGGCTGGCCCAGCGTGGGAGGAGATGAAGAGTGATTGCTTCCTGGACGAGTCTGTACTAATCCATCTTCAGAAGCCTCAGCCGTGGCTCCTCTGGAGGGACACAGCCAACGTCTCCATCTAAGTAACGCGAGGGAGGAGGGAGAGATGCTGAAGCAAGATTGTCACAGCTTAATGATAGGAAATGCTCTCACCGGGGACTCGAGAAACTTGGCTTCTGTGAGTTTCATCTGCTCACCCCGGCCTGTGTGGGCTGAGGGGTGGACTGAAAGGCTGCCTTCCTAATGCGTCAATTGCTTTGCCAGGAATTGCATCGGTGGTGTGTCAGGGGGGCTGCGGTCTGGTTTCTGTGACAGAGACCCTGAGCAACACTGGTTTAGACAAGGTAGAATTTTATTTCTTCCCACTTGACTGTTTGAGGCCCAGTCCACTCTTCCTTGGTGGTGCCCTTACATTTCAGGTGTTGCCCTTGTCCATGTGTCCATCACGTGCACATTTCTGCCAGAGCGGAGATACGGGCCCCTCCTTTTGTGCTGCTGCTTGCTTTTCTTTTTCAGACAGGCTCTTGGAGTCACCCAGGCTGCAGCACAGTGGAATGATGATAGCTTATGGCCGCATCCACTTCCCAGGCTCAATTGATTCTCCTGCCTTAGCCTCCTGAGTAGCTGGGACTACAGGCATGTGCCACCATGCCTGGCTCATTTTTATTTATTTATTTTTAGAGACAGGGTCTTACTATGTTGCCTAGGCTGATCTGTAACTCCTGGGCTTAAGCGATCCTTCTGCCTCGTCTTCTGAAAGTGCTAGGAGTACAGGTGTGAGCCATCATGCCTGGCCCCTTTTATTTAAGGGCATACCCTCAACTTCCAGTATTGCTTCCGTTTTTTTTTTTTTTTTTTGGAGACAGGGTCTCACTCTGTTACCCAGGCTGCAGTGCAGTGGCACGATTATGGCTCCCTGCAGCCTTGTACTCCTGGACTCAAGCAATCTTCCCACCTTAGTCTCCCAAGTAGCTGGGACTACAGGTGCAGGTCACCATGCCCAGCTAATTTTGAAATTTTTTTGTAGAGATGAAGGCTCACTGTGTTGCCCAGGCTGGTCTTGAACCCCTGGGCTAAAGCAATCCTCCCTCCTCAGCCTCCCAGAGTGCTGGGATTCCAGGTGCGGGCCTCGGCCTCTCAGAATGCTGGGATTTCAGGTGCGAGCCACGGCACATGGCTCCGCATCACTTCCTATTAACCTCACCTTGGCTGGAATTCGTTAAACGGCCACAGCTGCAAGGCTGCACGCGCAGGCGAGAGATGTCTTTATTCTGAGTGGTCACCTGGCCAGCCAAGGCTCTTCAGTTACTTTAGAAGAAGAAAACGGGTGTGGGGACAGCCGACATCTGCTCCAGGTGGGGTTTTGTTTTGTTTTGTTTTTAACTTTTTTGCTTTGAAAGAATTTAAGACCAGGTGCGGTGGCTCATGCTTGTAATCCCAGCACTGTGGGAGGTTGAGGCAGGAGGATCACCTGAGGTCAGGCATTCAAGACCAGCCTGGCCAACATGGTGAAACCCTGTCTCTACTGAAAAATACAAAAATTAGCCAGGCATGGTGACTGAGGCAGGAAAATCTCTTGAACCTGGGAGATGCAGTGAACCGAGATTGAGCCCCTTCATTCCAGCCTGGGCGACAGAGTGAGGCTCTGCCTCAAAAGCCAAAAAAAAAAGAGTTGCTGGTTAAGTGCATAGAAGAGAATCGAGGTGACGAGTGGGTGGTGGGCACCGTGGATGTGATGGCTGCCTGCCTTGTCCAGGCCTCTGCTTGTTCTGGAGTTTTGTTCTCAGAGATCCTCCCCAGGCCCCGAAGCAGGTGTTCTGTTACCCATCCATAGGAATTCTTCATTAGGAATGAAGAAACTATGTCCCACAGGGATTGATTAACAATCATGTTTTAAGTGATAGAATTAGGTATTGTTGAAGCTATGAAATGAATTAGGCTGTGAACATTTTTTTTTTTAAGGCCAAAGCTTGATTGACGGTAATGGAATGAAACTTGGAAATGTATTAGGAGTTGCTAGAAAAATAAGAAGGGGGAAAGGTCCATGTTGAACCATAGAGATTTTCCATTTGACATCAATTGCTATTTGCTGTTCCAAGGAGGATAATTATGCCACCTGAGCTGAGATGCAGATGGTCCAGGCTCTTCTTGGACAATCTTTAGGATAGGAGAAGCTCTCCCAGTGGTAGAGGAAGTTGACTTTCACTAGCCTTCCCTGGCATTCTTTGACGAGCTCTGGTGGAGGTTAGGAAGGGCCAGGACTGAGGTGGGGGAGAATGCCAACTGGCTCTTAAGGCTGGGACTCCAGGCCTGATGCCCTCCTTACGGAAGTTTCATGCCAGGCCATGGGGAGACTCCATGATGGTGAGTGGCTGCCATGAGAAAAAGACAACTGGGCTGGACTTGACCATGGGGGACCCAAGTCAGCAGGTGGACCAGAAGGTGTCATGGCACCTGGAGGCTGGTTCTGGCTCCAGACTTGAACCTTTTGAGTCTTGGAGGTGCTGTGTTTTCTCTTTTAGGAGAGGGGTCACAGGCATCCAAGCTTGCTGGGTGACTACTATATCTGGGCACTGTGCATGCGGGAACCTCCATAGCCTGTAGCTCTCTTAATACCCACAGCAGCCCTGTGAGTTGAGTGATCATGTCCCTGTGCCCCGATGCCACCGCTGGCCATCAGGGAGGTTCAGTCCATTATGGAGAGTTATGCTGGTGATGGCCGGAGCAAGAGTTTGAACCTAGGCTGAGCCCTGAAGCCTCTGCTCCATACACACCAAGCTGTCCCTGTTTTAGTTCATTTTCTGTTGCTTATAACAGAGTACTTGATGTTAGTAATTAATAAAGAAAAGGAGGCTGGGCACAGTGGCTCACGCCTGTAATCCAAGCACTTTGGAAGGCCGAGGTGGGTGGATCCCCTGAAGTCAGGAGTTCGAGACCAGCCTGGCCAAGATGATGAAACCCCATCTCTACTAAAAATACAAAAATTAGCTGGGCACTGTGGCAGGCACCTGTAACCCCAGCTACTTGGTAGGTTAAGGCAGGAGAATCACTTGAACCTGGGGAGCAGAGGTTGCAGTGAGCCGAGATTGCAGCATTGCACTCCAGCCTGGGCAATAGAGCGAGACTCTATCTCAAAAAAAAA
>NC_045450.1:12101300-12171560 GCF_002776525.5 Piliocolobus tephrosceles
CCCCATGCTTCCATTAACTCATTCATCCACGAGTCCATGAATGGTTCAGTACACTCATGAATGCCAAGCCCTCATGACACAGTCACCTCTTAAAAGCCCCACGTCTCAGTACTGCCACTGGGGCTTACATTTCACCATAAGTTTTCGAGGGGACAAGCATTGAAACCTCAGCAGCCCCCTGTCGATGGCCTCACTATAGCACTAGCCCTAATTGTCTACATCTGGGACCCTCATGCATACACCGCGAAGCTGCTGTCATCTGGAGTGAGGAGGGACGTGGTGAGCCGGGGGTTGCCCAGCACTGCAGACTCTGAAAGGTTCCTGCAAGAAGGCTCAAGGGTTAACCTGTTTAGCTTCCATTGCCCTCTTTTTTTTTTTTTTTTTGAGATGGAGTCCCCACTCTGTCATTCAGGCTGGAGTGCAGTGGCGCAGTCTTGGCTCACTGCAACCTCCACCTCCCAGACTCAAGCAATTCTCCTGCCTCAGCCTCCCAAGTAGCTAGGATTATAGGCGTGCATCACCACGCCCAGCTAATTTTTGTATTTTTAGTGGAGACAGAGTTTCACCATGTTGGCCAGGCTGGTCTTGAACTCCTGACGTCGTGATCCACCCGCCTTGGCCTCCCAGAGTGCTGGGATTATAGGTGTGAGCCACCATGTCCAGCCCTCATCTTTAAAATGAGTGTGATCTCACTGCCCTGCCCTCTGCACAGGGCAAAGTGAATATGGAGGCTCTGACCCTAAGCTGGACCTGTCACTGGATGCTGAGCTTGGCGGGAGGTGTTTCAGAACTGCAGCTCATGTGTCTAAAGCTGCAAATGGCTTTCAGATGACTCTCTTGCTGCACTGAGGTTACCTTTCCCTGAAGCTCCCGAGGCACGAGAGAGGTGGAAGCATCCTTTATTTCCTGGGGCGAGGCAGCCCTTCCTCCCGTGTGTCTAACGTCTCCTGCAGCCCAGCATGGCGTTCCCGCCTTAGTCTGATTAAAGACTATTTCCTAGCTCTGAAGGTGGAACTTGGAACAGACTTTTTCCTTTTCCCCAAATGAGTGAGTTTTGCACAGATGTCTCAGACCGTAGACTATGACGAACCCAGAAGCAAGCTTTTAGTCCAGCTTTTAGGGCCACCTTTTGACCTGCTGAGCCCAGCGACGAGGAAGGGACAGCCTTTTGCTGGGGAAAAGCAGGTATGAGTGGCTGGGCTTTTGACTCCCTTTGGTTTCTGAAAGCTTAGTGGTTGGGCTTGCGGCGAGACAAACGCCCAGGCCTTTAAAAACACCTGGCTCGAGGCTGGTCAGTGTCGCTTCACACAAGCCCTTGGAATCTAAAGCCAGCCTCTGGACTACAGCAGTTGTATCAGCCAATTTTCTGTTGACAGTTTGTGGACCTGAGCCATTTTAAGATAGTGTGGTGGCCTGAGGAAACAAACCTGATTATTAACAAAAAATGGTGTTTTTCTTTTTTAATTTTTTTTTTTTCTTTTGAGAAAGGGTCTTGCCCTGTTGCCCAGGCTGGAGTGCGGTGGTGCAATCATAGCTCACTGTAGCCTCAAAGTCCTGGGCTCAAGCGATCTTCCCGGCTCAGAGTAGCTGAGATCACAGGTGCACACCACCACAACTAGCTAATTTCTTATTTCTTGTAAAGATAGCGTCTGTAGTGAGCTATGTTGCCTCAAACTCCTAGGCTCAAGTGTTCCTCCCACCTTGGCTTCCTGTAGTACTGGGATTACAGGTGTGGTCCAGAAAGCAGTGTTTTTCTGAGGTCTTAATACAATGGCATGTTCACAAAGACTCCTAGAAAGACAGGGCTACTGAAGCGCTCTGCTGCATGCCCCTGCACCTCAGCAGGGTAGTGGTTCATCTGGACAGGTGCATGCACACACCTGTACCCTTCCACCCCCACCAGTCAGCTCACTTCCCTGCCCAGCAGTGCTGTGGCCTCGTTCTGCACTTTAGAGCAAAATCCATGTTTTTGCTGTGGCATTCAAAGCCTGCCTGATGTGACCCCTGCTGCCCTTTGCTTTCCATGCCCCGTGCTTGTCACTTGCCAGGCACACCGGCCTTTGAGCCATTTCTTAGACTTGCCAAGTTCCTTCTTACGTCCGAGACTTGAGGCAGGCTCCTCCTTCCCTCCCTGCCCAGGAGTGCACTTCGCAGACTTCCCTTTACGCATCAGCGAGCACAGCCAGATTCCCGGCCCCTTCCCACTGCAAGGAAAGCAGGTGCCTGCTTCCAGCCTCTAAGATGGCAGGCAGCAAGGAGAATGGGCTGGGAATGGCTTTGGGCATAGCCACCCAGCAGAGCTTGTTTAGTTGAGTGTGATGGAGAGGTCACCTAGACTGCATGGTGTGGGTAGCAGCTGGTAGGAGGCCTGAGAGTCATTTCAGATGGTTTAGGAAAGCCTGAGTGAGAGCGAGAGATCTTCAGGAGGCTGCTGGGGTAAAGCAGAATCATGGGAGTAGGGAGAGGTGGGACTTGAGAGTGTGTGGAGGTTGCTCCCCTAGACCTGTGTCGCCTGCTTCTCTGAAGATCTGAGATGGGGCGTGTGGTCTAGGAAGTACTCACTGCATAGCAGTGAAATGCACAGTCCTCATTCTGGAGCAGGGCGTCCACAGACACACCCACCTCATGGTCATCGTTCCCAGGGCTCTGCTGGCAGGGGATGCACGCAGAGGTTGTGAGCAGAGGTTGCAGTGCTTTGCAACAGTCCAAGCTGTGTGACTGCTGAACACTGGGAGCCCATGGAGTTTACTGCTGGGTGAAGCTGGTCAACTGCCCAACTGTCCCTTCACCTCCCTTCATAAGAGACAGGGTGGGGGTGGAGGAAGGGGAGCTGCCAGCTGCCAGTCTGTCCTGAGAGTGCCCAGTCATGAGCCACAGGTGCTTCCTCAAGGCTGGAGCTCTGTTCTGGAAGCAGCAGTCTGCTCCTGCCCCCAACTCCTCTCCCTCTTGAAGTCTGAGTCAGAACAAAGGCAATTCTTGGTGAGGAGGCAACTCAGAATTTGTTGGCTACAGGGGACAGGGCAGCCTTCGGGCACCTCCAGTGTCATCTCTGTGTGGCTGCTGAGGTCGAGATCTTGGACTGATTCAGTCCCATCCATGTGTATTCATGAAGGTGCTGCCATCAGGCAATGTACTAGGCAGCACGTGTGAGGGAAATGCAGAAGGCATGGGTGGAATCCTGCTCCCACGGGACTCGCCGGTTAGCAGGGGAGGCTGTGAAGTGAATGCCAAAGACCACAGCAGCCCCAAGCGGGAGAAGTGGCTTCATCTCGTGAGGTCCAGGTCTCTTCTGGCAGGAGAGCTTGTCTGAGCTGGGTTTTCAGCGTGAGGTACGAGTGAAAGGGCGCTAAATCCTTGAATGTCAAAACCCACTGATTGTTCAGTTTCCAGTTACATTTTCGCTACAACATCACTGGTGCTGAATAGCCTACTATCCTTAGCTTAGGAGCACAAGTACCTGCACTGGGTACAGCTGGATGTGTAACTGCCATTCCCTTCCTGCCAGAGGAGGACGGAATGGAGAATATTCCCTCTGTATCTCCCATGTTAGAGATCACCTCTGTGCTGGACTCATTGGAGCACCTGGATTCCCATGTGTTTGTCCATTTATGCTCTGAGCGTCTCTTGTTGCTCCGCATTTCTGGGCCTTGCTTGCCTTGACTGCGAGACTGGGCAGCATCCTCTGCTTCCCTTCCCTGCTCTCCGGGACCGAGGAAGTGGATTGAGCAGTCACTGCTTAGGCAGGCATTAGCACAGCATCTTTCATTTTGCAGATGCCTAATCTGTTTTCCCCACTGAATCACCTCCATAATTTTGGAGGTAGACAGGAGGTGCCGTCATGCCCATTTCAGAGGTGGGGAAACTGAGCCTCAGAGCAGACAAGCCACACATCCATGGCTTGGTAAACCTGACCCCTCCTGACTACATGGTGCCCATGTTCTGTCTAAGGATGTTCTGGTTATTTCTCAAAGTGTCAGGTGCAGAGTAGGATGGCTCAGAGTTGGTGAGAACCATTCTGGGTGTGAGAGCTGCCTGCACCCTCCCAGTGGCTGTCTGCTTCTAATTAATTGCAGATTATGTGTGAGAGTCTGTTTGAGAATTGCCCATACATGTGATACCACAGCCTGAAGGGGAAGGAAGCTGTGCAGCTCCGTGTCCTCATTATTTATGAGTATTTCACATGCAATTAATCTTCCTTGCCATCAGTTAACCCCACCACTCCACTGTGCATGAGGCCAATGACAACAGATGTTGGCCTCGCAGCCCCAGGGGCCGTGGCAGACTCAGGGCTTTAGACAGGTCACCGTCATCTCTCTGCTGGTTGCATTTGGCCGGCGAGCGGCCAGCGGACAGGAGCAGATGACGAGGACAGCTAATGTGCCACATTCGCTTGCAGGAGCCAGAAACTGGTAGGGCTCATCTGCTATCCCTGATGAATCACAGCATCTGAGAGCTACAAGGATTCTAGAAGATCAGCTTGTGTAACTTCTGCATTTTGTAGATGGAACATCTGAGACCCAAAGTGGGTTTGAAATGCCATGCCAGTTAGAGGCTGGGCCCACAGTCCTTGTCTGTTACTTGCCGTGGCATCACATGTCTTTGCTTATAGTGTCATTTTTTTCTCATCCTGTGCATCTCCCACCTTGCTGGCCACATTGCCTCCCATGCCAGCTCAATGTAGGTTCCACATAGTAGTATATGAACTGTAATTCATTTGGTTGCAAGGGACAGAAGCCAGCTCAAGCCAGCTTAAGTAAAATAAGGGAATAATATCGTTCCCCTAACTCCAGCATCTAGAGGTACAGCTGCAAGTAGGCATCTCTGGATCCCAGGGTTGGATGGTTTTCAGGTCTACCCCTGAAGGGCTCGGTTAGGAGGAGAGAGGTCCAGAGAAGCACACATCTGTGACCTATGGTCAAGCTGGCTTTGCCCCGAGCCTGTTGAGGCTGTGTCTCTAAAATGACATGAGAGTCTTGAGAATGTTGATTTGTGCAGAACCAACATGGAGCCCTGGCCTCTTCATTCTGAGATTCCATTAGGGTGCCCGGGAGACAGTGAGTATCACTGTGGTTATGGGTTTCAGTGTCAGATGGTCCGTATTTCAGTCCTGGTTCTGTATCGTCATTCCTTTGTTTTATTTTATTTTTGTTTTTCTTGAGACAGTCTTGCTCTACTGCCCAGGCTGGAATGCAATGATGTGATCTCAGCTCACTGCAACCTCCGCCTCCTGGGTTCAAGCAATTGTCCTGCCTCAGCCTCCTGAGTAGCTGGAATTACAGGCACCCACCACCATGCCTGGCTAATTTTTTTGTGTTTTTAATAGAGACGGGTTTCACCACGTTGGCCAGGGTGGTCTCGAATGCATCATAATTCCGTTGTAATTTAGGGCAAATCACTTCCTATATCTCTGTTTCCTAATCTATAAAATGGGTTTGATTCTAACACCTACTTCATGGTGTGATTTGGAAGGTTGAATGAGATAATCGACACACGGTTTCACCCTGTGCCTGGCACATGGCTAGTGCCCTGCCAGCAGCTGTTATTAGGAACACTTAACTTCTCTCAGTCTTTCGGTCTGTGAAATGGGGGATGACACCACCAGTTCCATGAAATAAGGAACTCCCTGGTTCCTTTAGTACGGTCAGGCCCAGACTTAGCCTTCAGGGTTGGCAGTGGATGAAAATTTGCCCCTGGCAGAAGCTGAAGTCTGTCCGTCCTCCTCTGTTGCTTTTTCCTCCGGCCCCTCGCTGGTTTCACTGCTGCTGATATTGTCTTCTTCTTGGTTGGGAATCCCGTCCTATCTGTGGTAGGGACTGGATTCTCCTCCACATTACGGAAGGAAGAAAGTGGGTTTCTCAGTCTCCCTAGGGTTTATAGACCCATGCCGCTTTGAGAGCCAGGCCAGTAAAACCCCAGGCAGGGATGGGACACAGCAGGATCCCATCAGTGGGACGGACCCTGAGAAATTCAGGGGAGCTTTTGCTGCCTCTCTTGCATAGCCCAGGCCTTCCACCTGGGTTGTTCCACCTTGATTTGTGTGTGTGGGGGGGTGCTGGCTACTACGTGGAATCGCTCTGTAAAGGCACATAGGACAGCCTGTTATTCACAAGAACTCATAGGAATATCTTTGCAGAATGTGCCATCTCTTCCTGGAGACCTCTTGTTTTTGTGTTTTGCAATGAGGAATGGGTAGGCTCCACTATGCACAGATTCACATTTATCTGAAGCCATCTAATTAACACCTGTACTCCACTCGTCACGTGCACCTGGGCCTTTGGCGGGTTTCTGCAGTATGTTTCTCCCTGAGGCCTTTCTTTGTGAAACACGTGTGTACCTCGCTTGCAGCTCTCTGCGCACTGAAGGAGAAGCGAGTGAGCCTCGTGTGATTGGTGGATAAGCCCTCCACTGCACCCCGCAAGAGGGTTCTTCTTAGGGGAGCAGCTGTCTTCCTTTCCACCCCCGTCTCACTCTCCCTGACTGCTTTTTCAACTGGATCAGTAAGGTTTTAGTGTTAAACAATATTTGGAGTCACTGTGGTGAAATAATCCAAATTGACCATGCCGGGGGATGGAGACAAAGATATCTGCCATAGTAATTTCTGAACTCTTCTGTACGTGAGATATAGTGATTTTGAAAAACTCGCTCTTCTAATTGTGGGAAACAGTTTGGTGAATCCTTAAAACGTTAGTAGAATTATCGGATGTCCCTGTGATTCCACTCCTAGGTACACATCCAAAAGAACTGAAAGTGGAGACTCAGTCAGGTACCTATGCACAAGGGTTCACGGCAACATGATCACCATCTCCAAAAGGTGGAAACAGCTCAGTGTAAATGTCCATCATCTGAAGAATGGATGAACAAATTGTGGCATATCCTTACAGTGGAACATGGTTCAGCTATAAAAGGAATGAGGGGCCAGGCGCTGTGGCTCACGCCTATAATCCTGACACTTTGGGAGCCCAAGGTGGGGTGGATCACTTGAGGGCCAGGAGTTCTAGACCAGCATGTCTAAAATGCTGAAACCTCAGCTCTACTTAAAAAATACAAAAATTACCCGGGCATGGTGGTGGACACCTGTAGCTTCAGGTACTTGGGAGGCTGAGGCATGAGAATTGCTTGAACCCGGGGGGCGGGGGTTGTAGTGAGCTGAGATTGCGCCGCTGCACTTCAGCCTGGGCAACAGAGCGAGATTCCGTCTCAAAAAAAAAAAAAAAAAAAAGAAAAGGAATGAGGCACTGATACATGCTTCAACATGGATGAACCGTGAAAATATGCTTAGTCAAAGAAGCCAGACAAAAAGTCTGTATTAAAAAAAGACCACATATGAGATGATTCCATTTATGTGAAACATCTGGAGTAGGTAAATTCGTAGAGACGCAGTGTGAATCAGTGGTTGCCAGGAAGGAGGATGAAATGGGAAGAAATTGCTTAATGGGTAAGAGGTTTTACTTTGGAGTGATAGAAATGTTCTAGAACTGGATAGTGGTGATGGTTGCACAACATTTTGAAAGTACTAAAGGCCACTGAAATGTTCACTTTCAAATGGTTAATTTTATATGAATCATACCTCAATACATGATTTTTTTTTCGAGACGGTGTCTCACTCTGTTGCCCAGGCTGGAGTACAGTGGCGCCATCTCAGCTCACTGCAAGCTCCACCTCCCGGGTTCACGCCATTCTCCTGCCTCAGCCTCCCGAGTAGCTGGGACTACAGGTGCCCGCCACCACGCCTGGCTAATTTTTTGTGTCTTTTAGTAGAGACGGGGTTTCACCGTGTTAGCCAGGATGGTCTTGATCTCCTGACCTCGTGGTCCACCCGCCTCGGCATCCCAAAGTGCTGGGATTACAGGCTTGAGCCACGGCACCCGGCCAATACATGATTTTTTAAAAACCTTCAGCTTGGCCGGGCGTGGTGGCTCACAGCTGTAACCCCAGCACTTTGGGAGGCTGAGGCGGGTGGAGCACAAGGTCAAGAGATCGAGACCATCCTGGCTAACACAGTGAAACTCTGTCTCTACTAAAAATACAAAAAAAATTAAGCCGAGTGTGGTGGCATGCTCCTGTAGTCCCGGCTACTCAGGAGGCTGAGGCAGGAGAATCGCTTGAACCCAGGAGGTGGAAGTTGCAGTGAGCCAAGATCACGCCACTGCACTCCAGCCTGGGTGACAGAGGAGACTCTGTCACAAAAACAAAAGCAAACCGTCAGCTGTGCCACCGCTCCCCACCTGCTTCTCACTAGCCAGGTAAGCCTTTCACTTAGTTCCATTGCTTCTACTGCTGGAAGCAACCTCTACAACTTTGTGCTTTCAATTCTGGTGAGTACTCCTTTAAAGCTAAAGTGCTCATCATGCCTTTTAAAAGAAGACTTTAGATAGTAGACATAGAGACCACCTTTTTTTTTTTTTGAGACAGAGTCTTTGTCTGTTACCCAGGCTGGAGTGCAGTGGCACAATCTCGGCTCACTGCAACCTCCGCCTCCTGGGTTCAGCTAATACCCCTGCTTCAGCTTCCCGAGTAGCTGGGATTACAGGCGCCTGCCACTATGCCTGGCTGATTTTTGTGTTTTTAGTAGAGATGGGATTTCACTGAGTTGGCTAGGCTGGTCTGGAATTCCTGACCTGACGTGATCCGCCCACCTCAGCCTCCCAAAGTGCTGGTATTACAGGCATGAGCCACTGTGCCCAGCCTAGAGACCACCTTTTGACACCTTGATAAGAAATGAGAGCATATATGTGGAAAGGCGTAAAATTAAAAGAGACACCCCCTACCCCCACCTGAGTTACTACTTCTAATAAATTCATACCTAAGTGCTGTGTTTTCTAGCCTTCTGTGAGTGGGGCTGGACAGGGCAGGGATGCTCAGACTGTCTTTGGTCTCTGATTTAGTCACTTCGAGGCTGCCGGGGGAGTTCCTCTGAGGTGTCCATTCACTGTCCCCTATCTGCCTCCATTAGATCCCATCTCAGGCCCCTTCCCACTCTACGCTTCTGAAATTCACTGATGTGGGTGGAATGATGCTTTGTAAAAATGGCCGTGCAAATGTGTGCTAATTACCTTGACATTTCCAAGCTGCTTGGTGCTCAGAACTCGTACTTTAGGACAGGAGGCTCACAATGGTGACCCATAGCATGATGTCTTGGACTTGTGTGGTAAGAACCTCAGTTTACAGTGTTTAAAAATCAGATCTGTATAAAAATGTGACTCCTGGCTTCTCTCACCAACTCAGGACTGGTAGCAACCATGTCCCCATGTAGACAGTGGGTTGGAGGTGGGGATTGCTCCTTAGCTGGGGTCCTCTTGTCCCAGTGTGCCCTGTGAGGACTTCACTCCTTGGAGGCCCTGTGTGTATCTGCTTTTGGGATGCCTGCTTGAAGGATTCGTAGTAGAAATCTTTACAAACATGCACCGTGTGTGTGTGTGTTTGAGAGTGCACGCATGAACAAGAGAGAGAAAACCAAAAAATTACAAATCTGGAAAAGTTAATAAAGATCTAGAACCTTATCAAGGTTTTGCAAGGTGTTGTTCTTCTGTACCTTGTGACTTTCTTCCATTTTCCGTCCCGTTCCCATGAGTGCCTCACGTTTGTGTTTTCTGTTTTGAGATTATAATTCTGTAGAAACCATAGTTCTAAAACTGGACAGGGCCAGAATTTAATCACACTTTCGATTTTCCAAAAGAGGACAGAGAAAGACCGGGAGAGGTGCCAGAGGCCACACCCTGGGAACTGTTGTGAGTCCTGAGGCTGTGCGCTGCCTCCCAGGAGCTGGGCTGGGGCTGGCATGGCCTGCTTGGGGGACAGGGTTTCAAGCGAGCTGAACCAGGTATGGGTGCTTGCCTGGCCACTTCCTGGCTGTGTGGCCTGAGGCAAATCACTTCCCTTCTTCCAGCCTCTGTTGCCTCATTCAGACAGCAGGTGTAATCATGCTTGCTTCTCAGAAACCTTGTGAGAATTACATGAGATTATGTATTTCAGGTGCCTCTCACATTGCTGGGTGTGCATGAAACAGGCAGTGCATGGTAACCACTGGCCATCTGAGTCCTGGGAAGGGATCTTGAGACATTTCTTCCTCTTTCATCTTAACAAAGTGAAAATAATAGAAACTCTGGGTGGGCTAGGGGTAGAGGGAGGCAGGAGAGAAACGGAACGAAAAGTTAGAACGGGCCTGAGTGCTTTAAAAGTTATATTTTGGAGCTTGATATAGTTTATCCTTTCTTTTGGAGAGAAAAGGAAAGGGAGTGGGTAGGCAGACAAAGATATAAAAAGCAGGATGTTAAGTTTGAAAAACGATGATGTAGGTTAAGTCCATCCCCGTAGAGGAACATTCTTTATTTGTGCATGTGCCCTCATGAGCTCTCTGTTTAAATATAGCTGAGAACGGGCCCCAGGGGAGTGTTTGTAAAGGCTCTTTGAGGTCTTTGGATAAAGATGCTATATAAAGCCAGGGAATTATTGCACAGATCTATGTATATATGTGAGAGTGTGTGTGCGCACACATGCGTCCACACGTCACCCTGTCTAGTCATCACAGTCAGCAGTCTCTTCCCTTTTTAATTTTGAAAAGGCAGTTGAAGATCAATTAGTCCCAGGATAATTTCCCCCTGGGGGGCCTTTAGTGGCTGAAGAAGAGACGCCTCTCACACCTCCCTTGGCGTCACTGTTTCAGTGCTTTATATAGCAGCCTCCGAGGCCCGTAATCATTTGTGTGAATGGGCCTATGCGTCATCTGGCTGTGTGTCTGTGTTTGTGTTTGGGTCCCTGGGGACTGGGGGCTGGTCCCAGCTCCACTGTTCTTTTTGAAATTGAGCATTCGTGTGGTCACTGCCGAGAAAGGAGGGGAATGGTTTTGTAGGCTCGTCCTCTTTGAGGTCATGGTAATGATATATGGGACCGTGTCCCCTCCTCCACATGCCTGTTGCATTCCCGAGATGCATAATGGAAAAAGCTCAACTGGAGCCTGAATCTCTGTCACTGGGGCAGGAAATTACAGCTGTGAACCTGGTGGTTAGTGTTCTCTGCCGAGGCCTTGAACTTACGATTAACGCAGTTGACATTTCTGCCCAGCTAATCCCATGCTCAATTCCTGGAGCTGACGGTGTCGTTTCAGCAGTGGGCAACTGTCAGTCATTCATTTGTTTATTAATTCAGTTACGCATCTTGCCTTTGATCATTCACCAAGTCTCACGTGTGTCCTGTGCTGGGCACTAGAGCCCCAGTACTCAAGGGACCCACAGGCTTGGTGGTGGGGCTTTGGTGGGCAGAGATGCAGAAGGGTGCCTCTAGCCCAGTGGACAGTGTGCTTTCGTGGAGGTGCATATGAAGTGCAGTGGGAATCACTGAACTCTACTTGGATTGTTTGGCTGTGAGGACACAGAACCCACGAACACAAGGGGACAGAACCCCATAGGGGTTCCCCAGGGCCTGGGAGCTGAGAGTCACGCAGAAGCCAAGGTGGCCATATGTGCATGGCTCCTTTATTCCCTGTGGCCACGTGGTCACTGCAGGTCGCCTCTCACTTCTTCCGCCAGCCCTCGGATAGCCGTCTTTGCTATGGTGATGCAGCAGGAGACTACGCCAGGAATGAGGAGTTCGCTGAGTCACCCCAGGCTGCAGGGCTCCGTAGCAGCATGTTTGACAGTTCGAACACCCGATGCTTTGCCAGACTCAGCACTTTCTCTGTGGCTGAGTGGGCTTGCCTTGAGGGGCTTTGCTGGCTCCCCCGTTTGGTGGCCCTCTGCCTGTGGCTGCTGCATTTGCATTTGTCTCTGTCCAGACCTCTGTACATGGCAATAGAGGAGCCTCCAACCAACGGTCCTGGGCCCAGTTTAGGATTTCATTTAAGGATGGGTTTATTTATTTATTTTTTTTTTATTTTTTGAGATGGAGTCTCGCTCTGTTGCCAGGCTGGAATGCAGTGACGCGATCTTGGCTCACTGCAACCTCTGCCTCCCTGCAACCTCTGCCTCCCTGCAACCTCTGCCTCCCTGCAACCTCTACCTCCTGGGTTCAAGCAATTCTCCTGCCTCAGCCTCCCGAGTAGCTGGGACTACAGGCACACACCACCACACCTGACTCATTTTTGTGTTTAGAGTAGAGACGGAGTTTCACCATGTTGGCTGGGATGGCCTCCAGCTCCTGACCTGAAGTGATCCGTCCACCCCAGCCTCCCAAAGTGCTGGGATCACAGGCATGAGCCACTGTGCCCGGCCAGGGTGGGTTTGTTAAACTGGTCTTTTGACCACTTAGCTTTCGGCAAGTCACTATTTCAGTGTGTCGTGTCTCCACACTCACCATTGTGGAGTGACTTGCAACTGTTCGCTCTTGGGCCACATGTGTCTGTTGCCACCTTCTTTTGCGTCTCTTGTCAGGCTGTGGCACATCTGAACTTCTGGAAGACTCTCTGTGATGGGCTTGGTTTGAGTCAGTAGCCACCCTTGGTCTCACTGATTGCAAGCGGAGTGGGTGGGATGGGAGGCCTGTGGGAGCTGAGTCTCTGAGCAGGGGCAAGAGGATGACAGGGCAGGCCTGTGGACTCCCACGACTGCTACAGCCAGAGAGTCCCGGCTGCTCAGAAAAGGCATGCCCCAAGTGGAAACTTGAAGGACAATCTGGAGTCAGGGAGGGGGCCAGGCCTTCCAGACCCTGGGAAACAGTCTGTGCCAAGACACAGAGGCACGAGAGAAGGAGAGTGTGTTCAGTATGGTTGGAGTCTAACCAAGGATATGGGCAGAGGCTGGAGTGGCAGAGAGGACACTGATCTGGAGCTCAGGAGAGGGCCTGAGTAGAGATGTGGGTGTGTGCATGGTGGAAGCAATGATTGAGCTCTTGGCATAGATACAGCCTTATATCCGCACAACAGGACTGAGACCGGGCTGTAACTTTTTCATTGCCTATCATCTCTGTTATTAAAATTAAAAAAAATTTTTTTTTTTTTTTTTAGTCGGAGTCTCACTCCGTCACCCAGGCTGGAGTGCAGTGGCGTAATCTTAGCTCACTGCAATTTCTGTCTCCCAGGTTCAAGTGATTCTCCTGCCTCAGCCTCCCAAGCAGCTGGGATTACAGGTGTGTGCCACCACACCCGGCTAATTTTTGTATTTTTAATAGAGGTGAGGTTTCACCATGTTGGCCAGGCTGGTCTCGAACTTCTGACCTCAAGTGATCCACCCGCCTCGGCCCCCAAAGGATTACAGGCGTGAGTCACCGTGCCCAGCCTATTTTTTTTTTTTTTAATTTTAACTATATGACAAAAATTGTATGTGTTCAGGGCATACAACATTATGATTTGATGTATCTCTGCATTGCATAATGACTACCACAATCAGATGAACATATACACCACCTCCCCGAATGAACATGTTTTTTTGTGTTTTAATATGTGTGATGAAGACACTTAAAGTCGGCTCTGTCTTCAGATTTCAAGTAAACAGTACCATAGTATTGTTAGCCAGAGTCCCCATGCTGTCATCAGATCTGCAGAGTTTACTCATCTTCTAACAGAAAATTATAAGATGTACCCTTGGCCAACATCACCCATCTCTCCCATACCCCTATATATATACATATACGTCATATACATACACATATAAATACACATATATATCATATACATATGCATCATATACATACATATATACATCAGATACATATACATCATATACATACACATATACATCATATACATATACACATATACATAATATACATATACATCATACACATACACATGTATGTCATATACATATACAACATATACATCATATACATACACATACATCATATATATACACATCATATACATATACATATACATATACATATACATATACATATACATATACATACATCTATGCAGTGGAATAATATACAGCCATAAAAAAAGCAGGAGTCCGAAGCAGCAGTGGCTCTCCTGCTGTTCCATTTCTCTCCATCTGCAGTGTCCTGTGTGGGTACAGCCAGTGGCCCCACCTGATTGGCACAGTGTCACAGCTGCTGCAGACCTGCCTTCAGCCCTGAATGAAGAAGGCTGAGAGTGGGGCATGGAGGGAAGAACTTGTGATGTTCTTTTAAGATGGGCTGGCAATGTTTTCTGGAAAGGGCTGGACAGTGGATATTTCAGGCTGTGTGGGGCCCACGGTCTCTGTCGAAACAACTCATCAAAGCAGACTTAGACAATACCGAAATGGGTGGGTGTGGTTCAGGGAAAGCTTTACTGGCCCCTGCTCTATCCTATGAGGCTGGTGATACCAGCAACATTTTCCAGCTGAAGGAGCTGAGAAGCAAGGATGATACCATTTGCTGGGACCTCAAACTGAAGTGTGAGGGACATGGGATTCAAAGGTAGATCTAATTAGAAAACTGATGTTCAAGGCAGGGCACGGTGGCTCATGCCTGTAATCCCAGCACTTTGGGAGGCCGAGGCAGGCGGATCATCAGGTCAGGAGTTCGAGACCAACCTGGCCAACATGGTGAAACACCATCTCTACTAAAAGTAGAAAAATTAGCCAGACGTGGTGGACGCCTGTAATCCCAGCTACTTGGGAGACTGAGGCAGGAAAATCACTTGAACCCTGGAGGCAGAGGTTGCAGTGAGCCGAGATCATGTCACTGCACTCCAGCCTGGGCGACAGAGCAGGACTCTGTCTCAAAAAAAGGAAAGAAAACTGATTTTCTTTCCACACTGCCAATTTACTGCCCTGAGGAGCTTAAAGTTCTACAATCAATGGACCAATTTTCCATGTGTGTTAGATGTACCCTTGATGTGCAGATACTATAGCAAAATTATTATTTCCTTAACGGAGTTGGTCTTCGGTTTCAGGTGAAGAGAGATTGCATACATGTTTGTTCAGATACTTATGTAGTTTTTATTGCTTTGTTTCACATATTTATTTATTTATTTATTTTTTGAGACAGAGTCTCGCTCTGTTGCCCAGGCTGGAGTGCATTGGCCGGATCTCAGCTCACTGCAAGCTCCGCCTCCCAGGTTTACGCCATTCTCCTGCCTCAGCCTCCCGAGTAGCTGGGACTACAGATGCCCACCACCTCGCCCGGCTAGTTTTTTTTTTTGTATTTTTTTTAGTAGAGACGGGGTTTCACTGTGTTAGCCAGGATGGTCTCGATCTCCTGACCTTGTGATCCGCCCGTCTCGGCCTCCCAAAGTGCTGGGATTACAGGCTTGAGCCACCGCGCCCGGCCTTTTCACATATTTAAACATTATTGTACCAGAAATTAATTTCAGAACATTGCAGGAACAGAGATTTATTGAGGTCTGGTGTCTTGCTTTTCCAGTGGTTCCTTGCCCAGCTGCATTTGTGGACGAATCCATCCCGTCCACAGCATTTTCAACGCTGCTTTTTATCTCAGATCAGTTTCCGATGGTTTAAATTAACATTCCCCTGTGCTCTTGCCTGGTTTTGTGGTTCTGTCTTCTGAGGCCGAGCAAGGAACCAATGTTGAGATGGATGGTCATTTGCCTTTCAGCCATAGGAGAGGGGACCCCCCCCAGCGTGGCCACGCTTTGCAGAGGCCACAGTGCAGAAGCGCTGCTCTGTTTTCTCTCGAAATGTGAGCTGTGGCAGGTCACAAAGAGGAAGGAAATCACAGTGATAGAGACTAAACAAATCACGGGCTGCACGGCGCAGGGGAGAGGAGAGAAAATTACATATTCGGGAGCTCCTCTGCTTGTATGTGTCACTCATGCTTGGCGAAGTATAATATTTACCCAATCTATGGAAATCACCCCAACGTTACCTACCAGCTTTACTGCCCCCAAAGAGTCACGGAACAGCCAAAGTGGCAGCAAAGGTGAATGTGCGTTCAGGTTCAAGCCCGCTGAAAGAACATTTTGGGGGGCATGCCAGCTCTCGGTCCCTTTCCTTCTCCACCATTAATCTGAACATAATGTCATAGCCACGTGAGGAAGGCGGAAGAGTCTCAGAGCTTGTCTTTCTGTGATGGCTTTTTGAAAAGATTCCCACTACCAGAGTACGCTTTGGCTGCGCTTGTGATATCAGTCATTTTGATGCTGATAAAAACACAGGTGCCTCATCCAAGAGGCTAGAGATGCACCATGTATAGGACAGGGAAGGGCAGGGAAGGGTGAGGCCAGGGTGATAGAGTGGATTGGGATAGCATCCATCATCCTCTGTTTCTCACGGGTGGATTTTGGGCAGTGATTTGGGCTCCTGCAAGGGGGCTTGTGCTGAGATCTCTTTTGTTTTTGTTTTTTTGAGATGGGGTCTCATTCTGTTGACCAGGCTGGTCCTGAACTCCTGGGCTCAAATGATCCTCCTACCTTGGCTTCGCAAAGTGTTGGGACTACAAGCATGAGCCACCATGCCCGGCCTTCATCCCTTAAGGCTGCTTGAGGCTGTACTTGCCGGGCAAGCATTGCTGTCTCTGAAACCTCCCGGGAAACATTTTTTTCCTCCTAGAATTTCCCCCTGGAATATAACATTTTCAGCTACAAAGTCTGAGTAGCAGCATTGGGGACCCCCTTATCCTGTGCCTGCAAGGCCCAGAACCCAGATACTTGCTCTTCCAAATGCCACATGGCCGTCTGGGGTTGATTTCCCATATTGCCCGTGGTGATCTTGTTTCACACTTCAGAAAATTCTACCATCTAGTCTGCTGCTCTAGGGCATAGACCATTTAAAAAATCCTTTATTTCCCAAGGTGAGGCAGACAGGAGCTCAATAAATCCCCTAACTCTTGAAAATGTTTAACCCACTTGTGCTTGTGAGCCATACGGCTACCTTATCTCCATTTTCCTGTCTTCTGCTGTTGCATTTCTGCAAAGACTATAATGATACTGATCAGTAATACTTGCTAAATGCTATCCTGTGCTGGGCACCATTCCTAAGCATCTCACTTATATATTGTCTTACTGAATTCTTACAACACTTCTAGGAGATAGTAACTGTTAAGATCTCATATTATAGATAAGGGAGTTGGTGCTCAGAGGGGATCACTAACTCGCCCAAGGTTAATCCACTGTAGAGGCAGGATTTGAACCTGGGACCTGACTCCAGAGACTGTGCTCTGAAATCCAGGACCCTGATCAGCTGAGTCTCTTAGACTGTTATAGGAGTTATTTTTGAAAGGGAAAAGGGAACTTATCTAGACAAGTCATCCTTAATAGCATATAATCCAGAGAGGTGAGGGTATGCTGTAATAGGCGAGACCTGCCAATTAATCTTGACTTTGTTTTCTCCCCTTAGGTGAACTGCGCCAGGCCATTGTGGCCATGATGAACAGGAAGGATGAGCTGGAGGAGGAGAACAGGTACTGTGATTTTCAGGCTTGAGGAATAGCCTGTTTCTTTGACGTTATGCCTCTGGGGCAGACAGAATATAACAGATGAGGGACATTTTGCTTTCTTGGCAAAAATCGTGACTGGCAATTTCTTATCATTGGGGATGTGCCACTGTGATATCTCTCTTGTGCCTGGTGTGTAAGAAAGGAGTGAGAACCTTGTGATAACAGCACCTTCATAGAACAAGCTAAGAATTTGGTAGAACAGTCATTTATTCTTTTTTAAAAAACAGCCTTTATTGATATTTAATTCACATACACTGTAATTAACTCATCTAAAGTGTATGGCTGAGGCAGGAGGATCACAAGGTCAGGAGTTCAAGACCAGCCTGATCAACATGGTGAAATCCCATCTCTACTAAAAATACAAAAATTAGCGGGGCGTGGTGGTGCATGCCTGTAATCCCAGCTACTCAGAAGGCTGAGGCAGGAGAATTGCTTGAACCTGGGAGGCGAAGGTTGCAGTGGGCCAAGATTATGCCATTGCACTCCAGCCTAAGTGACAGAACGAGACTCCGTCTCAAAAAAATAAAGAAATAAAGTATATAATTCAATAGTTTTTACTATATTCACAGATAGGAGTTAACATCCACACAGTCCATTTTAGAACGTTTCATCACCCCCGAAAGAAGCCCTATGTACCCTTTAGGTATCACCTCCTTAGCCTTGGCAGTCTTTTTTTTTCTTTTGACAGTTCTGGCTCTGTCACCCAGGCTGCAATGCAGTGGCGTGATCTCTGCTCACTGCAACCTCTACCTCCCGGGCTCAAGTGATCCTCCAGTGTCAACCTTCTGAGTAGCTGAGACTATAGGTGCATGCCACCATACCTGGCTAATTTTGTTATTTTAGTTTTGACATGTTGCCTAGGCTGGTCTTGAACTTCTGAGCTTCAGTAATCTGCCCACCTTGCCCTCCCAAAGTGCTGAGATTATAGGTGTGAGCCACTGTGCCTGGCCTCTAGGCAGCCTTTAGTCATGATTAATCAAAGACCTGTCTATCTACCATGTTCTAGGCATCTGAACACTTATCTTAGGAAAGTTTGCCCAAATCGGGGATACTTAGGGCAAGATGAAATTCGGAGTCTTTTGACTTGGCCAAAAACCCAGTTGCAAACACTTGAGAGGGTGAAAGGTTTCATTAAATCTTTCTTCCGTTTTGAAACCCATGCTAGATACCACCTGACATTGGCTGCTGACTCCCATCTGACTTATCTTGACTGTGGGTTGGTCATAGAAGGCTTACCTGCAGTTACCCCCTGAACTTCAGCAAGCATGATTCAGCTGCCTCCTTGGGACGTGGGGAGAGGGGGCATGTGCGTTCACGTCACCCTCTCTTAACTCACATCCTCTTTTACACACAGTCATGATTCTCCTTCAAACCTCATTTTTGATCCTGCTTGACAAGCTTCTCTCTTGTGCTTTCTGGAAACGTATAAAAGCAAACAAGCATGATTTCTAAAACAAAAGAGGATGTCTTCAAAAGGAATCTTTAGACTGCGCCGTTTTCCAACTAGAATAAACTTTCAATAGAGGGCTGGCACCATTGCGGGATTCTTTCTCCTTGCTCCAGCTGGGGCTATTATCCTGGAAGAAGCCATAGATTTTGTCTTACCTTGTGAAGAACAATAACCACTGTCTGTTACTTTTTTGTACTTCCCAGAAAGAAAGGAAAAATTATACCATGTTTTTGTCGGGAAGCCCCAGGCCCCATGAGGGTAATTTCCTCAAAGCTCTCAAGGAACACAAGTTTTGAAGATTTCAGTGAATGATCAGAGTGTGGTGGGGGTCAGATGTTTTTGATTATATTCTTTTTTTTTTTTTTTTTTTCCTTGAGACAGAGTCTTGTTCTGTTGCCCAGGCTGGAGGGCAGTGGCGTGACCTCGGCTCACTGTAGCCTCTGCCTCCTGCATTCAAGCAAGTCTCCTGCCTCAGCCTCCCGAGTAGCTGGGATTACAGGTGTGTATCACCACGCCTGACTAAGTTTTGTATTTTTAGTAGAAATGGGGTTTCATTTTGGCCAGGCTGGTCTCAAACACTCCTGACCTTAAGTGATCCACCCACCTTGGCCTCCCTAAGTGCTGGATTACAGGCGTGAACCACCCCGCTCGGCCATGTTTTTGCTCATATCCTGATATCACATAGCAAGTGTCCTCTGGATTTAGGGTGTAGATGTACCATGGTTGGTAATTGTTTTCCAGAAACAGCCAGGTAGAGTGAAGTAAATGGTTAGCAGCACCATGGTTGGCTGTCTCTGAGGTGGTCACTGGTGATGGTTTCTAGAAGACCTGCTGTCCTCTCCTTTATTTAAGACCAGGGATGACAGATACACAAGTGAATCCTGTGCTGGCTGCAAGCCCCCTGTCGGAGGGTTAACAAACTTGGGAATGTAAAATGCTATCTGTGCTATCTCAGATGCTTTAGTGATATAAGACATTTTATATATATGCTTGTTTCATCTGAAGTTGGCCATGAAACAGGCTTGCAGTGTGTTTTGTAGGCACAGGTGGAAATGAGACTAGACATTTCTCAGATACTCTGAGTGTATATTCTATTTTTATGCCTCGGATTATTGTTTTGGCCTCTCCTGGCATCCTTTCCTTGGTTAAATCTCTTACCTGGTGTAGCTGTGACAAAATGGTCTCATTGTAACATGCTACACCTTTGAGTGGGGTGTTTGTAAAGGGACTTGGCTGGAATTTGCTCACTTCATTGTTTTCCCTTGATTTAGGCTGTCAGAAGGCTGGCCTGCTTGTGGGCAATCAGGGACATGGAGCCCAGGCCACAGACGACTGTCCCTTAATTCTTACTCTAAGGCTGTCAATTAGAGTTTGCTGTCTCCAGTTCACATGAGATAGACTTGAATAATGATTTATGCAGAGCCTTGTGGAAAATGCATGGCTTAGGACTTGACTTGTGTTAGGAACTGTGTCCTGGGTTCAGTGGGGTCTGGGTTGACAGCTTCTGAACAGATGGGACCTTCTCTTCCCAGATCGCTGCGGAACCTCCTCGACGGTGAGATGGAGCACTCAGCCGCGCTCCGGCAAGAGGTGGACACCTTGAAAAGGAAAGTGGCTGAACAAGAGGAGCGACAGGGCATGAAGGTCCAGGCACTGGCCAGGTAGGAGAGGGTGAGGGATGGAGAGGTAAGCACATGGTGGCTTCATTAAAACCTGAGCATCCTGGGCCGGGCGCGGTGGCTCGTGTCTGTAATCCCAGCACTTTGGGAGGCCAGAGTGGGTGGATCATGAGGTCAGGAGATCGAGACCATCCTGGCTAACATGGTGAAACCCCATTACAAAAATTAGCCAGGCATGGTGGCATGTGCCTGTAGTCCCAGCTACTCGGGAGGCTGAGGCAGGAGAATGGCATGAACCCGGGAGGCAGAGCTTCCAGTGAGCTGAAATCACGCCACTGCACTCCATTCCAGCCTGGGTGACAGAGCAAGACTCCGTCTCTTTAAAAAAAAAAAAAAAAAAAAAAAAAAAAGATAGTGACTAAAGCAAAAAAAATGTGTTTTAATTTATTTCATTGAGTAAATAGTACGTATGCATGTGGTTCAAAATACAAAAGGTGAACCTGTTCAAGTCTCCCTTCTCTTATCCCAGCTACCCAGTTTGTTCCTTGGAGGGAATCATCGTCACTGATTCCAGAGATGTTCCCTGTACACACAAGCAGATACGTGCGCATATACTTTTTTCCTTTTCATTGTCTTCTCCTGCCTTTCTTCCTTAATGTGAAATGATAGCCTGTCCTATGCAGCATTCACTTGACGTCTCAGAGATTGCTCTCATTGGTCCGCGTGGGGCTGCCCTCTGCTTGTTAAGAGCTCCTGACATTTCCTCATCTGACTGCATCAGAATTCGTTTAACCAGCCTGCTAACAGCCAGGCGTTGAGATGGTTTCCAGTCTTTTGCTACGACTAATAATGCCACAGTCAGCAACCTTGGCGTTGGTCGTTTTCTTCCCGTATGAGTATATATTTTGGAAATATTCCTGGAAGTAGAATTGCTGGGTCAAAGTGCAGCGCATTTGTAAGTTGGACAGGGACCATCAACTCGCCTGGCACGGGCGTGAGCCGCACGTTCTACAGCAGCATGGGAGAGCGCTTGCTGCGGTGCAGCTGTGCTCACAGCCATGGGATCCAACTGCTGGGTCTCTGATAATGCCAGGGCTGGAAATGGTGCTGGCAGGAAATCCTTCTTTCCCATTTCTCTAATTAAGAGTATGGTTGAGCCTCCTTTTATTTAAAAGCCATTTTATTTCCTGTTCCGTCACTTTGTTTATGTACTATTGAAGAAAGCTGCCAAGTAAACCGCCCCAAATCCCAAATCCCAGCTTACATGCATCTTTACTGAATTTGTTCATGTACTAACTTTTTTTTTTTTTAATTACTATACATATAATCTATGCCTGTCGTTGTTTAGTCTGCCTTCTAGCACTGCTTAGGAGTGCAAAAGCAGCTTTTGTTGTTTCCATATAGGCCTCGTGTTAACCATTTTTATGTACCTGGATGTGGTATTTGATTGAGTGAACACGCCATATTAAATTGCCCATTCTGGATTGGAATGATGAATTTAATATGGTCAGTTTCACATTCAGGTTATTTTCAGTTTGTTCTCATTTTAGGTAAGATAAGCAGTTTGTTGATTGTTCTGTAAATCTACTTTAAAATAAGACCACGAGATAAACACGTCTTGTGGATGTGCAAGGGAGCCCAGAGTTAAGTCAGTTTATACCTCTGTGCTGTTAGATGCTGTGAATGGCTCTAATGTAATTGTTTAGTATGTCTTATTGAATGTTGGCACTATGATCCTATGTTGAATTTCCATTCTTTGAGCTTTTCCCCTTTTCTCACATTTTAAAATGATAGCCCGAGAGTATCAAAGATAGTTAAATGACTGTTATAAATAGTGTAAAATGTGCCTAGTTTTCTCACCTGGACCGCCCTTTTGCCTGGCCGTGCTAGAGTTCTGCAGCATAATTGCATTTAATGTTCACAATAAAGTCTGAAGTTTTTAGAGACTGGTTCTTAGTGAGCAAAGAGAGACAGAATTATATGTCCTGTCTTTTTTTTTTTTTTTTTTTTTTTTGAGATGGAGTCTTGCTCTGTTGTGCCCAGGCTAGGGTGCAGTGGCATGATCTCGGCTCACTGCAACCTTTGCCTCCTGGGTTGAGGTGACTCTCCAGCCTCAGCCTCCCAAGTAGCTGGGATTACAGGCATGTGCCACCATGCCCAGCTAATGTTTTGCATTTTTAGTAGAGACGGGGTTTCACCATGTTGGCCAGGCTGGTCTTGAGCTCCTGACCTCAGGTGATCCGCCTGCCTCAGCCTCCCAAAGTGCTTGGATTACAGGCGTGAGCCACCATGCCCAGCCTCCGTGTCATTTAATGGCTTGTATTAGCAGTTAGCGTAGTCTTGAGTCTTTTCATCATTACTTGCAAATTGTGTGTTTCTGGGTGAGTTGCTCAACTTCTGCAGTATGTGCTTCCTCATCTCTGGGGTGGAGACGATGATTTCATCCGGCCGAAGGGGCTGAGTGAGGAGGAAAAGAAGTGAGGGTGCATATGGCAGTGGACACGAGCAAGGCATCCTAAGTGTATTCCACAGGAAGCGTGTTTTAGTGCATGACAATTGTTGGGAAAATTTTATCCCGTAAATGGGGTAGATAAAACCAATTTCCTAACCGGGCAGTTTTATAATCCCTATTTAAGCAGTGGGTAGCTAAGAGTTTAAGGTGTCTGAAAGTTTGCAGTCTGCAGGCAGAAGGAACAGATATCTGTAAAACAGACCAATATTTCAAAAGGAGAAACTAGAAACAGGCAAACCGATCAGCTGGATATGTAAGTTTTGAAAAATTCCATTGCTGACATGTTCCAGATAGCGTTAACCTCTGCCAATGGTCAGAACTTTCTTCTTGCTTCTGGCCAGAGTAAGAAAAGTTGTCAGTGGTGGCAGTTGTTACCTGGGGGTGGGTGGCCATAGCTGCTGGGGCACAGGAGGGGGCAGTGGAGTGTCACAGGCTGGAAGGTGAGGCTCAGTCACCGGCACCACACTTTCCTCGGGTGCGTGCGTGT
This sequence comes from Piliocolobus tephrosceles, assembly GCF_002776525.5. Taxonomy (NCBI): domain Eukaryota; kingdom Metazoa; phylum Chordata; class Mammalia; order Primates; family Cercopithecidae; genus Piliocolobus; species Piliocolobus tephrosceles. The sequence goes on from NC_045450.1 coordinate 12,124,682, forward strand.
TCAGGTGCAGGGTTCACAGTGCAGGTGGGTACAGCTAGGGCTAAAGGTGCTTGCCTTGTACTGACAGGGTCAGACAATGGCTCTCCTGCTTACTAGTTGTGTGACCTTGGGTGAGTTATTTAACTTCTCTGTTTCTGTTTCCTTAGTTGTTTTTTTTTTTTTTTTTTTAAAGACAGTGTCTCACTCTGTTACCCAGGCTGAACTGCAGTGATGCGATCTCAGTTCACTGCAGCCTCCACCTCCTGGGCTCAAGCAGTTCTCCCATTTTAGCCTCCGAGTAGCTGGGACTGCGGGCAGGCACCACCATATCCAGTTAATTTTTCTCTCTTTTTGTACGGATGGGGTTTTACCATGTTGTCCTGACTGGTTTTAAACTCTTGGGCTCAAGTGATCTACCCGCCTCGGCCTCCCGAAGTGCTGTGATTACAGGCATGAGCCACTGTGCTTGCCTGTTTCCTTAGTTCTAAAATGGTAATAAGAAAACTCTTTACCTCATAGAGTTTTGTTGAATAAATAAAACGAGACACCATGTATTGCTCAATGTGCTTGATAAATAGTAAATGTTAACTGTTATTATCATTTTTCTTGAATATAATAATTATGTCTCCTTACCTCATCAAAAGGTCTATTTTAACAGCAATGGTGCAGAAAGAATTAGGAGCTAGTCTATCTCCTGCTCAGAAAAGTGAAATATCCGAATGCTAAGTATGTGCTTGTGTATATGCATGTTTCACTGGCTCTGAGTTCATGGTTGTAAAACTGAGTGTCGCCCAGCAAATCCTGCATTTGATGACATATTCCTTTTGCTAAGAATCACTAGCTTTTCTAGAACAAGGTCATGTAACTAGCCTCGTGCTTTTTGGTCCTGGGCAGCTGCAAGTTCCTGAGGCAGAGGCATAATAATCATTTGCAATTAGGGCTCTGTAAGTCACATTCCTCGGAATAATCCATTGCCTTGTTTCCTTTTGAATTAAGAAAACTCAAGCTATGAGACATGTTAAAAAAAAGACACACATTTATATGAGGAAAAGTGGCTTTGAAGGAAGCAAGTAAATGGGTTCTTGAATTATTATGAGGGCTCATTTTCTGTTTCTTGTCATTGTATTATAGCAGTGTTAGCTCTCGCTGTGTAACAAATTATCCTCAAACTTGGTTGCTTAGAAGAATAAATATTTATGATCCCCCACAATTTCTGTGAATTAGGGCTCTGGGAATGGCTTAGCCAGGGCAACAGGGTCTCTCATGATGTTGTAGTCAAGCTGTTGGCCAGAGTTGCCGTCATCTGAAGGCTTGACTGGGGATGGGGAGTCCACTTTGCAAGCATCATCCTGTGCCTCTTGGCAGGAGGCTTCAACTTCTTGCCACGTGGGCCTCTCCGTGGGGCTGCTCCCAATACAGTAGCTGACTTCCCAGGGTGAGTAACCCAGGAGCAGGAGAGGGCCTACCCAAGCTGAAAATCACCATGTTTTTAATAACCAAGCCTTGGAGGTGACACAGGATTGCTTCTGCTATATTCTGTAGTCACAGTCAGCCTTGGTTCAGTGTTGGGGGAAACACACAGTGGTGTGACTAGCAAGAGGCAGGGGTCACTAGAGGCCACCTTGAAGGCTGCCTGCTACACCCATCAGGCATCTGCTTCCTCCTGGGGCAGATACTACCTGTATTAATATTAGGGTCATCTAGAGAGACAGACCAATAGGATGCATATATTTTTCTAGAAAGGGGTTATTATAAGGTATTGGTTCATATAATTATGGGGGCCAAGAAGTCCCCCAAGCTGCCCTCCTCAGGCTAGAGACCCAGAAAAGCTCATGGTGTAGTTCAAAGGCCCAAGAGCCAGAGAACCTGTGGTGTAGGTTCCAGTCTGAGTCTGAAGGCCTGAGAGCCAGGAGTGCCAAGGGCAGGGGAAGAGCCATGTCCCAGCTCAAGCAGTCAGGCAGGGAGAGAACTCACCTTCCTTTTCTTCTACTCAGGCCCTCCATGGAATGGGGGGTGCTTGCCCACAGTGGTGAGGGCCATCTGTTTCACTTGGTGCACAAACTCACATGCTAATCTCTTCCAGAAACACCATCACAGGCACACTGAGAAACTGTGTTGATCTAGCTATCTGGGCATCCGGTGGCCCAGACACATGGATATGCAAAATTAACCATCACACCCCCCAATTTTCCTTGGTGGATCCTTGCTCCTTCCTTTCTGTCCATGTGGTTTAATGGGGCTGTGCCTGCCTCCTGCCCCCACAGGGCTTCAGAGGAGGGCAGCCCACCCAGGCCTGGACAGTCGGGTTGTTCCACGCACTGGCCACCATGAGAGCTTTATAGGAGGGCATGTGGCCAGGATGGTCTGATAAGAGCCAATTACAGCATCCTTGAAAGGATGGTGCCAGCCAGGAGTGGTTGGCAGCTATCTTTGCTATTTTATGGGGAAATTCTAATCCCATGTGAGAACCATGTGGTGGAGAAATGGAGGGAGAGAGAAATCAGCAGTTCCTGATAGTCCCATTTGACCTCCTGGATCCAGTCTTTCCTGAAGCTGTCTTTCCTCTGAACTCTTCACGTATGTGAGCCAATAAATTACTTTCATTCCTTGAGCCATTTGTGGTGGTTTTTCTCCGTTATAAGAGTCCTGACTGAAGAGGCCTCTTGTTTGGTTATTAGAGATTGGAGTATGGGTATTTTCTCTGTACCTAAGTAGACATGTCATCTCAACAGTCAACCTGCCAGGTCCGGGAAGGGGCTTCTGGTTGATTGAGAGTCACGAAGGTAGTGGAGAAAGTGTTCCTCGGGGGGAGCCCTTTGGACTGCTTCTCGGAGCACCGCTCCAGACTTCCCTTCGTGTATCTCACTGGGGCCGGCCTTGCGGTTACTCTCCTGTCATGATGCAGAGTGCCACTGCAGACTTCACTTCTTGTGTCTCACTGGGGCCAGCCTTGCGGTCACTCACCTGTTGTGACTTTTCCCTCCTTCTGTGCAGTTCTGCTGCACTTGCATGAACATGTTGTCAGTTGTATGGCTGGGCCATTCTTTTCATGCTTCTGAGCCTCTCTGGTTCTTTACCTATTTAGAAACTTAAAGGGGGCTGGGGTGGCATGGAGCACTCTCCCTCCTTTTTCCTGTGCAGTGGCGTAAAGCACCCTGTTGATGTGTCATGGTCACTGCTGGCTTTTGAGGGCCGTGTCCGACCCTTACCTAGGGAAACGGCACAGCACAGTGACTCTGGTCCTGGCTTTGCCACTTGGTAACTTCTCAATTCTCAGTTTCCCCACCGACACTAACATGCTTTTGATGGCAGAAACCCACGCCAAATTAGCTTGGGTCACCGGGGGAATTTTTCCTTGCAGTAGCTGGGAAATCCAAGGACAGGTTACTTTCTTCAAGCACTGTGGGATCCAGGTCCCCCAGTGGCACCAATGCATTCTCCCTCTATCTTTCCTTGGTCCTGCCCTCTGTGCACTGGTGTCATGCTTAGGTAGGCTCTCTGCACAGAGCAAAGGTGGCCTCTTGTAGCACTGAGCCTCGCCCAGGATCCAAAAGGAAGAGACTCTTTTTCCTAATGTCTGTATATAACACTTTAGGAAAGTTTTTGTTGTTGTTGTTGTTGTTGTTGTTTTGAGACAGAGTCTTGCTCTGTCGCCCAGGCTGTAGTGCAGTGGTGCCATTTCAGCTCACTGCGATCTCCACCTCCAGGGTTCAAGCAATTCTCCTGCCTCAGCCTCCAGAGTAGCTGGGAATACAGGTGCCCACCACCATGCCTGGCTAATTTTTGCATTTTTAGTAGACACGGAGTTTCACCATGTTGGCCAGGCTGGTCTCGAACTCCTGACCTGAAGTAATCTGCCTGCCTTGGCCTCCTAAAGTGTTGGAATTACAGGCATGAGCCACCACGCCCAACCTGTCACTCTTTTATGAAGCCCACATTATTATTTTCTGTTTGGTAAAAGAAACATGCTTTGAAGGAATATCTTAAATCCATGATGTAAAATAAAGCCAAACTTTGCTCTCAGGCTTAGTAGAGATAAGAAATAAGACTCAATTTTTGTTACATGTCTTTCAAAAATTAACAGTTGCTTTGTTGTCTGATTTAGGAAGCCTATGTTTATGGATGAGAGGAGGGGAGGAAGAGAGGGGTTCTTTCATTAGAAGAAGAGTTGCTGTAGTGGACATGGTGTTATCGCTAGGCTGCTGGCAAGAGGTACCAGAGCTGCCTCCTGACTTTCTAGGTATGTAGGTCAGTAAACCTCTTTTTCTGTTCAAGAGAGTTTGAGTGGGGCTTTCTGTTTCTGACTACATGAATACAGAAGGCTTTGTCGGTCAGGCGTGGTGGCTCATGCCTGTAATCCTAACACTGTGGGAGGCTGAGGTAGGTGGATCACTGAGGTTAGGAGTTCGAGGCCAGCCTGGACAACCTGGTGAAAACTTGTCTCTACCAAAAATATAAAAATTAGCTGGGTATGGTAGTGTGTACCTGTAATCCTAGCTACTCCAGAGGCTGAGGCAGGAGAATAAGAGAATCACTTGGGCCCAGGAGGTGGAGCTGCAGTAAGCTGAGATCGGCCACTATACTCCAGCCTGGGAGACGGAGTGAGACTTTAAAAAAAAAAGAAAAAAAAAGCTGGAAGGCTTTGTACACTGTCTCCTGCCTGATCATGAGTCCGGTCAGGTCCCTCTGAGGTACAATTCATGGGAGCCAGTATTCCTGAATAGCATTTTTATAGATAGTCGCAGTCCGGGTTGTCGTCCATGCACTGCCTGTCTTCCCTTTTGGACTGTGTGATCCATGAGGGCAGTGAGCTGCCCTTGCACCTAGCACAGTGCCTGGCATTGTTCAGTCATACTGGCTAAATGAGGGACTGAAGGGACCGTGGGTCCAGTGACTGTGTTACTCGGTACAAGTGTCACTGAGAAATGTCAGTTCTTCCAGCACCTTGATGGTTCTTCTCCTATGGGCATCTTCTCTTGGCACAAAGCAGCCAGTTAGGCTCGGCTTTAGACCTGTGGATGGTGGTTTGCCCCAAGACAGTATTTTTTAGTCATTTTCTGGGAATTGGGGCTTTCTGGAAGCCTCTCAGCCATTCATTGAAATCTTACCACATAGAGGCCAGGTGCAGTGGCCCAGGCCTGTAATCCCAGTCCTTTGCGGGGGCCAAGGTGGGCAGATAGTTTGAGCCCAGGAGACCAGCCTGTGCAACATGGTGAGACCCTGTCTCCACAAGAATTACAAAAATTAGCCATGCGTGGTGGTGCACTCCTGTAGTACCAGCTACTCAGGAGAGTGAGGTGGGAGAATCACCTGAGCCCAGGAGGTCAAGGCTGCAGTGAGCTGAGATTGTACCACTGTACTCCAGTCTGGGAGACAGGGCCTGGGAGACAGAGAGACCCTGTCTCAAAAAAAAAAAAAAAAAAGGAAAAGGCATCTTACCACCTGGGGTCAGTAGTAGGTGACAGAAACCCACCCTAAACTGTCTATGAAAAAGTGCAGTCGATTGGCTCGTGAAACTTAAACCTTTAGGAGAAGAGCTAGCTTTTTGCTGGGCTGGATCAAAGCTCTCAGGGGGTACCATGAATATCATGCAGTCCCCATGACTTTCCATGTCTCTCCTCTCTCTTTCCCTCAGTCGTGGCTTCATTCTTAAGTCACTCTTCTCTTGTGGTAACAAGAGGGCACCCAGGGGCCCCAGCCTAAATCCTGTCGGTTTAACACCACCAGTGGGAGGAGAAGACTTTTTTCCAGTAGCTCTGGAGAAGTCATTTCCTGGGCCAGCTGTGTTACTTTTGCTGCCCATGCCTGGGTCCCATTCCCCCTGGAGCTGGGGGTGGCTGGCTTTCCCTCACCTGGACTCCGTGGAGCAGGAACAAGGGGGAGGAGAGCTTGCTCTAAAGGAAAACCAGGATGTTCCTGCCATCAGATTGGGGGTGCGTGTGGTGAGGTGCAGCCTGCAGATGTCCCCAGCAGTGGGTTGCTTCCACAGAGGGCTCGTGACACTTGGATTCTGTCGATTTTCCCGAGTGACACTACCGTGCTGTTACTCTTGTGCCAGCCATCTTGTGCACCCTGTCTTGGTAGGTGAAATCTGGGCTCAGTCATTCTAAGCGGTAGCCCAAAGGTCTCTTTGCTGTGTTCTCTATTGTGCTTTTCCTTGGCTGGATATTTTGCTCTGATATAATCTGACCTTATTAGCAAACCCCTGGTCCAGCTACTTTGGCATATTTAGACTTGATCTTAGCAGACTCAATATCTGTTTTAAATAAAAATATTTGGTAATGCCCCCTTCCGAAATGAAATTTATAGCGAATATAACCTACCTACACAAGTAATTAAAAAAATCAGTATAACACTCTACTGTAATATGAAAGAGAAATGAAAGGAAAGGAATTTATAATACAACATAGATTTCAGTACATATTGGTCAGGCGCAACTCTGCCAGAAAACATGCTGACGCCAAGTGCTTGCACGTCCTTCTCATGGATGAGTTTTGATTTTAAGAAGGTAAGAAGATCAGAAGTCATTCTTTAGAAGGAGTCCAGAAAAAGAGCAGAGAGTGGGTGAACCATAAAGTAAACCTCATCTAGTCAGTATATATGAAAGGCATTCCGTTCTAGGCCCAGATTATAAGTAAGATTTCTGCCTACATGAATGGCCACAGGACAACTGAAGTATCACAGGAGGTAGGCTGATCTTGATTGTGTGCTACTGCCTTGGCCTTTCAGGACAGTTAGTATCCTCGGCCCTGTGCTGTAAATGCTGGTAGTGCCAACAGAAAGGGGTCCCGATCCCGATCCCGATCCCAAGAGAGGGTTGTTGGATCTTGTGCAAGAAAGGATTCAGGGCAAGCCCTTAAAGTGAAAGCAGGTTTATTAGAGAAAGTAAAGAAGCAAAAGAATGGCTACTGCATAGACAGAGCAGCAGCGGACGGCAGACTTAGAGTACTTACGGTTATTTCTTGATTATATGCTAAATAAGAGGCAGATTATTCATGAGTTGTCCAGGAAAGGGGCAGGATTTCCTGGAACCGATGGTTCCTCCCCCTTTTAGACCATGTAGGCTAACTTACGAACATTGCCATGGCATTTGTAAACTGTCATGGTGCTGGTGGGAGTGTCCTTAGCCTGTTTATGCATTCTAATTAGCACACAGTGAGCAGTGAGGGTGACCAGAGGTCACTTTCATCACCATCTTGGTTTTGCTGGGTTTTGGCCGCCTTCCTTACAGCATCCTATTTTATCGTCAGGGTCTTTGTGACCCGTATCTAATGATACCAGTCCTCCTGACCTCCCATCTCATCTGTGACTGGGAATGCCTTACTTCCTGGGAATGCCGCTCAGTGGGTCTCAGCCTCATTTTAACCAGCTCCTATTCCAGATGGAGCTGTTATGGTTCAAACACCTCCGACAGTAGCACCCATCATCCTTGTGATGACCCAAACTGTCCCCACAGCCCCCAGTGAGACTCTCTGCTTTAGCTCTTTCCCCAGTGCCCTCTTTTTCAAGACCATTTACAAATGTATCGGAATTTTGTGTGCAAGGTCCCTTTTGGTTGCCCCGATATTTTTGAGTCCTTGTCCAGAGACTGGCTCCAGTCTACACCTGCTGCATATGTGACCCACTCTGGCTCTCCCGTCTCTCGCTTCTCCTTGGATGTGAAGCCCTCTTCCCCAAGGTCGCTGGCTCTTTCCCTTGGCTGAGTCTTATGAGCTGAGTGAGCTGTGCCCTTCATCATTGTTAAGCACATGCTTATCAGCAGCTGGCTGGTCTCATGATGTACCGTGGAGCAGCTAGGGAGCCTTGAGTGCATGGGATGGGTGGGGCTGGTGTTCGGGGCCAGGGGTGAGTGCAAGACACACATGTCAGTCAAGAGGGAAGATGGCTTAGGAGGAGCTGTTTTCCTACAGTTTGATACTACTGATGTAATTCAGTCACAGATGAACGATTGATTTTGTTTGTCTGTTTGTTTGTTTTTGAGACGGAGTTTCGCTCTTGTTGCCCAGGATGGAGTTCAGTGGTGCAGTCTCAGATCATGCAACTGGGAGCCTATCCAAGATTTTTTTTTTTTCAGAGTCTCGCTGCTGTCACCCAGGCTGGAGTGCAATGGTGCGCTCACGGCTCACAGCAACCTTCGCCTCCTGGGTTCAAGCAATTCTCCTGTCTCAGCCTCCCAAGTAGCTAGGATTACAGGCGCCCACCACCACACCAGCTAATTTTTTTTGTTTTTAGTAGAGACAGGGTTTCAGCATGTTGGCAAGGCTGATCTCAAACTCCTGACCTCAGGTGATCCACCTGCCTCAGCCTCCCAAACTGTTGGGATTACAGGCGTGAGCTCCTGGCTGATATTGTTTGTTTGTTGATTCACTCATCAAACATTTACTGTTCTGTGTGAAGCTTAGTCAATCAGAGAGAAACACAATACAGCTGATTCTGTCCTGTGGGTGCTAGAAATTGAAGGGAAGGATATGGAAGCAAAGATTTTTTTTTTTTTGAGGCAGAATTTTGCTCTTGTTGCCCAGGCTGGAGTCCAGTGGCGTGATCTCGGCTCACTGCAACCTCCACCTCAAGGTTCAAGTGATTCTCCTGCCTCAGCCTCCCAAGTACCTGGGATTACAGACATGCGCCACCACACCCGGCTAATTTTAGTATTTTTAGTAGAGGCGGGGTTTCTCCATGTTGGTTAGGCTGGTCTCGAACTCCCGACCTCAGGTGATCGGTCCATCTCGGCCTCCCAAAGTGCTGGGATTACAGGCGTGAGCCACCACACCTGGCTGCAAGCAAAGATTTTAACCTTCAGGCTGACAGCTCCAGAAGTTCCATTTTCGTGGGGCCACTCTTAGCAGGAAGTGTCGTATGGGGCACGTATGGATTTGAGTCCTGCAGCTCAGGGCTAGGGCAAGGGTGAGACAAGTGAGGCACCTACGCTGCCCAATTTAAGGCAGTGCTCATCCTTAAGGTCATGCAGGGGCTTCCACCACTCCTAGTTGTGTGATCTGAGATGGCCATTTTACCCCTCATGCTCCCTGTCTAGAAAACCACGGTGGTAATACACCCTCCCTTAGAAAGATGATGAAGAGGTAATGCATGTGAAGTGCTAAGCACATTGAGTACCCTGTGTGAGTACTGAGTAAAAGACAGCCATGGTGATTACTGTCGGTTTCATGGAAGTAAATTATGCCTCCATTTCAAGTCTGCAAAAAGTCATTTTCTGGAGTTAATCTAGCCTGCCGTTGCTCAGATGTAACTAACTTCCTAATAAAGAATTCTCTGAGTTGAAGAGCTAAATCTATTGCTTAAACTTTGCTGAACATCATAGTCACCTGGGGAGCTTTTAAAATGGTTGTGTCCAGGCTGCCCTCCAGACCAATTAAATCAGAATCTCTGGAGCTGAGGCCCAGACGCTCATGTAATTCCATTGTGCAGCCAAGGTTGACAACTGGTGGCTTAGAGCAGAGTTTCTCAAACCTTAATGTACCCACCAAGCCCCTGGGGCTCGAGCAGCTCTGGAGTGGGGCCTGCTATCATGGAGGGCTAATAAGCTCCCAGGTGATGCTGATGCTGCTGGTTCCTAGACTACACTTTTTAAGTAGCAAGGACTTAGAATGCTAGCAATGATCTGAATGGGTAAGCTCATTGAAAGCCTTAGAAAGACTGATTTTTAGCTCGGAACCAAGCTGGGAGCTAATTTTTTGTTGCTTGGCTGGTTTGAAAAATATAAAGGATACTATGACCCACGGCAACAATTAGCACTACTAACATTTGTCATTTTTGTTTTAGATTTTATTTTTAAGTAAACCATAAACAACATGTAGGTTTGTGCTATAATTTGAAGGTCGTACCTCTAAAACTCATGTTGAAACTTAATTACCAAGCAGCAGTATAAAAAGGTGGTGACCTGAGAGGTGATTAGATCATGAACGCTCCACCCCCATGGAGGGGAGGTGGGATTCGTGCTGTTATAAAAGGGCCAGTTTGGCTCGTTTTTCCCTTTCTGCCTTCTGACACGTGATGACGCAGAAAAGGTCCTCGCCGGATGCCAGCCCCTTGATCTTGGACTTCCCAGTTTCCAGAACTGTGAGAAAAGAAATTTCTGTTCCTTATAAATTACCCAGCCTCAGGTATTCGGTTATAGCAGCACAAAAACAGACTGAGCTTGCTTTGTGGGTATTTATTTATTTTTTTGAGATAGAGTCTTGCTCTGTCACCCAAGCTGGAGTGCAATGGTGCAGTCTCTGCTCACTGCAAGCTCCGCCTCCCGGGTTCACGCCATTCTCTTGCCTCAGCCTCCGAGTAGCTGGGACTACAGGCGCCCACCACCTCACCCGGCTAGTTTTTTGTATTTTTAGTAGAGACGGGGTTTCACCGTGTTAGCCAGGATGGTCTTGATCTCCTGACCTAATGATCCACCCGCCTTGGCCTCCCAAAGTGCTGGGATTACAGGCTTGAGCCACCGCGCCCGGCCAGTTTTTCTAGTTTTAGTAGACACGGAGTTTCACTGTGTTAGCCAGGATAGTCTCGATGTCCTGACCTAGTGATCCACCCACCTTGGCCTCCCAAAGTGCTGGGATTATAAGCCTGAGCCACTGCACCTGGCTGCTTTGTGGGTTTTTAAGGATTTGCCTGTGAGCTTGTAATATGCACCCACTGTTCTGCAACTGGCTTTGCTCACTCAGTGTGAAGCTGAATGCTTTCAGATTAAGATGTCCACAAGAGGGATTCTTCCATGGAATTCTGCCATACTTGAGATTTCTTGAGGGAACTCTATTTTCCTACTTAAAAAAAAAAGTTACCTTTAAATTGTGAAAGCAGCATAACAACTCAAAATGGGGAAAAGAGTCCCAAATCCCATGACCCTAGCATGATAATTATTTCCGTTCTTAGTCCACTTAAGTACATTTTTACAGTTATTCCACTGTTTGCTGTATACGTGCAATTTACATTCTGTTTATTTTATTCTGTTTCTATGTAGATTTCAAACTACGTTTAAATACAAGATTTTTTTTCCCTGCTCATAAATGTAATATGTACGTTTGAATCCTTAAGGTTTTTCCCTTAGGTTAGGGTATTTTCCCCTGCTGCATATAAAAGTAGTTTGCAAGTTAGAATTCTTAAGTCTGGGAATACCAGAAAAGTTTAAAGAGGAAAATCACCCGAACACAATTACCATTAATGAATTTATTATTTATGGGGCATTTTATTCCAGCTTATTTTTATGCATATATGTATTTTATATAATTCAGATCATTCTGAATATAAATTGAGGGTCTGCTTTGAAATTTTTTTTATTATAATAATACAATAAACAACAGACATTGTCTCTTGTTATTCAGTTACATGGAAATCACTTTTGATAGCTTTGTGGATTCTGTGTTTGGGTATGTCCTTGTTTCTCACATCATTTTTCTTAACCATTTTTTTCCCTTGTGGGATTAGTATTTCTATGAACATGTATTTTTATAAACCTGTTCCACCTTTTAAAAATCATTTCCTTCAGCTAGATTCCAAAAAGTGAAATTCCCATGTTAGGAGGTAAGCATGTTTGTAAAGGCTCTCGATCTTGTATTACTAAAATCCTTTCCAAGAAAGCGGCCTCTCTTTTACTCCAACAGCAGTGTGTGGGAGAGCCTGACCCTGCTGTGATTTTTAACGGCTGTGTAGCATTCCTTAGGGTACTTGGTGGTTTCCCCCTCGGTTTGCATTGCAGCTGCTTCCAGTCTGAGATTATAGATGAAGGCTGCAGTGAATATCTCAGCATCTGTGTGTATTTCTCTGTCAGTTTCTTTCTTTAATGTGTATTTCCAGAAGTGGGATCTCATGGCAAAATACGCTTTTTTTTTTTTTTTTTTTTTGAGATAGAATCTTGCCCTCTTGCTCAGGCTGGAGTGCAGTGGCGCAATCTCAGCTCACTGCAAGCTCCACCTTCCAGGTTCAAGCTATTCTCCTGCCTCAGCCTCCCGAGTAGCTGGGATTACAGGCATCACCATCATGCCCAGCATATTTTTGTATTTTTAATAGAGACGGGGTTTTGCCACGTTGGCTGGGATGGTCTCGAACTCCTGACCTCAAGCCATCCACCCGCCTTGGCCTCCCAAAGTGCTGGGATTACAGGTGTGAGCCACCGCGCCCGGCCGAGAGAGACGAGTGTTTTCAGGGCCCAAGTTCTTGGCTGCAGGCTGAGGCAGGAGGACCTGCTCATCAGAACTTGAGTTAGTTCTACCACCGTTCGTCACTGCTTGGCTCCTGCTTCTGAGGCTGTGGAAGGTGAAGGTATCCTTGGCATGAATGATTTCCCAGCTGGTTTTTCTTTTGGGAGTAATGAGGTGGGACTCCCAAAGGTGGGAAAATGGAAATGCCGAATGCATTAATGTTGAAATTTAAATAATGGAAACACCTTCTCAACCATGACCAACAGTGGAAAGCCATATAAATTTCTTCATGAGCCTTTCAGAATTTTGTAACCGGTATAGGTTTCCTAGATAGTTTTTTAAAATATGAAAATGGTAGATGCAGCATAATGGGAGAGGAACAGAAGCTTGGAGACATCTCAGAGCAGTCACGTACAAGAGAGAAAGCCATGTGCTTGTTTATTTTCTCTAATGCTTCTAGAATCCAATCAAAGACTCAGGTTTTGTTGACGAACTCAACTTTTTAGGGAGCAGGCAGCAAGGTATATTTGCATGAACATCTGCGTTTTGAAGCGCGTGCCTGTGTTGAATGGTTGAGCGTCAGAGTCATTAGTGCCTGATGCCAGATGTTCCCTGAAAAATCTGCACCAAACATGGACTTGGGCAGTTCGTCAAGATGTGAAAAACATGCAGCTGTTAAGGGAAAAGGGAGAAGGTTGTGTCTGAAATGTCGCTGCAGCCCATCGCTTTCCCCCATCAAAGGACAGAAGCAGGAGGAGATAAAAAAAATTCCCAAAACCCATAAATATGATAGAACTCTTATGAAAAGGTTACGGTAATTATTCACTGGGGAGGGAAATGCTTTTCCCGTTCATTAATGCTTCATTTCTTGTCTTTTCTAATGAGAAGTAGCTAGATATGTCTAGAGAGAAAGAAAAATAGCAGAATGGTTTTGAGTGATACCAAAAGAGTCCAGGAAAGGTGAACCATGGGAAGAGAGGCGTGGCTGCTAGGTAAATGCTGGTGTTTGAGTTACTTCCGAGAAATGGTTGGAATGAAACAGCTGGATGTAGCCGATCTAAGGAGCTGGAGCCCGTGACTCAGTTTAACCCCGTTGACTTTCCATCTTTGCCTCCGGAGAGGCAGAATTTGCAGCCTGATGATTCGTAGAAGTAATTTTTCAAATCTTGCCTTTCCGGTACGGTTCACAAGGTGGCAATTTCCATGTCACTGAACATGAAGCCTGGGTCTTAAATATAGCCAGCATGTGAATGCCCTGCAGGCGGTGACAGTGGCAATGTGACATCACTGCCAAGCAACTACTTGTTATTTTGGAGCCTGGGAGGGGAGCAACAGGAAGCTCGGCAGAGGGGAGATATTCTTGGCAGCAGCGGCGATGCGGTTTAAAGAGAGACAACTGTCAAGGCTAGTGACTCTGGAAGTTTGCGAAGTTGATTGGTTCACTGAGCAAACCAGAGTTCGCCAAATTCGTGCTGGTGCCAAACATAGCCAAAGCAAAGATGTGTGAGCCTCGTACCTGCTGCTGCTCAGCTCCAGCCACCAAATAGCCATCATAAAAACGTTTTATTTTAAGCAGAAAACCTTTCCCTCTAATGCATTCTTACTTGGAAGCTCTCTGAGACCAGAGAGAGCTCCCTGAGAGCTGAGCCACACAGGTTAAAGTGGAGAGGTGGGGTCTTGGAATGCCACCCACCGAGCTACAAAGTGCCCTTTGTTATCCATGCTGAAAAGGCCACTTAAAAATGGCAGCCTAGCGTGGAATAGGCTTGCCTTTGAGCACATTCCCTCTTGTTTCTGGTAATGTGAGCTAAGGAGCTGTTAGGGCTGAACTGAATTCACAGATGGTCTCTGTCTCTCTCTCTGTATCTGGCGAGGCTCTTTCCCAAGTTTGTTAGGGAGTGACGTTAGCTGCATCTTAGCAGATATTCTTGTTTTTCTTGTTTTTCACTCATTTGTCCCTCAGATTTTCTTGTCCAATCTCTCCCTCCCCTGCATGATCAGTCCCCCTTATTTTGCTTAACTTTTTCTTATTTCCATAGCATTTCTTGTTTTCTAATACATCACTTCTTACATTCATGATTTATCATTGCCTTTTGGTCTTAAGTTTTAAGTCTCATGAGGGCAGGAGCCTTTGTCTTGTTTTATTTTATTTTAATTTCTTTGAGGTGGAATCTTGCTGTTGTTGCCCAGGCTGGAGTACAATGGCACGATCTCGGCTCACCGCAACTTCCACCTGCCAGGTTCAAGTGATTCTCCTGCCTCAGCCTCCTGAGTAGCTGAGATTACAGGCATATAGTGCCACGCCCGGCTACTTTTTTTGTATTTTCAGTAGAGAGAGGGTTTCTCCATGTTTGTCAGGCTGGTCTTCAACTCCCGACCTCAGGTGATCCGCCCGCCTTGGCCTCCGAAAGTGCTGGGATTACAGATGTGAGCCACCACACCCGGCCTGCCTTTGTCTCATTAGTTCACCGGTAGATCTATTCCAAGGAACCTGGACAATGCCTGGCACATAATAGAACTCAGCGGATGTTTGTTGAATGAACAAATGAGCATTTGTCAATTACTTCTATGTTGTTCTGCTGTGTTTGGCTTATGTTTCCAAGGTGATTTCATTTCATGGTCTAAAGTGGCTGCTGGAGCCCCAGCCATGACATCTGTGTTCTTGGCAGCAGGAAGGGTGAGGCAGGGCAAGGGAAGAAAGTGCGTGCCAACTTCTTGTACAGAGGGTACCACAAGTCACTCAAACACTTTCTTTTACTTCTCAGTGACCTGAACTTACTCTGCTAGGGATGCTGAGAAATGTGATTTCTGTTTTTTAGTGGAGCACACTGTCACTCTAAATAAAACAGAAAGCAAGTAGTGGTCTGTGTTTAGTACCTGGTACATAGTAATCTCTCCTGAGGAAAATTCACTTGTTTTGTTTCCTGGGTGATGAGGGAGTATATACTGTGTTCTGTAGTCGTCAGTAGATCAGATTGTCCCTATAGTGATTAACAAATGACCTTGTGATTCACAAAGACCTTGACTCTAATCCCTGCAGTAAGCACTTGCTAGCATTGTGACTTTGGACAAGTTACTGTACTTCTATGAGCCTCCGTGTTTAAAAATCATGAAAACGGGAAAAATAATAGAACCTACCTCATGGGTGTTGGTGAGGATTGAATGAATGAGATAATGCAGGTAAGGAAGTGTGGGCTGGTATCTGAGACACAGGAAGCTAATAAATGAAGGCAGTTCTATATCATCCTACGATCTTTACTGGCCTCAGTCAAGTATGGTTTCTAGGTACTCAGGACCCACGGATCACAGAGACGTCCTTCCAGAAGCTCACAGAGTACACTCCAGTTAGAATAGTTTGTGCCAAGGGGGAGAGGCATAAAGGAAGATGCTGTGTCAAGGAAGCTTCAGGTTGCTTCCTGTGGCTGGATCCTGGAATGGTGGAGTCCAGAGTACATCTGGGGAATGACTGAGGGTGGGGTTTCTGCAAGGGTGGCCTGGGAGTAGATTCCCAAGGTCCCAGCGAGGAGTTTGGCCTTGGTTCTGTGGATAATGGGCAACTACTGAAGGCCTTTAAGGAGGGGGAGTAATTGATCAGATCTGTTCGAGGGGCAGAGCCGTAATCCCCTCCTGGGCATTGTAGAGAAATGGATAGGAGGAGGCCAGTGTCGGAGGGGCTGGAAGTTCTTTGAGCTATTCAGGCAAGAGATAATGATGGTTAGATCTAAAGCAGGGTGAATGATTCTAGAGAGAGACTGGATAGATCAACCATGGTAAGTATGATTCCAGTTGTTTGGTTCTTGGATTAGAGTCTTATCTTCCCAGTAGATTTTGCTACTGGGGTTAAGGATGGATAACCAAGATGTGAATGAATTATTTGCCTAGCTCCTCAAGGTACAAGGCCAGAGCTAACCCAGGCCTTCACCAGCACTGGCGTCTTCACTGAGGCTGTGCAGCCTTTGTTAACCTGAGTCACTGAGGAGCAGATCTTTTGAAGAGTGAGTCCGCATCACAGCTTTAACACCCTGAGCCCTGTGGCAGGTAATTGTGACCAGGAACAGCAGCCCATGAGCTAATTTTTGTCCAGTGATCATATCTTGAGATAGTGTGTGTGAGCTGCGTCCCTTTGTAATTGCCATGGTCACAGTGTCGGGAGGCCCCAAGCCCGTGAGGAGGAGGTTGTCTTAGGGTCACCAGCAGGGTCACAGCCTGTGATTTGGGTTCATTTGTGCAGATTGGGGTTAATTTGTTTTGGCTCTTTTATCTGTATTGGAAATTGCTCAGACAGGCAAGAGATACGGTCATTTAACAGAAGCAGCGCTCTGATGGAGGAGGGTGTGAGGCTGGATAGGACCTGTGTTTTCCTCCCAAGTTCATGGCTAATGGGGATGTGACCCTGGCTTTCAGAGGACCTCACCCAGCAAAGATACCTTTCCCCTGTCTGCTACATGGCCACAGATTCAAAATGTTAATATGCTTTTTATTTAAAAAATTTTAAATTATGTAATTTTTCAAACATGAACAAAAATAGATGGAATAGTGTAACAACCCCTGTGTACCCATCCCCCCAGTCTTCTCAGCAAGTCACTTGTTATTACTCTTGCTTTGCTGAGCCTGGTACACTCCCTGCTTTGTTTTTTGCTTAACAACTTACAGCAAGTCCTAGATGTTCCATCAGCTATAAATACTTATATATGAATCTCTTACAGTAAGACAAAAAAAAAAAAAAAAAAAAAACCACACACAACACTATTACACAATAAAATTAGCAACAGTCTCTTAGTATCTAATTTCTATGTTCAAAGTTCCTTGATGGTCATTTGCAGTGGCTTTGTTTGAGTGGGTTCTGGTTTTACTTTCTAAGTGTTAAGTCACCTCTTGCCATTCTTATGCATACAATGCTCCATTGTACTCAGAAAAAAGAATATCCACCCTCCTTTCCTGGCCTGCATGCTCTGCGTGATCTAACCGGGGCCTGCCTGCTTCCTGTTAAGCGTCTTTGCTGTTTCTTCTGCCCGGGACTCGTACTGCACAGGTCTTCAGATCTTTGCAGGAAGGTTTCTTCTCAATATCTCTGAAGAGAGGGTGGTCTTCCACCTCAGTCATTCCACCTCCTCATTACGGTTTTACATTTTCTCACACAGCCTACTCTTCTACATGTATTTGTGTGTGTGTGTGTGTGTGTGTGTGTGTGTGTGTTTTGAGCCGGAGCCTCCTTCTGACACCCAGGCTGGAGTGCAGCAGCATGATCTCGGCTCAGTGCAACCTCCGCCTCCTGGGTGCAAGCGATTCTCCTGCCACAGCCTCCTGTGTAGCTGGGATTACATGTGCCCATCACTGTGCCTGGCTACTTTTTGTATTTTTAGTAGAGATGAAGTTTTGCCATGTTGGCCAGGCTAGTCTGAAACTCCTGACCTCAGGTGATCGTGAGGCCGAAGCGGGCAGATCGCTTGAGCTCAGGAGTTTGAGACCAGCCTGGGCAATGTGGTGAAACCCCATGTCTACAAAAAATACAAAGACATTTAACTAGGTGTGGTGGTATGCGCCTGTAGTCCCAGCTACTCTGGAGGCTGAGATGGGAGGATTGCTTGGGCTGGGGAGGTGAAGGTTGCAGTAAGCTGAGACTGTGCCACTGCATTCCAGCCTGGGCAACAAAGCAAGACCCTGTCTTTAAAAAAAATGCACATAATAATACACATGAAAAGATTCACGTCGTAGAATCTTTGGTTTCTGTGATACTTTTCTGTTAAGAGGTGGTATCAAGCCCATGTTGGAGTTATTACCTCCCACATCCAGACCAGGTAACTGGTTTACACATTGGGAAGATGGGACACCTGCAGATGGTCATTTCAAGGTTTGGTGTCAGATGGTCATGTGGGGAGCAGCAGACAGTGTGGTTTCATGGAGACTGCCCTGGGCTTTGCATTGGATTCTTTGGAAACTGCCCTATTCTAGCTCTGTAACCTGGAACCACCGCATCGCTTTCCTTCTCTGAACCCCAGATTCACCCATCAAATGGGGCAAACCACCATCTTGAAACTGGTGAGAGACACAATGTTTCTGAGGCTTTTTCCATTTTCCTGCAGAAAGAAACTGACCTGTACTAGTAGCAACCAGTCGGGCTGAGAGATGAACGCAGCACGTATACCACAAGTCCCTGGAACAGATGCCACTAATTCATTATTGACAAAATGTAATAGATATCTAAGTTTTTACATTTTCCAGGTGTTTTCTGAACACCCAGAATTCTGTCTGACGTAGATCAGCTAAGTTAATCCTGTGGTGACCAGTAAGCAAGGTCCTTTTGTGTTCTCAGTTCACAAGAGGGTGACAGGCTAAGCAGCTTGCTCAGGACCCCATGCACAGTGGCAGGACTGGAATTCGAATGCAGACTCTGCTAGAAAGTCCCCTGCCATCTACCCTTCATGGTCATTAGGGTGGTTTTTATACTTGGTGATTTTCAGAGTGTCTCTCTAGTCATATCTATTACTATAGCTCTCTTTTGTGCCCCAGTCTTGGCTGGTTTTAGTCAAGGATAATAATCGTTTAAAAAGAGCTGGGCACTGTGGCTCATGCCTATAATCCCAGTGCTTTGGGAGGCCAGAGCAGGAAGATCGCTTGAGCCCAGGAGTTCGAAGTTACAGTGAGCTGTGATTGTGCCACTGCACTCCAGCTTGGGCAACAGAGCAAGACCCTGTCTGAATGAATGAATGGCACATCCTTTATTTTTAGCTGTAGGGAGGGTCATAACATTTTCCAAAATATCATCTAATTCAGAGCCTTCCATGTTGGTACCCACTCTGGATCTCTCGGCCGGTTTTCTGTACAGTCTGGAGGCCCCTGGGGAGATCCCCCCATATTTTGTCTTTCTCTCATGCTCCCCTTGAATCTTTGTCTCAGGGAAAAAAAAAAAAAAGAGTCTGGCTCTGTCACCTAGGCTGGAGTGTAGTGGCACAACCTCAGCTCACTGTAGCCTCTGCCTGCTGGGTTCAAGCGATTCTCCTGCCTCAGCCTCCCGAATAGCTGGGATTATAGGCGTGCACCACCACACCTGGCTAATTTTTTGTTTTTTTGTAGAGGTGGGGTTTCAGCATGTTGACCAGGCTGGTCTCGAACTCTTGGCCTCAGGTAATCCATCCGTCTCAGCCTCCCAAAGTGCTGGGATTACAGGCGCGAGCCACCATGCACAGCCACTCTCCCTAATCTTTATGGTGAGCCTTTTGAATGCAGCTTTTTCCAGAAAGTTTTATGTAGCAAGGTGGTGTGACAGGAAGACAAATTGTTGAGCTTTCAAATGAAGAAAAACAGAAGGCAGTTTGTCTGATGTGTTCCAGTTCTCTTCTTCTACCTTTTCAACTTTGAATTATGGAGATGGTTTCCTCCCGTTTTGAAGGTTAAACTGCTGGGGGGTATTTTATTGGGGAATGTTCTATTAAAGCATTAAGAACAATTAGATGTAAAGTCCTCTTTAATTTTTATGGAGTTTGACATACAAATAATTAGACGTTTGGGTTTTCCCTCTCTCCTTACCTTCCTTCTCTTTCCTCCTCCCTCCTCCCCCCGCCCCACCTCTTTCTTCCCTTTCTTCCTTAAGGGAATTCTAGAAGCCCTGGAATGAAGTGCATTTTGGGAAGAATTTGGCAGCAGACTTTCTGTAATTGCCCACAGAAGGAGAAACAACATATTTACCTACGTTTAGAGGTGAAAACTGCCCCTCCAGGCTTGAGGGCTTTGCTAGGGCAGGCTGTCCCCACTTCTGAGACCCCCACAGTGGGAACTGGCTTCCCTGTCCCCTCTGACACCCTGAGGTGGAAGCAGGCGGTTTTTTTTTTTTTGGAGATTCTGGCAGGCTTTTCTACCTGTCACAGCACTGACTGTGGTTCCTAATTACATCCGTGTGTGTCTGGTTAGGGTCTGTCGCCCCTATTAGACTCAAAATCCCATGAGAAAGGGTGTTTTGGCATTTACACCATCTCCAACTCTTCATCCTCAGGCCTGAAGTCCATGTCTCACCCGCGGCAGGTGACCAGCAGGTGTCTTAGTCCATCCGGGCTACTGTAACAAAACAGTACCAGAAACTAGGTGACTTATAAACAACAAATAGATCTCTCATGGCTGTGGAGGCTGGAAGTCAAAGATCAAGGTGCCAGCAGATGTGGTATCTGGGGAGGGCCTGTTTCCTGGTTCATAGATGACACCTTCTCCCTGTGTCCTTACATGGTGGAAGGGGTGAGGGAGCTCTGTGGGGCCTCTTTTATAAGGGCACGAATCCCATTCATAAAGAACTCTACCCTCATAACCATAAGCTCTTTCAAATGCCCCACCTCCTAATATCATCATCCTGTAGGTTAGGATTTCAGCATATGAATTTGGCAGTGGGGAGAGGACACAAACATTGAGACCATGGTAGCAAGTATTTAGGCATGAAGAATGTCATGGGAACAAGGCTTGGCTTCTCACTCTGCCTTCCACCCCCCATGCTCTTCTGCCAGTGGCTGCCTCTGCGGGATGCCTCGTTCTGGACTACTTGCTTGTCCTGCCCCCATTGGGTGATGCCCCACCACCTCTTCCCTGTCCCAGGGGACCTCTGGCGCTTGTTGCCACTGTGTAGACCAGGAGAGAAAACTCCATCCCAGGAGGAAACGTATTTGGTTAGAAGGTTTGTAACAATGTAATTATGCGGCTGAGTGTGCTCAGATATATTCTGTATATTACATTGGTAGAAAAATATTGTGTTAAGTCGGTGGATTCAGAAGCGCAGGCACAATTTAGCAAGTCACTGGGAGCAGCAGCTCACATGAAGAGCCACAGAATGTGTATCTTCTTGAGAGCACAGGGATGAGTGCGCCAGGGACATGGTCGTTAACAAGTGGAGGAGGGGATTTGGCTTGGTTAAAGGACCCTGGACTCCTCCCGTTGCCTCAGTTACAGGCCCTTTTCTCAGGGCAATGATGTTTTCATTAGAAGAACCACAGACACACCGACTGTAACTGAGGACTAAAAGAGAAGCCGCTTTTCTGTGCTAGCTGCTTCTCGAGGGCAGACTGTGAAGTTGGAGATGCGTTTGAGTAAGGGGTGGTGGCCTGCCGAGATGGAAAATGAAAGGGGTAGATGAAGCTGGGAGTGCTAGAGCAGGGAGGGCCCAGAACCTTCTGCAGTTCATCCTCCTGGAGAGTCTACAACCAGCATGGGTACGCTAAGTGATCGTGTAGTCCTGGGGTCTGTCCTGTTGTAGTGACACTGCTGCAAGGAAGGGACCCGTGCTAGAGATGGCTGGGCCCATCCTCATGAGATCCCTCCCCTGCTCAAGATCCTGCAGTGGCTCCCCACTTCCCTTGAAGTAAAGCCAAAGCTGGTGAGTGGTATAAAAGGACTTGACATGATGCGGTGTTCCCATCACCTCTCTCTGCTCCTCCGATTCCTCCTTGTGTTCATCTGTTCTGGGCATATTCGTCTCTTTGCTGTTCCTTAATGTGCGTGGCGCACACCCCCCACACCTCCTTGAAGCCTTGGCTATAAGGTTTCTGTCTACCAAGACCCTCTTCCTCCAGATAGCTTCTTGGTTAACTCTCTCGCTTCTTTCTAATCTATTTTATTTTTGAGATGGAGTCTTGCTGTGTCACCCAGGCTGGAGTGCAGTGGCGTGATCTTGGTTCACTGCAACCTCCGCCTCTCAGGTTCAAGCGATTCTCCTGCCTCAATCTCCTGAGTAGCTGGGACTATAGGCACGCACCACCATGCCCGGCTAATTTGTGTATTTTTAGTAGAGGCGGTGTTTCGTCATATTGGCCAGGATGGTCTCATCCTGACCTCAGGTGATTCACCCACCTCGACCTCCCGAAGTACTGGGATTATAGGCGTGAGCCTTGTTGGCCCAGCCCTCGTGGAGTCTTAAGAAGGGGCCCCGGTTGCTTGGGTTTCCCTCCCTGCCTCTTCGTGCCCCCAGAGAGCACCACGAAGCCCAGTGAAGGTGGACACGGGGCAGGGGCTCGCTGGGGCTCTGGTGTGCAGGAAGGTTTCCCTGTTTGTCTTCCAAACTGATTTTGTAAGTGCCAAGAGCGGTGTTTTGTTTTTCTACTCCTATGGCCTCATCTGTAAGGCAGGCCTCTCTAGGTCCTTAGCAAATGGCTGTCCAGCCATCTTGGCCAAATGAATGGATTGATTCTCAGGGCTGCCTATATATCCAACCTCAGGAGAATGGGAGCGCAGGAGCCCAGGGCGTGGTCCCTCTTTGCACTGAGTTTCCTCGTGTCCCGCTCCCCCGGAGCTCTGGTATATGCAGATGCATGACCAAGGACCAGGGGGCATTTTCATTTCTGTGGGGTGGGCATGCTGGGTGGCTGGGAAGGGAGACCCCTGTTCTAGTCCTAGTTCTCCTGGGAGCAGAAGCTAAGTTAGGGGCTTGGATTCAGGTGCTTCTCTGGGAGCTGATCCTAGGAACCTGCAGTGAGGGAGCTGGAGGGTGAGAAGAGAAGGAAGAGCAGTCAGGAAAGGGGGTGTCTTGAGATGGCTGCAGGTGGGCGGCCGGAGGGTCCCTTGAGGAGTGCAGAGAACATGTCTCGCACTCGCCTCTGAAGGATGGGGTGTTCATCCACCAACATCCCCCTCCGTAGGGCTGATGGCTGTCCCCTCAAGGTGCTGACTGTCTCTGCCCTGCTTCCACACTGCCCTGCCAGCAGGGCTGGTCCCCTTGTCTGGTTCTGGAGAAAGTCCTGAGGCAAGACGGGAGACCTGATGGTGATGGGGGTGGGAGTGAGTAGGTGATGTGCACACACTGGCTCTCCACAGCATGAGGGCGAGAGGTGAGCCAAGGGCAAGGGACGTGGGGTCATGACGTCTCCTAAAGGAACTGCTCTTGCTGCCCAGGGTGGCAGGTTTCACAGCAACTGTTTCCTGGGTGTCCTGCTCTCCCAGAGTGCTCTGCCATATTATCCTTCGACCGCAGGCCACTGTGTGGCACCGTGTAAAAAGTCTTAAGCCTTTACGTGGACATGATTGCATGGAACCCTTGAAACGTGGTTATGAAGCAGGCTTGATTTTCTGCATTTTTCAGATGAAAAAGCAGAGACTGGAGGTTTCCTATCTTGGTCAAGTTCACGTGAGCTCGTAAGTGAAGAATCCAGGAACTGAATTCCTGTCCCTGACCCGAAATTCCTTGCTGGGAGGGCTTGAGTGGTGCCCTGTTCCCTACACTATGAAGTGGAGACATCGTGCAGGGCCATTCTCTGAAAGCCCTTTGTGCCTCTGGGCCTTTGCATGTGCTTATCCCCATCTGCCCGAGGGCTGGCTTCTGTTCATGCATCAGAAGCCAGCTGCAGTGTGAAGGCGCCATGATTTCTTCTGGTGCTTCATCCTCCGTGTTTTTCCAGCATCTCAGACTTGTATTATAATTCACATTACATCACATCATCTGGTGTAAGTTCTCAGGTGCTAGGTACAGTAACCAACTCCAGCTGACCGTGTGTGAGTTAAAGTGTTGCTGCTGCTGCTTTTTTTTTTTAAGAGACAGTGTCTCACTCTGTTGCCCAGGCTTGATTGCAGTGGTGGCTTTACCGCCCACTGCAACCTCTACCTCCCAGCTAGAGCACTTTAAATTAAAAAAAAATTTTTTTTTTTTTTGAGAAAGGATCTTGCTCTGTCACCCAGGCTGGAGTGCAGTGGCACAATCTCGGCTTACTGCAGTCTCCGCCTCCAGGGTTCAAGCTGTTCTCCTGCCTCAGCCTCCTGAGTAGCTGGGATTACAGATGTGTGCCACCATGCCCAGCTAATTTTTGTATTTTTAGTAGAGATGAGGTTTCACCGTGTTGGCCAGGCTGGTCTTGAACTCCTGACCTCAAGTGATGCACCCACCTTGGCTTCCCAAAGTGCTGGGATAACAGGCGTGAGTCACTGCACCCGGCCGGTTTTAATTGTCACAGATGTGGGCACCCAGTAGTTCTACTTGAACATTCTCATGTCTTTTGTGGTTCGTTTGCCTAATGATGCATAATGATGCCTCATAGGCCAAGCTCACATTAGTTCTTTTTCTTGAACATTGATACGATGCCTCACCCAGGCTATGGGCCAAGAGGACAGTGTGGCATGATGAAAAGAACATGCAACGTGCACCGGAGACTTGTGGTGGCCTGAGTGGACCCCTGCTCCCTCATTTCCTGCTGTGTGACCTCAGGCAACTTTGAGCCTGTTTCCTTATTTGTAAAATGGGGACATGGGGATTGAGTGAAATGGGGGAGCCCTTAGCTCAGTGCTTGGCCATTTAAATATTGACTTCTGTCCCTCTTTCGCTAGTTAGTGCCCAGTAAATTGTTGTTGACTTGATCTCAACTCAGAATGAGGATCTTCTTTGCCTGTGGCGTGGAATCGTTTCTCCAATCATGGGTAATGGTTGGAGAATGAGATTTGTAACACACCTGCCTGTTGGTTTTAGATGAGCTCTTCTGGAATTAATGTGATGTAGGCTTTGGTAGAAAGCACGTCTTGTGCATATCTGCATTATCTTAGCAATTAGCCAGAATGAAGGTTCCAAGTGCCCCCTGCTGAGGACACCGGCTAACAAAGGGCTTCCTTGGTTCCTCGCAAGGCTGGCACCCCTGCAGGTGTGTGACGATACCCAGCCAAGTTCATCCCTCTGCCTAATCCCCAGTTCCAGGCAGGGCCTGTGGAGCATTGTAGGGAGTTGGCTTCATTCCTCACCCGTCCATTCTTTCAGAGACGATGGCTCAGCACACTGTATGTTGGGTTGCTTCTCAAGAACTAATTCCCGGTAACCAGCGATCCCAGGATTGAGCAGATTCAAGACGATTTTGAGCACTCTCACTGTTTTGTCTCTAGGCTTCAACTTCGGATGTCTTGGACCAGGCGTTTCTCCCTAAAGATTTTGCTGAAGTTTCAGCAAAGGACTTTATGAGACTGTAGGTTCCATGGGCCACATCTGCATAGAGACATGGCTATGTGTTTCACAAGTAGGAGAATAGAAATCCCCTCTGGGGCTGGGCACGGTCACTCACGCCTGTAATCCCAACAATTTGGGGAGCCGAAGCAGGAGAATCACTTGAGCCTAGAAGTTTGAGACCAGCCTGGGCAACATAAGGAGACCCTGTCTCTATTAAAAATAAGTAAATTTAGAAATAAACATATAAAAAGAAAAATCCCCAGTAGGACTGGGAGAACTCATACCTCACGGGTAGTGGGTTCAGTGGCCTTGGTGCACATTCAAGAGAGGGATAGGAAGTACAGGGTCCTTTGCTGCTACTCCCTTATCCCGTGCTCTTGCAGACATTACTAATCAATCACTGCACTCTTTATAGCCCCAGAATCTTAGAATCCAGTGTATTCAGGTAGCCACTTCAGTCACTGCACTCTTTATAGCCCCAGAATCTTAGAACCCAGTGCATCTAAGCAACACTTCCAATCACAGGCACCAATTTGCTTTAGTGAAAATCTGTTCTTCACCTCTCTTGTCTCTGGGAACTGTAAGTAAGTCCCTTCCCCAAAGTGCAGGCTAGTCAAATGTCTCAAACAAATGTTTCTAGGGCCAACTGGTAATGACAAGATTTGCCACAGCAGGGAACAGCACCGTGACTCTGACGTTGCCAGGTGTGGGAATGATGCTGGTGAGGCCTGGGTGGTGGGCTGGGTGCCCATTGTTTGCCCCATTGCTGGGTCTGCTGGACCCCAAGGACTGCCTCCACTCTACTTTCTGACTGTATTCATGTTGCTGAGGGGCGGTGGTGGGCATGGTAGGAATAGATGTTAGGTTTTTAACATCAAGCATCTTCATTTTAGATTGGATTCAGAATCTTTCAGCCCTCTGAGGCTACCCCCTTGGTTACATAGCAGAAAGGCTTATGTGCTCCGCCTACTAGCCCACCAACTTTAGAAGGTCACAGCCAGAAAAATAGTCCTGCACTAATCATTTAAAAATAACTTGGTGTTATTATATCATTCCCTTCCTATGAAACATCTGGGATAAGCAAATTTCTAGAGACAGCAACAAGATTAGTGGTTGTCAGGGGGCGTGGGCTGTTGGGACTGACTGCTAATGGATATAGGGTTTCTTTTTGGGGTGATGAAAGTGATCTCCTCATAGACTTAGTGGTGGTGTGGTACAGTCTTGCAAATATGCTAAAAACCACTGGACGTGCACTTTAAAAGGGTGAATTATATCTTAAGGAAGATGAGAAAAAAGTATATGGAGATTGTGCACAAAATAAAGTCAAGTATTAATAACAGCTACTATTAAGCACTTAAGACGTAACTTAATGGCAGAAGTGTTAGTGCTGTCCCCCCCCCAGCCCTCCGCGTCCATTTCTTGATGGCATTATAGCATCAATGTCTGAACCATGGGAGCTTTCTCTTTTGGGATCTTGACTGCTTTCACTTCTGGCCTCGTGCGGGGAGTAGCGACTGTATGTGTGATTTTGAGATATGCAAATCATCCTCTTCTTGCTTTCCTAGTTTTTCTCAGGAATGCTGACATGCTACAGCTGATCAAAACCCACACCCGAGTACATTTTTGACAGAGATGCAGTGATGATTTCATCTTTAATTTGCACCTCCCCCGATTAGTCCCACAATGAGTTCCAATGTCTGATACCTCGTCATATTCTGAGATTGGTAATACTATCTTCGTTCATGGCCCTTGAAGCCATGTTGGTCACCTTTCTGACCTTTGGATAGACAGGGGATACCAGACGGGCTGCGTTTTCCCCTTGGATTTTCTTTCCAGCTTTTTCCCTTTCCACTGTCCTCTTGGCCCCGGAGGTGCAGCTTGGTGGACTCCATCATGAGGCTCTCCAACCCCTGACTTGTGGTTGACTTTGGCCCATTTGGTCAGTGGGAAGCTCTGCCAGGGAGGACTTGAGGCTGCGGCAGTTACTCTCTCATCTTCCTCTCTGCTGAAGACTGCACCTTCTTTCAGTGGCATCACTGCCCAATTGATGCTGGACTCCAGTAACCACCATCTGCCTTACCCGTCAGGCCTGAAGGAGTGTAGGGTGGGCATCTGATATAGTTTGAATGTTTGTTCCCTGCAAATCTTATGTTAAAATGTGATTCCCAATGTTGGAGTTGGGATCTGATGGGAAGTGTTGGGTCATGGGGACAGGTGGGTCCCTCGTGAACGGCTTAGCACCCTCCCCTTGGTGATGAGTGAGTTCTTGCTCTTTTAGTTCATGCCAGAGCTGGTTGCTTAAAAAGAGCTTGGCACCTCCACCCTCCCTGCCCTTGCTTCTTCTCTTGCCATGTGGCACACCGGCTCCCCATGTCTTCTGCCATGACTGAAAGCTTTCTGAGGCCTCACTAGAAGCAGGTGCTGGCGCTGTGCTTCTTACACAGTCTGCAGAACTGTGAACCAAATAAACCTCCCTTCCGTATAAATCATCCAGCCTCGGGTATTCCTGTCGAGCAACGCAAAATGGACCAATACACTCTTTCCACAATTGTCAGCCCCCAAATCCCTCACCTCCCCTGTTGGTTTCTTTTCACCTTGCTCCTCTGTAAATGGTCTATTAAACCTCACCATCAACCCCTTTGATGGTGCCGTGTACTTCCTGCTGAGCTGTGACTGAAACGCCAGGCTTGTTCCCACTGGATGACTTTGCATGTGATGGCTCCCTTCTTGAACACTCTTCCCTCAGGTCTCAGCATGGTTGGCTCCTTCTTAGGGTGTCCAGCCTCAGCACAGATGTCAGCGCCTCCGAGGGGCCTCGTCTGTTTACCCTCTCATCATCCATCCTAGTAACATGCGTCATTTTCTTTATGTTACTTTGACCCTCTGAAATGATCAACACTTGGTTGGCTGACTGGGCTTGCCCAGGGCATCCACACCCTCCTAGGTAGATGAGGAGTTGGTAAATATTTTCTGTTGAGGGGCAGAGGGCAAATACTTTTGGCTTTGCAGGCCATGTGGTCTCTGTCACAGCTTCTGAAGTCTGCTGTTGCAGCAAGAAAGCAGCCAGAGACAGTACATAAATGAATGGACATGCCTGTGTTCCACTAAAACTTCATTCACAGAAACAGAGCAGAAATGTGTGGTAGGCACATTATAGTCAATAAAGCTATTTAAAAAGCC
Source organism: Piliocolobus tephrosceles (assembly GCF_002776525.5). Classification (NCBI taxonomy): domain Eukaryota; kingdom Metazoa; phylum Chordata; class Mammalia; order Primates; family Cercopithecidae; genus Piliocolobus; species Piliocolobus tephrosceles. Next base: position 12,152,879 of record NC_045450.1, read on the forward strand.
ACAAAAAATACACAGCAGGCTGGATTTGTCCTGTGGGCCATAGTTGATGACCTTGAGCCAGCCTGAAGGCAGTGGGGTCTTGGGTGTCCTCTTCAGTTTGGGTCTGGCGCTTTGAACGGGGCCTGGCTCCTAGGAGGTGTGTAGTAACTGTTTCCTGAATGCAAACCTGGGCACGCCTGTTCCATGTAGGTCATGGTGCTGGGCAGTGGCAACAGTAAAATAAGACTTTGTCTTATTTTACCCTGGAGAGCCAGCAAGCATGTGTTTGTCACACAACATAGTTGTTGCTTTTTTTTTTTTTTTTTTTTGCCTGTCTCCCTCTGTTGCCAGAGCTAGAGTGCGGTGGTATGCTTTTGGCTCACTGCAACTTCCGCCTCCAGGGTTTAAGTGATTCTCTTGCCTCAGCCTCCCAAGTAGCTGGGACTACAGGTGTGCACCACCATGCCCCTCTCATTTTTGTATTTTTAGTCGAGATGGGGTTTCACCATGTTGGCCAGGCTGGTCTCAAACTCCTGACCTCAGGTGATCTGCCCACCTTGGCCTCCCAAAGTGCTGGGATTACAGGCATGAGCCACCGTGCCTGGCCAGTTGTTGCTTCTTATGGTAGATAGGAATGGCCTTTGGGGAGCTCCCAGGGTGGATTGGCTCACTGTGCTGAGAAAGGCAGGACTGGCCTTCCTGGGGAGCAACACTGGAGCTACATCTGGAAGGCTGATTAGGGGGTTGGCAGGTGGGTGAGGTGGGGTGGCAGGGAGGAAGCCATGGTGTGTTTGATGGACTAGACTCTGCTACCCAGGGTGTTGAGGATAACTGGAGAGGAGCTCGAGTGGGCAGAGGCCAGACCAGAGTCCTGCACACCATGCCTGGCGGTGGGTCATTATCCTTTAGGCGATGGAGCAGCACTGAGGATGCAACACCAACGAATTCACATGGTTAGAGAGGCATTTCCATTGAGAGCAGTGTGGAGAGGCTGGTGGCAACAGGAGACTAGAAATCCCCTGTAGAAGTTTCCCTCTATAGAAGCTTCTTGCCCAAAATGGGTGTCTTGGTCTAGGGTGGGGTCTTGGGAGGATGTGTATTTGTAAAACCAAACCTTTCGTTCAGCCAGGGCCGGGGACTGTTCCCTGTCTTGGCACATCCTGCAGTCTCTGTTGGAGAGAATGGAGCATAAGCTGATGCAGGCTCTGTTTGTGGCTTGCTGGATGGTGGTACTGTTCCCTGGTGCAGAGGATGAGCAGGTGTTGGTGAGGAGAGGGTGTGTCCAGATTTGGACATTCTTTGGGGTGGGGTGGGCTGGGGAGGACTGAGATGATAACAAGTAATTGAAAAATGAGGTTTCAGGTGGTACAACTTCCAAGAAGATAGTACCAGATGATGATGAGAATCTGCAAAGGACCTAGGGAGGGGGATATCTTTTGGTGGGAGGGTTTGCTTTCTTAGATGGGGAAAGCATTTTGGTGGTGCGGTGTGTGTGGCGGGGCACAAAGGAGCCAAGACTGGAAGGATGAGGAGGAGCCAGCTCTCCCAATGTCTGGGGGAAGACAGGAAAGGGCATATGCAAAGGCCCTGGGGTAGGGATGAGTGTGGGGTATGGAAGAAATGTTGAGAAGGGCACAGAGCAGAATGTGAGAGGGAATGAGGTACGAAATAAGGCATTCGTGTAGAGTTTGGAAAACAGAATTTCCAGTTGACCAAGATTTCTGGTTAATAGAATACTAGTTACACTGATTTAAGAAAACCCATGCAATAGCGAATTACCACATAATAAGGATTTATAAGATGTGCTTGGGAATCTTTGATCCTGTAGGTTCGTGGTTTTGAGAAGTTTAGCTGCTGCATTTTTGCCCCTGGCCTAGAATTACAACCTTGACAAGACTGAATACTGCTTACAAGTATATACTTTTTTGGTTGATAATATTTCTTGAAACTTCTCACTTTGGAAGGGGCTGGCATTTGGAAGCTGTATGGGCAGCCTGAGCATTTGGCTTGGATTTCATCATGGGATTTTCTTACTTTGGGCAGCAGAATTCATATGAGTGTGTTTAGTCATGCTTTTTTTTTTTGAGATGAAGATTTTTGACTCTTGTCGCCCAGGCTGGAGTACAGTGGTGCGATCTCAGCTCACCGCAACCTCTGCTTCCTGGGTTCAGGCAACTTTCCTGCCTCAGCCTCCTGAGTAGCTGGGATTACAGGTGCCTGCCACCATGCCCAGCTAATTTTTGTATTTTTAGTAGAGAAGGGGTTTTACCATGTTTGTCAGACTGATCTTGAAGTCCTGACCTCAGGTGATCTGCCCACCTTGACTTCACAAAGTGCTTGGGTTACAGGTGTGAGCCACCGCGCCCGGCCTTATTCATGCCTTTTCGACTCACTTTTCCTATGGCTGCTCTTGAATTGCATTTGCTGTCATGTGAGTGAATCAAGAGTTTGTCATGTTCAGCCTTTGAGTAACAACAGATAAAGGCCACTTGCTAGAACTTTTGGAGATGCATTGGCATCTTATTAAGCGGGAAATACATGATTTCACATGCAAGTGAGTATAGATCGAGTAGGCCCATGTTTTTGCTTTGCAATCTCTGTTGCTCATGTGTTGCCCGCACAATTGTCCTGAATAAGAAAGGAGCTTGAGTGACACGCATTCTGCAAACAGCATTTTCCTTTTGCAGTGTGCTTTCTAGTTATTATGTGGTGCATATACAGCTTGTCAAGTTGTTTAGCAATTTAGTGGCATAAAAAGATAACTTGCTTGTCATTTTTTGTCTCAGGTCAAGTCACTTATGCCTAAGAAAAGAGAAAGAATAATATATGTAGGCAAAATAGTCAGTCCTTTAGTTTGAGTCTGTACTCAGCTAAACATTTTTGTAAGCCTACTTTTACTGGTCTGTTTTTTACCATTCAAATATTAAATATAAACTTTGCTTATTTTTATTTTATTTTATTTTTTGAGACAGAGTCTTGCTCTGTCACCCAGGCTGGCGTGCAGTGGTGTGATCTCGGCCCACTGCAACCTCCGTCTCCCATGTTCAAGCTGTTCTCCTGCCTCAGCCTCCCGAGTTGCTGGGATTACAGGTCCACACCACCACTATGCCTGGCTAACTTGTGTGTGTTTAGTGGAGACAGTGTTTTGCCATGTTGTCCAGGTTTGTCTCAAACTCCTGGGCTCAAGTGATCCACCTGCCTTGGCCTCCCAAAGTGTTGGGATTTCTGGCGTGAGCCACCGTACCCGGCCAGCCTTTGATTCCCTTCTGACTGATGAGAGTCAGCCAGCTCTGCTGCACACTAACCATGTGACCTCAGGTCTACCACCTTGCCTGTCTAGGCCATGTTTGTCCCTGTCTAATGGGGCTACCTTAGGGGGTTGTCAAGAGAATTGTTTAAAGTACTTATCATGCTGTTTAATGCATGGCAAGCATTTAATCCATGGCACCTATTCATAGTAGTAGTATTAATAGTAGTAGTCATTGCCATCATCATAATAGTAATAGTAGCAGCAGTCTTGGTTAAAAATGTGATTTGGTGGTTTGCCAAAGTAGAAACATTAATTCATCGATGAAACAAACATTTATTGAGCATCTCCTGTGTGCCAGACACTGAGCAAAGTACTTGGGATACGGAGATAAGTGGGCAGGGCTCTTGTTGAAGGGCAGCCAGGCAAATGGGAGAGACAAATGAGGGGGCTGTGATGGGCATTCAGAGCAGTGTGTGCTGGGAGCAAATTAAACAGAGGGTGGTTTGGGAGCACAGAGGAAGAAGTCTACCCACGGGCTGAGGTCAGGCAAGGCTGAGCCTTGAAACTGGAGGGCCAGCCAGGTTAACATGGTGAGGGAAGGGCTCTCCACTCAGAGTTGCTGGCGAGCATGAAGGCTGGGGGCATAGGCAGCCGAGTCTTGTAATGTGCAGGGGAGCGTGGGACTCAGTTCACTTGGAGCTGATGATGGTATTGGGTCATTTCCTTACCAGAGCCTTTCCCGACCTACTTCTCAGGTGGCTGGACCAAGAAGGATACAAACTGTTGCGTAGACACCACTCTTGGAAAACCCAAAGATTCCGTGTACCCACCCTCCTTTAGAGGCCCCGTATTCATTTGTTTAATGATTGCCACCAGCAGCTTCGGGCATTAGAGTTGGGTGTGTGTGGCTGTTGAAAACCAGGAAGCCATGATACACTTTCATTCAGTGCTTCCAGCGGGTCTCGTGTCCAACTTAATATTGTGAACTTAATAGCTTTTGGTTTGTTTGGACTATTTATGAGCTTATTTTGCAAAGCAAAATGCAAGCCCTACTAGGAAGAAGAAAATGCTCCGTCCTCGCTTTTGGGTTGCTCCATGGAGCTCTCCTTACGTGGACCAGCCAGTGGTTAAGGATGGTGGTAAACCGGGGACTTCCTGTTACAGCCTTCCACATGGCCCATTTGCTCAATGGAAGTCTCTTTGCATCCAAAGGAATTTTGACTTTTGGGGCACGGTATGACGAAGTCTTAGCTTTGCTGGCTGAATCGAATAAATGGCCTTCCTGGCCATCTCATAGCTGGTGAGGTCATTGTTCCCATTTGGAAACTTTTTTCTTTGCCTCCCTCATGAGAAATCTGGTTCCAGTGACCTGTGACTGCACCAGCTGGTTGTCTGGCGCAGAGCTGGAGTCAACCAGTGGTCCTTGTCTGAGCTCTGCCACAGATGCAGATGAGGTTGCAGAGAGGTGGCTGTGGGGGCCACCTGTCTGGCCGTCCAGACTGTCCAGGTGTCAGATGACTGTCCTCTGTGTCCAGATGTCACAGAGCCTCTGTGGGCCCAGGTAGAGCTCTTCGTATTTCTTGTCCCTTCCCTGAGCTCACCTGGTTGCCATTCTTTTTGTCAGGGTTGACTCCTCCACCCACCACCACCACCATCATCAATATGATCATCGTCATGGCAACCACCATTAATTGCCTAGGGTTGGGAGGTGCAATCATTGATTCCATTAACGCCGCCATTAAGTAATGATGATTATGATGACAGCAGCTTATATTTATTGAGTGCTTAGTGTGTTTCAGAGATTCTTTTAATCCTCCCAGTGAGGTAGGTAGAAGTACCACTGCCCTCTTACAGATGAGGGACCAAGGCACAAGGAAGTCATCACTTGTTGAAGGCAACAAGCTGGGGAGTGAATGAGCCAGGATCCAAATTTAGTGTACTGCTACATCAGGGGTTGGCAAACTATCACCTGCAGGGTCACCATTTATTTCGTGAATAAAACGTTATCATAACCCGTTTGTTTAGGAATGGTCCTTGGCAGCTTGCATGGGGCAGCAGCAGAGTGAGTAGTTACAAAGGAGACTGCGTGGCTCACAGGCCTGACCCTTTACCAAAAGAGCTCACCTGACACCCTGTTCTGGAACCCAAGCTCTCAGCCAGCACACTGCACTGCCTCGCAAGGAAAGACAAAATCACCCGGTTTCCACAGTGTCCCAGGCACTGGGAGACAGTAATGAAGTGGCATATTCTGGTGAGGAGGCAGACAGTAATGATATACTCACTTTAGTACAAACAGAGAATTGCTCTGAAGGAAAAGTGTAGGCTGTCAAGAAAGCAGCAAACACAGGCAGTGAGTGCTTTGCATGTCTCTGCTGGAGGGCGGGGATCCAGGCAGTTTCACTGGTGGGAGTGACATTTGAGCAGATGAGGGTGAAGGGAGGAGCCTTTCGGGGGAAGGAGAGGATGTGCAAAAGCCCAGAGGTGAGCAACCACGATCTAGAGGAAAGGGTGATTCCCCTTTCCATGTGAGGAAACTGGAAGTTTAAGGAACCCTTGTCACAGGTCACATGGCAAGCTGAATGGTTGCTCAGAGAATCGAACCAACTTTGTTCGAATCTAAGCCCCATGTTATTGCTCCTATTCTAGGTTCCTCTGCTCCTAGGTCCCCACCTCCTTACCCACCTCGCCCCAGTTAGCATCCTCTTCCCATGACTGAACAGGCTGATGGATGCCCTCGTGACCATGGAATGTGCCTTGGCCATAGCACAGGGGCATTGGCGCGGTTTCTGGAGCCCAGCCTACTGTACATTCCTGGTTTTTCCCTTTGCTTCATCCCTCATCACACAGAAGCACTTTAGCCACATTTCTGGTTACCTTTGCTGCTAGAACCTTTTTAACAATGACGTATTGAGTTATTATTAGATTGTTACATAAATTTCTATCAGCACATTCTAGTAGATTGCCCTCTAGAGAGCTCCTTCAGGAGGAGAAAAGCTCTTAGAAGAGTGATTTGAGGGAGTGAGTTCTTTGCATGCTGGTTTCTTCTTGCCCCAGATCATCCGGAGAGAGGGCAGAACGTTGGCCCCGGGGTTGTGGGGTAAGGAGGGTGGCGGTCCCCTGTTGAACTGCACGTGTTGGGGAGAGCTTTCACCAGAAAGGGTTTCCTGCCACACCTGAGAGATGGCTTTGGAGGTGATCTCAGGACTTGGCCTCACTGCTGAGGGGTGTGAGGTTTCTTGTGGAAGTGATGAAATGTTCTTTGATAACATTGTCGGGATAGCTGCACAGCTCTGTGAATATGGTGAAAACCCCTGAATTGTACGCTTGAACTGGGCGAACTGTTCGGTATGTGAATTGTGTCTCACAGTTGTTCTTTTAAAAAGGAGAAGCCTGACAAAGCTTCTGGGAGGCTGTCCGGGAGCCCCCAGTTCTAGGGAGGGTGCCCTGAGGCCCAAAGCGCATGTGATGCCGCCTGATTTGTTCATGGCCCCGTGAGGCTGTGACACTGAAACAAGCCGAAATGCAGCTCTCATGGGTGGGAGTTGATCACAGGCTTCCATCAGAAATGACCCCACGAGGCCATGTGGGTCTTGTCAGTGGGCACGGACTTGGCTGGAGGGCCTGGGCTGGGGATGGTCTTTTGCGGCCTACTGCCTTGGTGAAGTAGCTTTGTCTTTGGGCAGGGAAACATGGATGTCCTGTGTGAACAGGAGGGGATGGCAGACATTTAAAATGCATTCATGGCCAGGCGTGGTGGCTCATGCCTGTAATCCCAGCACTTTGGGAGGCCATGGTGGGTGGATCACCTGAGGTCAGTAGTTCGAGACCAGCCTGGCCAACATGGTGAAACGTTTTCTGTACTAAAAATACAAAAAATTAGCCGGGCATGGTGGTGTGCTCCTGTAATCCCAGCTTCCTGGGAGGCTGAGGCAGGAGAATCGCTTGGACCCCAGAGGAGGAGGTTGCAGTAAGCAGAGATTGCACCGCTGCACTCCAGCCTGGGGACCACCCAGGGTTCATCAACCGCCTGCTGGGTTCAAGTGATTCCCCTGCCTTGGCCTCCCAAAGTGCTGGGATTACAGGCGTGAGCCACTGCACCTGGCCACATTCATTTATTAAATATTGGTGCTGCAGGAAACGGTAAAGAAGGTGGACAAGAAGCTGAAGTTCTGGATCGGGCGTCTCACTCTTCGTACTGACATTTGGGCTGGATAATCCTTTGTGGTGGGGGCTGTCCTGTGCACCTCTGATTTCTAGATGCCAGAAGTGCTCCTCCCTTCCCCCTTATGACAACTAAAAATGTCTCCAGACGTTGTCTAGTGTCCCCTGGGGGTTGAAATTGGCCCAGTTGAGAAGCCCAGCTCTAGATGGTGGGGGCAGATCCTGTGGCAGAGGAGCCACGGAGAACAGATGGTGTGAGAGCGGCAGTGCGGGTGATGGTGTGTGGGTGACGGGGAGCGGGGTCCTTCGTGAATCGCAGTGACACGTGTGTATGTGAGCCGGCGACTGGGGAGGCCGTGTAGCATTTGTGGCAGTTGAGAGCACTGGATCCAGACCCATGGAGCAAAGCCAGCTCCAGGTCTCCTCTGTTACACGGGGGAGGCCACTTACCCCTGAGGTCATCGGTCAGGGAGCCGTGTGCATGGGTGCACCCGCCTGCTGGTATGCATGTATCAGAACAGAGAGGAAAAGCTCAGGCAGAAGGAGGAGGGTAGATGGGCTGTTCTTGGGGCTATGGGGGCGGAGAAGAATGCTCTGACATGGGTCGGAGGCTTCGGGGACTTCTCACGGATTGGTTCCGGAGGGAGTTGTGGAGGGTGGCAGCCAGGATTCTGGTTTAAGTGGCTAAGTAGGTGGTGGACACAGTCCCAGAGAAGGGGTTCTGTGGGAGAGGAGGCTGTGTGTGTGTGTGTGTGTGGAGTGTGTGTGTGGAGTGTGTGTGTGGAGTGTGTGTGTGTGTGTGTGTGTGGAGTGTGTGTGTGGAGTGTGTGTGTGGAGTGTGTGTGTGAGAGTGTGTGCGTGCGCGCTGTTTGCAGTGCCTCCGAGACGTTCCAGGGGCCCTGATGGCTGGAGAGAGAGCCATGGGATTTACTGATGCCCTGGAGCCCAGGAGAAAAACCCCGGCCAGCATGTTTCGGGTGTTAGGGATGCAGCGTGATTTTACACATCTTAGATCACATAGCAGCTTGGAGGAGAGCTTGGAGGGGCCTTTCACTGGGCCAGGTGCTTGTTTGTGGTCTGTGAGTCCTTCTCTAGCTCCTGATGGACCCTGTGGGACAGCTTCACCCTCCTCCCTGGTTGACACGGGCTCTTCGAGAGCTGAGAAGTTCCTATAGAGCTGTATATTCCTGCTGCTAATTGGAGGTTTCAGAAAGCTGCCCACACCATCTTCACGTGATGACTAAGAGCACCAAATGGAAGCCAGCTCTGGGGTCTGCTGTTGCATCCCTAAACCTTTCTGAAAAGGCCTAATTTTTTTTAAGGGAGGGAGAAAACACGCAGTCATTCCCATCTTGTGATCATCCTGAGTCAGATAGCAGCAAATGTGTGGTTCTGAAGTCATACTAAAGCATGGACTTTTTTAGTAGAAGATTCTCACGTTTTGAGCCTGTGGTGCAGAGGGAAGGCTCTAGGGAGGGCAGGAGGTCGACTGAGCACCCAGCTCTGGCTGTAGCTGTGTTCCAGAGGCTGTGGGTGGGTTTCTGCCTTTACAGTGGAGAGGCTGGTTCAGGGATGTAGCCCTCTTCTGGGGTAGTGCTGCCTTCTCTGGGGAACCTTGGCAAGTGCCAACAGCCACAGGCAGCCCAGATTTCAGGACAGGGAACTGAAGAGTAGACGGATTTCTCCTGACTGAAAGGATAGGGAGGCCGTAGCCTGGCCATTGTACGGCATTTGGGTGCATTCCTGTTTCACTAATGATTGTTAGATGTACTCAGCCTCTAATGTCTCATGGAGTGGTGATATGGCCCAATTGTTAGATCTGGTAGAAGACCTAGTTTTGATCATCAGTTCTGCTGCTTACGGGCTGTGCACTGTCAGGCAATTCCCTGACCTCTCTGGGCTCCAGTGTCCAGTGAATCCCAAGCCTCACAGGGCATTTGCGAGGATGCAGTGAGAATTCTGAGATTCCCAGCAGACATTCCCACTGCTGCTTATCAGTGGTGGTGTTCTACGTTACACGTGTATTTTTCTAAATTACACCAAAAGCTTTGAGTCTTTATTCTGGAAGTGTTACTCTCTGTTTTAGAAGTGTTTTTACAGACTTAACAACGTGAAGTGTTGCCTAAGAATGAAATGCAAATCGGTACCTGGTGGCTGTCATTGTTTGGCTTTGCTTACCAACTGAGAAGTAGGCCACGTATGTTTCTGAAAAGGAAGATGGCAAACTCTTCTTGGGAATTCAAGATGGGAAGAAAAAGAAGGGAGGAGGAGAGGGGCGAGGCTGGAGGGAAAAGGTGGGGACAGGCCAGAGGGTGGCAAGGTGTCAGTGCAGGACTGAGATCTGTCATTTCACTCTTCTGCTGGGCGGTACCTCCAATCCCTCTGTGTCCCCCAGGGCCAGGAAGAGAAGGGGATGCTGAATGGAGGAAGATCTTGGATGGGATCCCAGCTCTACCACCTGGCAGAGGGGTCATCTTGGTCACCATCCTTCACCTCTCTGGATCTCAGTGTTCTCATCTATAAAATGGGGTTATAATATTCTCTTCCTCTCAGCAATGTTGAAGGATTAAATGAAATCAGGCAAGGTGCTTAGAATACTGCCTGGCAGATATTAAGGGCTCAAAGAATTGTCATTGTCGTTAACATGATACTATGATAAATGAATGTGACTTTTATAATCCCTCGAGATAGGAAGGACAGATGATCATGCCATTCTCGATTTCAGGAACATGGGCACTGAGATTCGAAGAAGTAAAGTAATAGGTGTGAAGTGGCACACAGGACAGGGGTCAGCCAGTGCTCTGTGTGGAGATGGGAAATATTTTCAGCTTTGTGGGCCATATGGTCTTAGTCGCAGCTGCTCAACCCTGCCACTGTAGTGTGAAAGCAATGTTGAAGTCAAATGAAATACAGAGATGAATCTACATTTAAAACGTTTTATATGGGAAGCAGGAATTGGAATTCAGGGTGTACACACAGATCAGGTGGTCTTTGGTAGCTCCAAGAACCAAGAGAGGGTTGGAGGTTTTCTAAACAGCAGGAATGTTACATATTGTTCTGCAAGAAAGTTCATTGGCACCGGTAAGTTCTGTGGAGCCGACAACCTCTGATTGGTGAGTGACTGCGGTAGATAAAGCTAGTCTTAGAATTGCAGCCAGTTTCAGGAGCTATTAGATAAAAGTGGGTTCCAGTTCCAACAGCCAGGCTTGCAGAGAGTTACATTCTTGGAGCAATGTTGTGTTCCCTGAGTGCTTTTCCCTACCGGCTGCTTGACTCTGTTTTAGTTGGGTGTGACAAGAATGACCCAGTTTGTGTGATCAGCTTTCACAAGCAGGAACAGATACTATATGCTCTAATGGCATGCCTGTGTTTCAATAAAACTTTATTTACAAAAGCAGGTGATGGCTGGATTTGGCCTGTGGACTCTAGTTTTTACTCCCTGACATCAGTGCCCAAGTGCTGAGTGAGGTCTTGAATCTGTCTTTTGGCTCCAGATTCTCACTCTGTCCCATTCTGTCACGTAGCTTCCTCTACGTCCCAGCCAGGAGAAGCTTCTGTCTGTCAACTAGGAGCCAAACACCTTCTGTTTCTGGAGCCAATGCTAATGTTTGGGATAAGGGAAGGCTTCGTTTTCCAACCTCTGAGATGCCTGCAGAGATGTTTCCTTGCTTATAACTTAATGCAGTTTGGTCCCCTTGACTTTTGGATGGGTGCTGCTGCCCCTCTGCTTCTTATTTATTTATTTATTTACTTACTTATTTATTTATTTATTTAGAGAGACAGTCTCGCTCTGTTGCCCAGACTGGAGTGCAGTGGTGCGATTTCAGCTCACTCTGCCTCCCGGGTTCAAGTGATTCTCCTGCCTCAGCCTCCTAAGTAACTGGGATTACAAGTATGCCCCACCATGCTGGGCTAATTTTTGTAATTTTAGTAGAGATGGGGTTTCACCATATTGGCCAGGCTGGTCTCAAGCTCTTGACCTTAAGTGGTCCCCCCAACCTTGGCCTCCGAAAGTGTTGGGATTACGGGCGTGAGCCACTGCCCCCGGCCCCCTCTGCTTCTTATTAGTGGTTCTACAGAAGCAAGTCTGAATAACCCAAGGTCATCATTGGGAACTGCAAGTTCCTGTTAACTCCCTCTCCAGAGGGCAGAAAGATGGTTCCCTGGTGCACTACTGGTACAGAGCAGTGTCTCCTGGGAGGTAGCTAGAGCATCTCCCCCGTGCTTCTGAGCTGCAGGAATTATGATGTGGGAGGTTTGGTGGAGTGAAACTCATCAAGAGAGCAGGTGGTGGGTACACAGTTAGCCTGGTGACCTCTTTGACTGCAGAAACTCAGGGCAAGAAGACAACAGTCCCATCTTAGCAAGATACATCATTTGAGATTTTCAGCCTCGACCTCTGCCCAAAGGAAAGGGCGAGAGAATCTAGCTGTTGCTGCCTGTGTGAACTCCAGGCAGATGGGAGGTAGGGAGATTTATCACGGGATTTCGGACAACTCTGCAGCAGCGTTAGCTCCTTTGTTGACCCAAGCTGGGCTGGAAGAGAAATTAACAGTGACAGACGAACCAACCTCTTGTGGTGTTCACCAGCTTTCAAGGCAGCATTTGAGCCAGCACAAAAGAATTCTCAAAGCTCGTTCAAGGGAGTAGGTTTATTTTCCATGTGATAATGCTGTTGGTGCTTTATAAATGATGAACAATAAAAAGATTAGAAGTTTATCAAATGACATGGATGTGGGATGTGTGCCGCGTGGCTTGTTTGAAAGTTGCTAAGCTCTCCCCTCCTCTTAGTAATAAACAGCATGTTGAAGGAGATTTTATGTTTGGCATTTTTGCTCTTTGGATTTTTAGGGGGAAGAAAATGGTCTTGTAAATGGGAAGTGTTGTTACTATTTAAAAAAAACAAAAAAAACAAAAAAAAACCCAATTATCTTGTCCCTGAGATAGGAGGGTTAGTAAACAGCTTAGTGTCCTCTTCTGAGAAGTCTCACAAGCAATGCTAATTATATTTCATTTACTGCTTAGGTGATTTCTAAAGGGAGATTGACTTGGGAATAATTATTTGGGGATTATTCTGTTTTTAGGGTTTATGTTCAGGGATTATCTAAATTTTTAGTGATGTATTACTAGATTGCATTTTTATAAACTTCCTCTATTTATAAATTTGCAGCAGGCAAATTTGGCCCCTGGCCAGAAGTGGGTCACTGTTTGTCATGGAGTGAATTATTTCCTCCTATTCCCCAAATATATATGTTAAGCCCTGACTCCCAATGTGATTGTGTTTGGAGATAGGGCTTTTAAGGATTTAATTGAAGTGAAGTGAGGTCATAAGTGAGGGGCAGGCTGGGCATGGTGGCTCACGCCTTTGGGAAACCATGACAGGTGGATCACTTGAGGTCAGGAGTTTGAGAGCAGCTTGGCCAAATAGACGAAACCCCATCTCTACTAAAAATGCAAAACAAACAAACACAAAATTAGCCAGGCATGGTGGCACATACCTGTAGTCCCAGCTACTTGAGAGGCAGAGGCATGAGAATCTCTTGAACCTGGGAGGCAGAGGTTGCAGTGAGCTGAGATGGCAACCCTGCACTCCAGCCTGGGTGACACAGCAAGTCTCTATCTCAAAAAAAAAAAAAAAAAAAAAGTATGGGGCTGTAATATGATAGGACCAACACCCTTATAAGAAGAGGGGAGGTCAGGTGTAGTATAATAGCTCACACCTGTAATCCCAGCACTTTGGGAGGCTGAGGCAGGAGGATCACTTGAGGATCTCTTGGAGTTTGAGACTAGCCCAGAAAACACAGGGAGAGCATGTCTCTACAAAAAGTAAAATGATTCGCCAAGTGTAGTGGTGTGTACCTGCTATTCAGGAGGCTGAGGTAGGAGGATTGCTTGATCCCAGGAGCTGCAAGCTACAGTAAGCTATGGTTGAGCCACTGCACTCCAGCCCGGATGACAAAGCAAGACTCCATCTCAGAAAACAAAAAACAGGCTGGGCGCGGTGGCTCACATCTGTAATCCCAGCACTTTGGGAGGCTGAGGTGGGCGGATCACGAGGTCAGGAGATTGAGACCATCCTGGCTAACAAGATAAAACCCTGTCTTTACTTGAAATACAAAAATTAGCTGGGTGTGGTGGCGGGCGCCTGTAATCCCAGCTACTCGGGAGGCTGAAGCAGGAGAATGGACTGAACCCGGGAAGTGGAGCTTCCAGTGAGCCGAGATTGCGCCACTGCACTCCAGCCTGGGCAACGGAGCAAGACTCCATCTCAAAAAAAACAAAACAAAAAACCAAACAAACAAAAAACAGAAACAGAAAAAAAACCCTTAACAGCCTGACCCCAGGCTGTTTTTCCCCCATACCACACTGTCTCAGTCATAAACCTAGTGAAATGTGTATCCCCAGGTTGTCAAATTTAAATCACTGAGAACAAATGAGAATCAACATTTGATAGTAACACTCAGATGTAGCCAATATCTTTCACAATTCACACTAAAACAACACATGGGCACATCCTTTGGTGTCATGGTGTACTGGCTCCAGGACCCACCTCGGATACTACAATCCAAGGGTGCTCAAGTCCCTTGTATGAAGTGGCACAGTATTTGTAAATAGCCTAAACACATCCTCTGGTAGACTTTAAATCATCTCTAGATTACTTAAATACCTATTATAATGCAAATACTATATGAATAATTGGTATACTATTTTGTATTTGTATTGTTTTCTATTTTTGTATTGATATTTTGTATGTTCTTCCTGAATATTTTCAACTACAGTTGGTTGAATCTACAGATATAAAACCCATAGATACTGAGGACTGACTAGACATAGTTTCTGGAACATTCACTATTCCCATTTCACATAAATGGAAACTGGGGCACAGAAGGGTTATCAGCTTGTCTAAAGACCAGAGCTGCTAAGCAGCGGAGCCAGGATTTGAACCTGCACCTGTCAAAAGCTGGGGGAAGAGACATCACTAATGTCTATCAGTCTGCCCGGGCTGCCATAACAAAATGCCACAAACCGGGCAGTTGAAACCCCAGAAATGTTTTTCTCACAGTTCTGGAGGCTGCAAGTCTAAGATCGAGGTGTTGGCAGAGTTGGTTTCTCCTGAGGCATCTCTCCTTGATTTGTAGATGGCTGCCTTTTACCCCCAGTGCTCACACAGTCTTGTCTCTGCCAGTGTGTCCTGATAAGGTTTTTTTTTTTTTTTTTTTTTAAGATAGGGTCTTGTTCTGTTGCCCAGGCTGGAGTGCAATGACACAATCATAGCTCACTGTAGCCTCCAGCTTCTGGCCTCAAGCAGTCTTCCTGCCTTATGGGTGATTTTTATCTGAGTTTTACTTTTCTGTCGGGTGTGTCTAGCTGTTTTCCTACTCAGCCTCAGTTTACTTAGCCGTAAAGTAGGAGGAGGAGAGTGGAATTGGGCTGGATCATTAACATTCTTGTATGTGATGCCAGTTACATGATTTTTATGGCTCCATTTTAATTATCGAGATGTGACTAGGTCCTCATGACCCTCCTGTGGTCTTCCTCCCTGTGTGTGCGTTATTTATCTGTGTAGATCTTAATGAAAGTTACAGCTATCATCTTCACAAGCAGACCTTGTCATGTTCTCTCACAGCCGCAGTGCTTTTCTCAATGCCTGGTATATACTAGATGCTTAATTACTGTTAATTTTTTAATAGCTGTATTCAGATGGGATTTACATCTCTTACAATTTACCCACCCACCTATGCAGTTCAGTGGTTTTTTTTATATTAACAGGATACAATTATTTTTTTCCAGTCTTTTAAAAATGAGCGAATGAATTCTGTATCTAGTGCTTTGTCTGTAACCGTCTTACCTTCAATCAGTCAGTATTTGCCAAGTGCCTGCTGTGGGCAGGGTGCTGGTCTCAACCCTGGGGAGACAGTAGTCTGACAATCAGATGAACTGCCCCCTGCCCTCACGGAGCTTAGGTTCTTGTTGGGAGAATACTGTGTGCCTAGAGGTGATAGTTTTTTGGCATCTGTTTTTTGTCTAGCTTTTGTCCAGCTATTGTGCAGAGATGGTTAGCTGGCTAGTGATAACCCCTAGTCTGCTTGTTCTTAGACCTCGTTGTCCTCACTGTGTCGGGCGTTGTGGGTAAAGGCTCTGTGTCATCTTAGTTTTCATATGATCAGTAGTCACTGGGCATGGGAGAGGGAGGCAGGGCAGGAAATGCCAGGCTGGAGGTTACGGATGCTGCAGGCTCAAGGGGACAAGATGTACAGGGATCCTGGCAGGATGAGCATCTCATGGTTGCAGGGCCCGGGGCAGGGGCTGATGGGTTCCTCTGGGCTCCCTTGCTCATGTTCCATTTGCTATGATCTGGGGGTGGCTGTTATGTTGGAAGGGCGCCGGTGCCGGGAGAGGCATGTAAACTGTTAGCAGCCAGAAGAGGTGGGAGGTTTAAGTCATGCTCATTGCAGTGTGATGCTAGAGACGTATTGCTCTCTGTTCCATGGAATGCAACCCTCAGTCAGGATGGCACCCAGATGTCCCCAGATTTCATAAAACCAGCCTGGCTTTCATCATCTGTTAAGTCAACCCAGGACACAAAGGGCCAGATGTCCTGAATGTTCCATCACGGTCCTGGAAAAAACACGGAACCCCCAACAGTTGGGAAACTTGCTTGATAGGCCTTCTGACTTTGTTGAGGAGATCAGAGATGAGTCAAAACAGGACCTTCCAGGGTATGGTCCAGGCCTCTCCATTATCGTGCATGGGCGGTGCTGTTAGTGGTGATTGCCTGTCTTCAGCATCCACAGTATCAGACAGTGTGTGTAGTTTTCCGACTTGAGCAGTATTTTCTTTTCTCTGTACAGTTGTGCAGGTGTGACTTGGAAGGAGCATATTTGACTAGATGACACATGGGCTTCTCTGGAGTTCCTGCTCTGATCGTAACAGTGTGTTATTTTTTCTGAGGCTATTATGTCTGTATTGTGCTAGAAAGCAACTGAGTTATTATGGATCATTCCAAGTGTATTATCCCATGTATCCCTGAGATGCTTTGTATATGGGTTAAATATATAAAAGAGTGTAAATAAATAACCCTATAATACTGTGTTTGGGAAATTTTCGTGAAATGAGGTATTTTAAAATTATGTTTGTGTGTCTATGTGTGAGTATATATATATTCCTGTGTGTAGGTATCTATAAAGTTTTAGAATAACACTACTACAGCAATATGATTGCTGAGAATAGATGAAACTATTGGCATGTGAGGGCCAGGCACAGTCGCTCACACCTGTAATCCTAGCACTTTGCGAGGTCAGTGGAGGTGGGCCTGGGTTACTGTGGATCTCCTTGCACTCATCTGCTAGGGGAGAGGAAAAATCTCCTGGCTTTACTGCCCTTCTCAATGTGGCCCACCGTGCTTTTATGATCCCGGAATATCTGAGACAGGCCTCAGTTAATTTAGAAAGTTTATTTTGCTAAGGTTGAAGGTTCGTGCCCATGACACAGCCTCAGGAGGTTCTGAGGACGTGTGCCCGAGGTGATCAGAGCACAGTTGGGTTTTATACGTTCTAGGGAGACACGAGACATCAATCAACATATGTGAGATGAGCATTGGTTCAGTCTGGAAGGCGGGACAGCTTGAAGTGGGGCTTCCAGGTTCCTAGAGACAAATAGTTGCATTCTTTTGAGTTTCTGATTAGCTTCTCCAAAGAAGGCAATCAGATATACGTTCAGCTCAGTGAATAGAGGGGTGACTTTGAATAGAATGGGAGGCAAGTTGGCCCTAAGCAGTTCCCAGCTTGACTTTTCCCTTTAGCTTAATGATTTGGGGGCCCCAAGATTTCTTTTCCTTTCACTTTCCTTCCAGGGAGCACCTGTTGGTGATTTGCAGGGGTGGGGGGAGCTGCTGGTGATTTGGGGGATCTGTCGGTGATTGGGGGGGTCCTTCTCAGGGCTTTTCATCAGATCTGTCACTTGCCTCTGTGTTCTATGCAGATACCATGTAGGCCTTGTGGCTGGGACTTTATCCTTTCCTGCTGGTATTCTGGGGTTTATGGGGCTACCTTGTCGCCTAGCTTTGTTATAAATGCTGTCTCTGGGCTTTTGCTTTTTTTTTTTGGAGGCAGAATCTCACTTTGTCGCCCAGGCTGAAGTGCAGTGGCGTGATCTTGGCTGACTGCAACCTGTGCCTCTGGGGTTCAAGCGATTCTCCTGCCTCACCATCCTAAGTAGCTAGGACTACAGGCATGCGCCACCATGCCCGGCTAATTTTTTTGTATTTTTAGTGGAGAAGGGGTTTTGCCATGTTGATCAGACTGGTCTTGAACTCCTGACCTCAGGTGACCTGCCTGCTTTGGCCTCCCAAAGTGCTGGGATAACAGGTGTGCGCCACTGTACCCAGCCTAGTTTTTTTATGGAGATTTTGAGAGATTAAAAAATTATGCTGCTGTCACTGTCGTCTTTCCAGAATCCCTTTCTAAACAGTCATTTAAAATAATACTAATAAATCCCTCTTTAATAATAATCCCACCGGACAAAGCACAAAGGAAGGAAGCTGCCAGCAAGGGTGAAATTGAAGGCGAACAGGCAGCTGGTAATAGGCCAATTGATTACAGTGGATTAGAGCTCATTCTGCTTCAGAAAAGTAATTACTCTGATGGCTGCTAACGCGTGCTCATTCAGAGCAGAGCTTCCCAGCTAGGATGCTGCAGTTGGCTCTTGGGAGGGCTGAGATGGTGATTCCTTCAGCACTCAGGATAGTCCTGAAGTGGCAGGAGCTCCATACCACCCCCAACCAGTTACCTCTAGCCTGAGTTTCATCTGTTTACCCTCAATGGGACATAGAAATGTCATCGTGAGGCCTGGTGCAGTGGTTCATACCTGTAATCCCAGCACTTCAGGAGGCCGAGGCAGGTGGATCACTTGAGGTCAGCAGTTTGAGACCAGCCTGACCAACATGGTGAAACTCCATCTCTACTAAAAATGCAAAAAAAGTTAGCCAGGTGTGGTGGTACGCACCTGTAATTCCAGCTACTCAGAAGGCTGAGGCAGGAGACTCACTTGAATCTGGGAGGCAGAGGTTGCAGTGACCCGAGATTGCACCATTGCACTCCAACCTGGGCGACAGAGCGAGACTCTGTCTCAAAAAAAAAAAAAAAAAAAAGGACATCATGGGCCTTACATATGGATTTATTTATTCATCAAACGTTTATTTTTTTCTTTCTTTTTTTCTGGTTGGGGGTAGAGACAGGGTCAGCCAGATTGGAGTGCAGTAGATCATAGCTCACTGCAGCCACAGCCTCCTGG
>NC_045450.1:12171660-12370126 GCF_002776525.5 Piliocolobus tephrosceles
GATTGGAGTGCAGTAGATCATAGCTCACTGCAGCCACAGCCTCCTGGGACCAAGCAGTCCTCCTGCCTCAGACTCCCAAGTAACTGGGAGTGCAGTCATGTGCCACCACATTGGGCTAATTTTTAAATATTTTTTTAGAGGCGGAGTCTCCCTATGCTGCTCAGGCTGGTCTTGAACTCCTGGGCTCAAGCGATCCTCCTGCCTTAGCCTCCCAAAGTGCTGAGATTACAGGTATGAGCCATGGCACCTAGCCAAATACTTCATTTTTTTTTTTTTTAATTTCCTTTTTACTTTGAAAAATTTCAAACCTGCTGGAAAGTCCTGGTACTATAAACTTGGATATACCTACCCTCCACCTAGATTAACCAACTTTTTTTGCACATTTCTCACTGTTTTTCTAAGTAAACAAATGAATAAACACAAACATACAGAGATGCATATTGTGTATAGATATGTATGTGTGTATGTAAATATACTTTTTCTAAGTGATGTGAAAGTTGTTTGAAACATTATGATTCTTTTTCCCTGAACTCTTCGGACTTCTCTCCTAAAAACAAGGACATTCTCCTGCATCACCCCATAGTAATGTCAGAGGCATTTGAACCAGAGCAACTCCATCTTGAATAGGGGCTGGATAGAATGGGGCTGAAACTACTCGACTGCATTCCCAGATGGTTAGGCATTCTAAGTCACTGGATGAGATAGGAGGTCGGTCCAAGATACAGGTCGTAAAGACCTTGCTGATAGAACAGTTTGCAGTAAAGAAGCTGGCTGAATCCCACCAAAACCAAGATGGCGATGAGAGTCACCTGGTCATCCTCACTGCTGTGACAGTCCACCAGTGCCATGACAGTTTACAAATGCCATGACAACATCAAGAAGTCACCTTGTATGGTCTGAAAGGGGATACCCACCCTGTATTTAGCATGTTATCAAGAAATAACCACGACAATGGGCTACCAGCAGCCCTTGGGGCTGCTCTGTCTGTGGAGGAGCCATTCTTTTATTCCTCTACTTTCTTAATAAACTTGCTTTCACTTTACGGACTCACCCTAAGTTCGTTATTGCGTGAGATCCAAGAACTCCCTCTTGGGGTCTGGATCAGAACTCCTTTTCTGTAACAGTATTATGCTGGAGAAAAAGGACAGTAATTCCACAGTATCTAACATACGGTTCATATTCACGGTTCCCTAATTGTTCCTAAAGTGTCTTTTATAGCCATTTCCTCCCAAATCAGGATCCAAACAAGGTTTGTATGTTAGCTTCAGTTTGGATGTCATCAGACGGTCCTTGAGGCTGAATTGCGTGCCAGGCACCGTGCTGAATGTTGGGCTGTAGAAACTAGGCAGGCCCAGAGTTGTTGGTTTTCAGGTCATGGCTGAGGAATAGCCTTGTTACAAACAAAATCAATAGAGGTTCAGATCTCCTAGAGCCTCCTGCTGGTAGCCTTATTCCCAAGAGTTCTGATTTACCTTGTAAACAAATGGCATCCAGTTCCCTCAGGGTCTTCAAACTCCCCGTGCCTTGTTAGCTTCCTGGAAACCACAGAATCCTTTCATGCTTGGGCACTGACCTGTAAAAAGCCCTCTTAAGAGGCTTCCAGGTACATTGTCTTGGCTGTCTTGAGTTTTGAGCTGGGAGCCTGGAGGCCATAGAACAGACAGTCCCTAGAAATGCCTTCTGTAGTTCTTCCATAATTCATCCCCAAGGCATGGGCTGGAATGGAACACAGCAGAAACATGTTTTACTCGAGCGTAGACTAGCAGCAGTGACAGACAGCTTGAGGGAGTCTTGTTTTCCTTTTGCTGTATCAACTCTTGCAGGCATTAGCTGTCAAGGGGAAAATCATTGTGTTTCCTCAGAAATGTGGTTTATTTGGCTAGATCCTTTGGGACTGGTTTGTGTCAAGGGCAAGCGTGTGTTTGAGGGGACCAAGGGCAGTTTTGCTGTGGTTGCCAAACTATCAGCTGCCACAGGAAAGGCTGTTTGTATGAACCTGGACTTAGAATCCTGTGGTCACCTAATTTTTATACCTTGCTTTGAAATTCCCAGTCCACAGCTGCCTGTGGAATTTGTAGGACTCCCAGAGTTCATATGCAGTAGGGGGTCTCAAACTGGAATTCCTACAGGGGCCAGGTAGATAATGGAAGTGAATAAATCAGCCACATGTGAGAGACTAGGGAGTGGGGAGGGATATTTGAGGGAACTGGAGAGTACTTGGCTGGTCTAAAGGGGCATCAGGTCCTTAGTACCAGCCCCGGTTGCTCTGAGGGTGCCCAGGCCCCTTTGGTCGGACACTTGGCTTTTTCAGGAGAAACCTAGATCTTTAAGGGAAATGTCCTGGTTTTTAATTATTTGCACCAAATTTAAAAACCACCTTCTTTCCCTCTCTCCTGTCTGTCTTCCTCCTGCTCCTCCTGCAAACATGTGTTTCAGCCAGCCAGGCCAGTGGGGTGTGGTTCTCCTGTTGGGTACGTGGTGATGATCCCCCTCCTTCAACCACCTTTCTCTCTCTCTCTCTCTGCTGCATGGCCTGCATCGTTGTATTCTCTCTCTCTCTCTCTGCTGCATGGCCTGCATCGTTGTATTCTGTTGTTATGTTTTTATCCTTGCTGCATTCGCAGTCGGTGTTTTGCCTGTAGTCTCAAGAGGCCGAGATTTGACGAGACTATTGTGACTTCTGCAAGAGGCAAATTGAGTTTTCAGCTTGCTATTCAGATGCAGGACATCTCACCCTCCAGCCGTTATTGGGAACAACAACTGCACAGCAGTTGCAATTCCCAGCGGCCATGCCTCTGCATTGTAGGAAAGGGACTCCTTTGAGGTCAGATGCAAGTTGCAAGATAATAGCGATTGTACCTCCTTGTTCCCAAATGTCACTCAAAGTGTCTCCTAGATTCTGTCAGTGCCTCTGCTGGAATTGTCACGGAGGAGGAGACAGGTGAACTGCACCCGTCAAAACCCCAGTATTTATCAAAGCAATAATAGTAGGTGGGCTTTGTTATTCCCAGATACTATTTAATATTTAATATGCTCTATTTATATTGACCAAACAAATTTTCTTGGCTTTATAGTACCAGTTATGAGCTACTCAGTTAACCCTTTTAACCCTTACTGCATGGGCCATTGTTATAAATCCATATATATATATATTTGTTGTTGGGAGCTTTTCATTTCTAGAGGAATTTCTTTTTTAAAAAATCTTTATTTTGAAGTAATCTGAGATTTGCTCAAGAATTGCAGGAATAAAAAAAGAACTCCCATGTGTGCTCTTCCTGCAGAGTGACTAGTTGTTAATATTTTGCTCTGTTTGAGATAAATTTATCTGTATCTTTATCTCTGTGTATCCATACAAACTTTTTTCCTGATCCATTTAAGAATTAGTTGCAAACATCATGACCATTTACCCGTAAATACTCAAGTACATAATTTGCTAAGAACAAGGATTCCTTCTTACATGACTGCAGCGTGATGATAAAACGCAAGAGGTATAACACCGGTGCAGTATTACGATGTGATATTTAGTCTGTATTCCTATTTCACCAATGGGGCCAATTCTACCTTTCATGGCTAGTCTCGGACTGAGCTGGGATCTGGTCCAGGATTAGGCATTGTACCGAAGGGTCCTGTCTCTTTAATCTGGAATCCCTCCACAGCTTCTTTATCTTTCGTGACCTTGACTTTTCTTGGGGGTCCCTCTTCTGGCCAGTTGTTTGGTAGACCATCCCTCAATTTGGGTCTGTCAGCTGTTGCCTCATGATTAGATTCAGAATATGTGTTTTTGACAGGAACTCAAGGCTTTTAATCCATCTCCTTTTGGCCTAATAAAGAGACACTATAGCAAGTAGACTTCTGGTCTCAGAGATGGCAAAACTCAATGCGAAGAGGTCAAAGTGGAGAGCGACGTAGCACTCCGTGGCCGGGGCCGATGGTGGCTCCCAGCTGTGTTTTGTTTGGCACGTGAGATGTTTGAAAAATGAGTCAATCACTGGTTCAAGACCTGATGGGTCCCAGAGGAATCCGGACTTCTAGCTGCTCTTGAAGAGTTGGAAGATCTGGCCACACAGGGCCATATTCCCGTCTGCCTGGTTTCGAGTCCTGGACAATGGGCGCACATTCTCTACTTTGCCGTGGCCGCCACCACTCACAAGATGCCCCTGTGTATGTCCCCTGGCATGCTTCAGTCTGCTGTTACCTGCCCTGCCCCTCTGTGCCTGGGACTCTGAAAGATCTGTAATGGAGCCGGGCGCCGTGGCTCATGCCTGGAATCCCAGCACTTTGGGAGGCCAAGGCGGGTAGATCGCCTGAGGCCAGGAGTTTCAGCCTGGCCAACGTAGTGAAACTCCGTCTCTACTAAAACTACAGAATTAGCTGGGTGTGCATGCCTGTAATCCCAGCTACTTGGGAGGCTGAGGCAGGAGAATCGTTTGAACCCAGGAGGTGGAGGTTGCTGTGAGCCGAGAGCGCGCCACTGTACTTCAGCCGGGGTGACAGAGCGAGACTCTGTTAAAAAAAAAAAAAAAATGCGGAATAGGTTCCCAGTTGTGTTCTCTCCATCTGCTGCTCCGTATCCTTCTTGGGGCCTGTCGGGAAACAATTTTCTATTTCATAGTAGTTTCTCTTGCCTATTCTCCCCCTCCAGCCCCCTTTTTTTGAGGGTGTTTATTTGGGTTGCCAGACTTGTGTTTATTTACTTCTCCATGCAGTGGTACTCCTGCATTCACTCCTCCAAAAGGTGAGTGGTCACATTGGCGGTACCTTAGAGTATTCCACACTGGCTTCCATGGAAGCCCAGTTCAGTCCGTGAGAGGCTCCCTCACCTTCCCATTATTGTGGGAGATGCCACATCCCGCGAGGGACCTGATGCAGCTGAGGAAAATCGGATAATTATTTTCTGAAGGGGTGAGGTTGAATCCACCATGCCCTAGGAGTTAGCTAGGGATGAGCTGGGGAAGAGGACTGAGTCATTTGATGCCTGAGCTGGAAATATGTCCAGGTGATAATTTGAGCATTATTCCAAGTGTTTGCCTAGTCCTCACTCCCTAGGAGAAAATAGGCCTCCTTGATTTGGAATATAATGACACTAGAGCCCTGGTTTGCAATTTATGAGTAATGATGATGATGACAATGAATTAATAAGCACTAACATGTATTTAATACTTACCATATGCCAGATACTTTACACGTATTTATACACACACATACTTATTTTAATTCTCTCTGTAGTTTCTGAAGGTAGGTACTTTCTTTCTTTCTTTTTTTTTTTTGAGATGGAGTCTCGCTCTGTCGCCCAGGCTGGAGTGCAGTGGCCGGATCTCAGCTCACTACAAGCTCCGCCTCCTCAGTTTACGCCATTCTCCTGCCTCAGCCTCCCAAGTAGCTGGGACTACAGGCGCCCGCCACCTCGCCCGGCTAGTTTTTTATATTTTTTAGTAGAGACGGGGTTTCACCGTGTTAGCCAGGATGGTCTCGATCCCCTGACCTCGTGATCTGCCCGTCTCAGCCTCCCAAAGTGCTGGGATTACAGGCTTGAGCCACTGCGCCCGGCCAAAGGTAGGTACTTTCATCATCCCATTTTATAAATGCTGAACTGGGGCTCAGAGAGGTTAAGCGACTTGCCCAAGGTCACACAGAGGCAGAGCAAGCATTCCCATCAGGGCTGTCTGACTTCCAAGCAAACAGTTTTTCATGGCACAAAGGGCTGAAGTGAGCTGCCTTCTTTGTGCCCGGGGAGTAACTTATGTAAGTTTTGAGTGAGGGACTGACAAGTATGATTCCGGCTATTAAGTTTGGAACCCTGTGATTTTCTCATTGCACTCAGGATATTTTGGGTGTGTGTCATCTGTAATTAATTACCTTCTTGAGTGACGGCTTGTTTGGGCTGTTTCTCTGGCTCTGGATGTGCAATGCAGGGGCCAGTGTGCCATTCTGAGTGGGATTTACCAGGTGGCTAATGAGATGGGGTTTATAAAATAAATAGTGCAATGATGGTAACCGGGGAGAGAGCACTAAAAATCAGACAAGCTTTTTACAGCTCCATTCTCCACCCCCTCCAGCTGGCAGAGATGAGATGCCACACAGCTTCATCCAGAGAACAGCCAAGGAGGAATGCAGATATCCTGGAATTTGAGTCCCCTGGCAGCCCTTGCCCTGTCTTATTAGAAAAAACTGGAAGGAAAGGGAAAGTTACCCAGTCTTCTTGTATGTGGGAGGTACCACTGTTTTCTGAACAGGGTTATGAGCAGTAATTGTTACGATTGCGATATGGCAGGAGGGCGTATGGTAGGGAGTGGCTCCCAGGTGCCAGAGTGAGCCAGAAGTGTCCTGGAGGCTTGCCAAAATACAGATTCCAGGCTTTACCCCAAGAGGGTGATTACAGAGAGGGGCCTGGGAATCTGCTTTTTACTTTTTACTTTTTCACCCCTGAATCTGTTAATGTGTTTCACAAGCAAAACATTCTCCTTTGTAATAACAATGTAACAATCAGAATTAGAAAATTAACATCGACACATTTCTGCTGTCTCATCTTTGCATTATGCTCAACTTTAACCAGTAGTCCCACCAGTGTCTTTTCTTGCAAAATGAGTGAGTCCAGAATGACACATTGCATGTAATTTTCATGTCTCTTCGGGTTAGAACAGTTGTCTCTTTTCTTGACTTTATGACCTTGACATTCTTGAAGATGATAGGCCAGTTTATTGTGCAGAATATCCGTGCCTTTGGTTCGCTTGATGTTTCCTTCTGATGAGATTGAGTTTATGCATCTGTAGGAATGTTACAGAGGCGATGCATCTTTTTAGTGCATCCTGGCAGGTGGTGCATGGCTTTCATTTGTGTTTGTTCCGTTCTTGATGTTAACTTTGATCCTCTGATTAAAATGATATCTGTTATGCTCCTTCACTGTGGAGCTTCCCCTTTGCAATTACTACATATTTTGTAGGGAGATTTTTGAGCTCTAAATATCGTATTATGCATTAAATTTTCCATTAATTAATTTTGGATTCATCAGTTTCTATTTTTATTCAGTGTTTCATCCGTTACTATCACTGTTTTGATGCCTGGATTGTCTCAGAGCATCCAAGCGTCAAAACAGTGATAGTAACGGATTATAGGCTGAATCCGTCCCATCCATCCCATTTATCAGTGGGAACTCTTATGAGCTGGCTTCTGTGTCCTTTTGAAATGGGCCTGTGAGTTCGCACTGATATTTTCAATCCCAGTCCAACATCACCATTGACTTCTCACTTTCTTACTTGATGTATTTGTTATTCTCTTCTCCAATAACAAGAAACCTGGCTCCAGTTGTCTGTAATATATTTAATTATTGATCTACCCCCTTGTAAGTTAACTGGCATCTAATAGCTTTGGGCTGAATTGCTTGGGAATGGAAAGGCAGGGTTATGGGGAGATTTGCTTTCTGGAGAAGCTCCTCTGCTCCCTTCATTATAGAGATCGTCCAACCTCTGACCACATCTGGAAGGACCCTGGTCTAGTGCTGGAGGGTAGAGGCTTTGGAGTTGCCCTGACGTCAATTCCACTTCCACTCCTGATTGACCTTGGCTGGTCACTAACAACACTGAGCCTCCATTTCTTTATGGACGAGGGCAATATTTCATGGTACAGAGAGAAATAAGACACGGCCACTGTCCTCAAGGATCTCATACTCTAGATAGGGGAAGATGAGCGCAGGCCAGGGGTATTAAAGTGTGAGACATGGCCATGCACGGTGGCTCACGCCTGTAATCACAGCACTGGGAGGCCAAGGTGGGTGGATCATGAGGTCAGGAGATCAAGACCATCCTGGCTAACACGGTGAAACCCCGTCTCTACTAAAATTAATAAATAAATAAATAAATAAATAAATAAATAAATAAATAAATATGTTAGCTGGGCATGGTGGCGGGCGCCTGTAGTCCCAGCTACTCAGGAGGTTGAGGCAGGAGAATGGCATGAACCCGGGAGGCGGAGTTTGCAGTGAGCTGAGATCCGGCCACTGCTCTCCAGTCTGGGTGACAGAGTGAGACTCCGTCTCAAAAAATAAATAAATAAATAAAAAATAAAGTATGAAACTTGTTAAGAGAGAAGCTTGTCTAGAATATGCTAGGGGCAGAGGAAGGAGCTGTCACAAGCTCCATGTGGTGGAGGCGGGGTTGGCAGGAAGGACTTCAGAGAGAAGAGGGCCTTTGAGGAGACACTTGCAAAATTTGTAGCTGTTCACCAGGGACTTGGGGCAGATGGGAGAGTTGCAGATAGAGAATCAAATCAACCTTAGTCAAGACAAACATGGTAGAAAGACCTTGGCTGGTATGGGCAACAGGGAAGAGCTATGATTGGCCAAATTGCAGAGTGGAGGTGGGGGGCTATATTAGGTGAATGTCTCAGCTACTCTGGGAGCCCTGACAACTGCAAGAGGAGGGGAGGGGGTCGGGTCTAACTTAGAGAGCCCGGTGTATTGGGTAGTGGGGCAGCAGCCTGGGTAGAACCTGGGAGCCGCCTTTCCAAGATGACACTGGGGGAAGATACTCTGGAAGGTATGTTTTGCTTTCTCTCTTGCCCTGATGCCCTCAGTGTCAGAGGTGCTGGGTGACTGGGTTATTCCTAAAGCCCTCTTAGGATTGCTTGTTTCACAAAAACGGTGTAGAGCAGTGGTCCCCAACCTTTTTGGCACCAGGGACTGGTTTCATGGAAGACAATTTTTTCATGGGGATGGGGTGGTGGAATGGTTTTGGAAGAAAATGGTTCCACCTCAGATCATCAGACATTAGATTTTCATAGGGAGTGTGCAACCTAGATCTTGCATGCCCAGTTCACAATAGGGTTCGTGCGCCCATGAGAATCTAAGGCTGCCACTGATCTGACAGGAGGGAGAGCTGAGGTGGTAATGCTTGCTCACTGCTCGCTCACCGCTTGGTCACTGCTCAGTCACCTCCGGCTGTGCGGCCCGGTTCCTGACAGCCACAGTGATGGAGCACCCCTGGTGTAGAGGACTGGTCCGGTTTTCACTCTGGAGTTGCACTGTCTTGAGTGTGAATTCCAGCTCTGCCACTCGTCAGCTTCTCTTGCCAGGAGCATGACTTACCTCCTCTGTAGGTATCTCAGTCTGCAGGCATCTAAAAAGCTTTGCTTACCCCTCTACCCTTCTCTCCTCCCCCACTCAGTGCTGGACAAGTGGGAGCTACTAGCATCATTGTCGTGGTGACAGTTACTGGAGTGTGGGAGGGCAAAAGTTCTGTAAAGGGCAATGCAAAAATGCGTGTTAGGCTCAGTGCAGCAACAGACTAAAGGAGTTCTCATGCCTTAGAAAAGGTGGCGGGGTTGGAGTTGGGGTCAGAAGAGACTAACAGGAATATGTACAGTTAGGGAAAAATGGTTTTTCAACATCGACTATTTTATTTTGCAGTGAACTTGACCTTTGAAGATTTAGGAGTGGCTGCAAGCACCACAAAGCCAGGCAGTTTATGCCTCCCTTCCTGCCTTTTATTGGTGCCTATTTTGGGGTAGTCCTCATGGTCTTGGATAGCCTGGCCACTGGGTCACCTTCTTCTTGTAGTTGGGTGTGGTTATGGTCGATGCCTACTCAGTACCTGCTGGACAGTAGACATGAGGTCCCCTCGAGCCGTGCTTTTTTGCATCTAGGGAAAGTATAATTCCCATAGGTATATCTTAGTGTGCTGTTTTCATGCCTGAGAATTACCAAATGTACTTAACAGGTTCGTTAGTTTTGTGAGTAATTTTCCTTTGAGTAGTGCTGTCTGGGGTTGCTGGTTGTTTACTCTGACATTGGGGCAGGCATAATTGCTTTGACTTACAAACATTAATTATTGCAGTCATTGGAAGCTGTTTGAGAGGTACTTGCCACCTACTCAATGATTTGCTTTCGTTCCCATGCTTTTAAAGAAATCTGCAGGGTAGCCAGCAGGCCTGTTTGGGGCTGGGAGTGGGAGGGAGTTGGCAAGGCTTTCTGGAATTGGACAGGCGAATATTTGAATACTTGTCTCCATCTCCACGGCTACCACCTCAGTCCTCTCAGTTCTGGCCACCATTGTTTCTTGCCTTGATGACTGTAATGGCCTCCTGTCTTCCGTCTTCTTCTGTTTTCATCCCTGACTCCATTTGCCTTTTCCACATAGCATGTCTGCATTCCCCTGCTTAACACCTTTTTAATTTATTTTTCTGTGAATTGCAGTCTTGTTCTGTTGCCCAGGCTGGAGTGCAATGGTGCGATCATAGCTCACTGCAGCCTGCAACTCATATACTCAAGTGATCCTCCTGCCTCAGCCTCTGGAGAAGCTGGGACTATAGACACATGCCACCATGCCCAGCTAATTTTTAAGTTAATTTTATGTATGTATGTATGTATGTATGTATGTATGTATGTATGTATGAATGAGACAAGGTCTCACTTTCACACTTTCACCCAGGCTGGAGTGCAATGGCACGATCTCGGCTCACAGCAACCTCTGCCTGCCAGGTTCAAGCGATTTTCCTGCCTTAACCTCCCAAGTAGCTGGGATTACAGGTACCTGCCACCACGCCCAGCTAATTTTTATATTTTTAGTAGGGTGGGGTTTCACCATGTTGGCCAGGCTGGTCTCGAGCTCCTGACCTAAGGTGATCCACCTGCCTCGGCCTCCCAAAGTGCTGGGATTACAGGCATAAGCCACTGTGCCCGCCCCACAAAATTTTTTTATAGAGATGTGGTCTTGCTTTATTGCCCAGGCTAGTCTCAAACTCTTAGGCTCAGGTGATCCTCCTGCCTCAGCTGCCCAAAGTACTGCGATTACAGGCATGTGCTACTGCGCCCAAAACATTTAGCAAAATGCTTTTGGAGTTTCATTCAAGTTGTTGCATGTGTCAATAGTGCATTCCTTTTTATTGAATAGTAAGTATTCCATTACTTACATTCCATTACAGGAGTTTGAGACCAGCCTGATCAACATGGCAAAACCCCATCTCTATTGAAAATAAAAAAATTAGCCAGACCTGGTGGTGGGTGCTGGTAATCCCAGTTACTTGAGAGGCTGAGATAGGAGAATCACTTGAACCCAGGAGGTGAAGGTTGCAGTGAACTGAGATCGTGCCACTGCACTCCAGCCTGGGCAACAGGAGTGAAATTCTGTCTTAAAAAAAAAAAAAAAAAGTCTTTCACAAAGCAAATCCAGTTAAACTCTTTTTCTACTCTGGATCATGCTCTTAGTATTATATCTAAGAACTTTTCCTTGTCTAAGTCAGGTTAGGTATGATTTTCTCTGATATTTTCTTCTAAACCTCTTATAGTTTTAAATTACATTTTTTTGTGGTCCAATTTTAATTAAGATTTGTGTAAGGTGTGAGTATTGGTTGAAGTTTTTTTTTTTTTTTTTTTGCGTCTGAATGTCTTGTTATTCCAAAATCATGTGTGGAAAAGACTGTCCTTTCCCCAGAAGTGCCTTCCTGCCTTCGTCACATTCCTTGACTGTGTGCATATGGGTTTATTCTCTGATTCTTCAGTCTGTCTTGTTGGTGCGTGTCTGTCATTTTGCCTATATGACATTGGCTTGAGAGCTGTAGCTTTACAGGAATTTCTAAAATTGGGCAGTGTGAGTCTTCCTGCTTTGTGCTGCTTTTTCAAAAATGATTTTGGCTATTTTAGTTTCTTTGTCTTTCCATATGAATGTTATAATTGGCTAGTCTATATCTATAAAAAATCCTGGTGGGATTTTGATTGGGCTTTCATTAAATTTATAGATCAATGTGGGGATAATTGACATCTTAATTCTTTGGAGTCTTCTAAGCCATGAACCTGGTATATCCAGGTATTTAGCTCTTCTTTGATTATTTTGTTAGTATTTTGTAGTTTTCAGCACGCAGATCCTGGATACATTTTGTTAGATTTATATGAATGTATTTCGTCTTTTGGAGCTGTTATAAATGATTCTTTTTAAAAGTAATTTGCCTTCTGATTGTTCATTGGTAGTGTATAGAAATACAGTTAATGTTTACATTTGACCCTGTGTTCTGTGACGTTGAAAAGCTCGGTTATTCTATGACCATTTTTATCAGTTCTTGGGATTTCCTTTGCAGACGGTCATGTCACTTGTGAAGAGGGAAAGTTTTAGTCCTTCCTTTCTAACCTGTATGTTTTTTGGATAGGGAGGGCCTTATTTCACCAGCTAGAACCTACTATGCTGAATAGGAGTGCTGAGGGAAGAATTGCTTGACTCATTCTCGGTCTTTGGGGGAAAATATTCAGCCTTTCATTATTAGCATTATTAGGTGTGATGTTACTGTAGGATTTGGTAGTTTTTTTTTTTTTTTTTTGAGAAGGAATCTCACTTTTTCTCCTAGGCTGGAGTGCAGTGGTGTGATCTTGGCTCAATGCAGCCTCTGCCTTCCAGGTTCAAGTGATTCTTGTGCCTCAGCTTCCCGAGCAGCTGGGATTACAGGCGTGCACCACCAGGCCCAGCTCATTTTTGTATTTTTAGTAGAGACGGGGTTTCACCATGTTGGCCAGGCTGGTCTCAAACTCCTGACCTCAGGTGATCCACCCACGTCAGTCTCCCAAAGTGCTGGGTTTACAAGCGTGAGCCACTGCACCTGGCCTGGGGGTATTTCTAATCTCTTAATACATTTTAAAAAGTGCTCTAGTAAAGTGCATTGTTGAAAAATTAAAGAAAAAATTCCAATTAATTTTATCATCTAGAAATGAACACTGTTAACATTGTGGTCTATACA
This sequence comes from Piliocolobus tephrosceles, assembly GCF_002776525.5. NCBI lineage: Eukaryota > Metazoa > Chordata > Mammalia > Primates > Cercopithecidae > Piliocolobus > Piliocolobus tephrosceles. The sequence goes on from NC_045450.1 coordinate 12,184,375, forward strand.
TTTCCAGCGCCAATATATCCATCTAAATAGATATAAGGGGTTAGAGTAAATATACTCTGTTGCATTCAGTTAATGGTATATCAGTGTGAGTGTGTGTGTGTGTATATATATATAATATCTATCCCTGGGGATAAACGTACATATTTATCATAGCCTTGACAATCCTATAGCATCCCATTATAGGAGCATGCACCATAACTTTTCCACCCACTCCTACATTGTCAGACAATTAAATTGCAACCAGTTTCCTTTATATTCAAAGCATCCTCATGCATATGGTTTTGAGACTTCTCTTTCTTTTCTGAATACAGTTTCTTAGAAGTGGAGTTGCTGGGTCAGAAGGTTACAGTTCTTGAGGCTGTTGATTCATATTTCCTAAAGCTCACCTGTGAGCAACTGCTTACATTTATGAGATGCCTAAGGGGGTTGGCAGCAGAGGCTTGAGCTCCATAACTCGAGGAAAGTTCCTTAGCTTCTCTTAGCAAAGCTAGCTGGTCAGAAGGATCCTGTTCACATCTGCACAGTAGTCTCAGCCACCCAAGAGATTCTGCAGACCTGTGCTGACCAGCACACGTTTTCTCATGGAATTTTTCTAGGCCTTACGTTTTCAATGTTGCCCTGTTCACTTAATTCTCTAAACATATATGATGTAATAGGAGACTTTGAAGTTAAAGGATATGGGTTTAAATCCAAGGTTGGAGTGTGTGTTAGACCCTCTGGGCCTCAAATTTCCCATCTGCAAAATGGGCACAGTAAAACCAACCTCATGATGTGTTGCTGCTGATCTACTTAGACATCAAGTATGTGGCAGAGAGGAGAGGGACATAGACATGGAGAGGCTGAAGTGAACTGTGGCTCTGCCTTTGCTGGTTGTCAGTTTTTGGATAGTTCAATTAGCCTCGTTGAGCCTCAGTTTCTTTCCTCCTCTTTTTTTTTTTTTTGAGACAAGGTCTTACTCTGTTACCCAGGCTGGATATTTGTTCACTGCAACCTCTGCCTCCCATGCTCAAACGATCCTCCCACCTCAGCCTCCCAAGTAGATGGGACTGCAGGTGCATGCCACCACACCCAGCTAATCTTTGTATCTTTTGTAGAGATGGGGTTTCACCATGTTGCCCAGGCTGGTATCCTGGGCTCAAGTGATGGGCCTGTCTTGGCCTTCCCAGGCGGGTGGCATGAGCCACCACTCCTGGTCTTCAGTTTTTTCATGTGTAAAATGAAGGCAGTAAGAAAAATGGCAATAATAATAACCTGTTTTGTAGGGTTACTGTGTAGATAAAATGTGAGCATGTCTTCCACACCTCGAATATTAAGTGCCCTAGTCAGAGGCAGGTGCTCATGTGTTGCAGATTGAAAAGCGTATTTCCCGGCCAGGCACGGTGGCTCAAGCCTGTAATCCTAGCACTTTGGGAGGCCGAGACGGGCGGATCACGAGGTCAGGAGATCGAGACCATCCTGGCTAACCTGGTGAAACCCTGTCTCTACTAAAAAATATAAAAAAACTAGCCGGGCGAGGTGGCGGGTGCCTGTAGTCCCAGCTACTGGGGAGGCTGAGGCAGGAGAATGGTGTAAACCCGGGAGGCGGAGCTTGCAGTGAGCCCAGATCCAGCCACTGCACTCCAGCCTGGGCGACAGAGCGAGACTCCATCTCAAAAAAAAAAAAAAAAAAAAAAAAAGAAAAGCGTATTTCCCAGTACACATGTATGGATCTCTGGGAATGAGGCACAGCTTTTACCTGTAAGGGAGTCTTGGTGCTGTGCTCCTTCTCACTTCATAGCTAGCAAGGAGGGATTTCAAGGAAGGTGCAAACATCTCAGATGTCCAACTCTGCCACACTCCACATTGGCAACACTTTCTTTTCTTTTCTTTTTTTTTGAGATGGAGTCTTGCTCTGTTGCGAGGCTGGAGTGCAGTGGCATGATCTTGGCTCACGGCAGCCTCCGCCTCCCGGGTTCAAGTGATTCTTCTGCCTCAGCCTCCTAAGTAGCTGGGACTACAGGCGCATGCCACCATGGCCATCTAATTTTTGTATTTTTAGTAGAGACAGGATTTAACCATGTTGACCAGGCTGATCTCAAACTCTTGGCCTCAGATGATCCACCTGCCTCGACCTCCCAGAGTGCTGGGGTTACAGATGTGAGCCACTGCACCCAGCCAGGTGTGATTTTTAGATGGAATCTGAACATGGTATTAAAAGATTTCTTCAGACCAGAAGAAAAGCAGCTATCTGAAACATTTTAGTGCTGGCCACAGAGCTGAAGATGAACAGGGAAGCTGAGGATTGGCCTGCCAGCTGGCAGCAAATGAGAGGAGCCCTGACCTCCAAGCACTGATATGACTTCTGTTGGTCATGGGGCCTCTTGGAAAATGTTCTTCCATGAACTATTGTTTAGAAATGTGTACAAATGCCTTTCTTTCCCTGGCTTTAAGATATGTGACTTGAATTCACATGTGGAGATTAGGAATAGGCCGGGCTGGGTGATGAGACTCTGGCTAAACATGCTCTACAGACTGGGTGCGGTGGCTCACACCTGGAATCCCAGCACTTGTGGAGGCTGCGGTGGGCTGATCACTTAAGGTCAGGAGTTTGAGACCAGCCTGGCCAACATGGTGAAATCCCATCCCCACTAAAAATACAAAAATTAGCCGGTCGTGGTGGTTGTGTGCCTGTAGTCTCAGCTACTCGGGAGGCTGAGGCAGGAGAATTGCTTGAACCCAGAGGGCTAAGGTTGCAGTGAGCCGAGATCATGCCACTACACTCCAGCCTGGGCGACAGAGTGAGACTCCATCTCAAAAACAAAACAAAACAAAAAACATCCTGTACAATCCCCATCAGGGAAGATTTTCTCTCCCACAAACATTTTAAGGACTTGTTATTTCATTTCAAACATTTGAGACTCATGTCACAGATGGAGAAAGTACAGATACCTGTGGAGGCATCCATGACAGGCTTTGTCTGGGACGAGGGAATAACTAAGGGACTCCCTTGTGGTTTTCTTTCTCCAGAGCTTCGGAGACGAACGTCAAGTTCTCAGGTGATGCCTAAGTCTATGGTAGTGTCTGAGTTTGATCTTGATGTTTTTTTCTGCCACAGTACAACACAGAGAAGCAAAATACAAAGAAAGTGCTGTTGTCGTGGGCTGGGATGTAGTCAGATGCATTGAAAACAGACACTCAGCACCAGGGATGAACAGTCTCAAGTTTTTCAACTAAGTCAGTGTTTGGCGTATCTATAGCAGTGGGTGGTATTTCCATCCGTAAATAGACTGAGTGAGAGGCTTACTGTGGTGCATTATTAAATGAGACGTCCCAGTCTCAGAAACATTTATACAATCCTTTCATAGAGACTCTGAGTGTATTGGGTTGGTAGTGATTGTCAGAGCATGGAGGAAGGCCTGAAAGGTATATACTAGGTTTTTGTCATTGGTTGCCATGGGGAAGTGTTGAGTGGAACAGTAAACAGGGGAAAAAAGCCTTCAAACATTCACACAAAAATTAAAGCATTGTGAAGGATGTTTCATCCCCCTAAAATTGTTTAGGATGTGTGTGTGCACCTAGAGAAAAAATAGGATGGATATAAAAATGTTAATGGAGTTTATTTCAAGATGTTGGGGTCTTAGCATGTTTTTGCTTTTCTTCTTAAATGTATTCTGATTGAGTATTTTGCAATGAGCATTTTTTATTTTTATAATCACAGAAAAACCCAGTCTTCAGCTCTTTTCATTGCAAGGAAAGAAAAAAATACTCTAGCACATTTAAAGGCATTTAGGCTCAAGGCCTGAGGTGTAGGGGGTGGGGGCAGAAATAGAAAATGTGCAAGAGGCAGCTCCCTCTGGTAGAGCTGGTCAGACACCAAATCTGAATCTCAAAGGAGATGATGAAGAGTCCTTGTGGGCCTTGGGGGCAGGGAAACTTGGGTTCACATCTTACTAGTGAGTTTTCCTGGTGACTTTGGTCAGAAACCTTATTTGTCCAACTCTTCTCCTGTAAAATATGAGATTACTGCAGGCCACTGTGCATTTTTCTACTGAATGAAGCATCTTTCCGCTGAATGATGGATGGATGAATGAATGAATGGATGCATGCTTGGTTCAAAGAGACTTATGTAAAATCTAAATACTCAACAAATGGCAGTTTTTCCCCCTTGGTCCTCACGTTCGGTTGTCAGCCAGTGTCCCTGGGGATTGAGTTCAGCAGGTGGGGTCCTGTCATACCCTGGGTTCTGTGTTCCTTAGTGTAATCTTACATGGGGGTGGATGTGGAGTTGGTCCAACTGCTTCTCTTTATGCCTCAGCCTCCTTAGCTGTAAAATGAGGGTTGTGTTAGTGCCTTGGAAGGATTCAAGGAGATTCTGTACTAACACTTGACATGATGCCTGGCAAATAATAAGTGTTTAATACATGTCACAGTTGATAAAAATATTAAGAACATTCCCCAGAGTGAATGCACAGTAGTCAATACATGCTTCTGTAAATGGAGAGAAGAGTAGAGTTCCTGACAATGAATAGGTACCTGATAGATGGGTAGCTTCAAACAGCCTAAGCACAGCCTGTGTCTGTGTTCTGAATTTGTGGACACTGGAACCAATTGGTGCTTATCTGTCTCATGAAAGAACAGTTCTTGAAGGTATTCTGCAAACATACCTATGGTAACACAGCCTTCTCCCATGATGATCTCGAAACCGTGAGAATAGATTAACATTTATAAGATGCAAATTGTGCTTTTCTTTGCACAGATTCACCACCCACCCCTGCCCCCTCCTGTGGGTCCACATTGTCACTTTTTAAATATATATATTTTAACATTCTTGTACTTGCAGAGAGAACGAGGTGCTCAAAGTCCAGCTGAAGAAATATGTAGGAGCTGTCCAGATGCTGAAAAGAGAAGGTCAAACAGCTGAAGGTGAGGGGGAGCCTGAGCCCGGGTTGGGAGGGGCCGGGCTTTTTTGTTAACACCTGTACGGGGCACGCAATAGACACTCAACATGTGATGAGTGCATGTGTGGATGGATTAGAATAATGGTGCTGCTCAGGATTCCAGAAAATTAATTAGGTGGGAAACCTGATATATATCCCTGCAACATGCATAACTAATATTGTAAGACTCACTTGCTAGACTATTAGCAACAGTCTTATTGATTTGTGTACTTAGAGAATTTTATGTGCAGAGTCTTGAGATAGTTGCTTGGCAATGAACCTTGTGATATGATGAAGTCACAGCAGGCCATGGGTGCAAGCAACAGAAAGCCAAGATGACAGAGAATCAGAGTGGTGGACTTAGGCTGATCAGGTTCCAATCCCAGCTCTGGTTAAGTTTCCTGATTTCGCTGCACTTCAGTTTTTTCATCTCTACAATGAGGTTGGTTGATAGCACCTACCTCATGAGGCAATCCATGTAGACATCTTAGCATAATGTCTACCATAGAATAAATGCTGGATAAATTTTAGCTGTTATTATTGTTATTAATCAGAAATTCCAGTAGACAGAAGAACAATCATGAAGATCTCACCAAATGAGGTGGGGCCATGTGCTGCTTCTAAAATCTCCTAAAATATTTCTCAGGGCAGCCTGAAGAAAGGATCTTTAACTCTGGCTGATGTGTCTTGCAGCCCTCAGCCAAAAGACCACAACAAAATTTCCTTAAAGACAAGCTCATAGAGTGTGGACATTTTAACTCGAATGGTGGGTGTTCCCCACATTCACATGTCTCTCTTTTTTTTTTTGTGAGACAGAGTCTCACTCTGCCACCCAGGATGGAGTGCAGTGGCACAATCTCGGCTCACTGCAACTTCCGCCTCCTGGGTTCAAGTGATTCTCCTGCCTCAGCCTCCCGAGTAGCTGGGATTACAGGCAACTGCGACCATACCCAGCTAATTTTTATATTTTTAGTAGAGATGGGGTTTCACCATGTTGGCCAGGCTGGTCTTGAACTCCTGACCTCAGGTGATCCACTCGCCTCGGCCCCCCAAAGTGCTGGCATTAAAGGCGTGAGCCACCGCTCCCAGTCCACATGTCTTCAGAGTTAGCCAAACCTGCACTGAATTGGTGCTCACCCATGACCGCCTGACCACTTGGAATTATTTTCCCACATGTACCAGGACATCACACCAGTGTCCTGAGAGCATTGTGAGGATTTTACAAAACAATAAATGCAGAGTTTCTAGTATGGTACCTGGCGTATAATAAATGGTTGTTATTTTTTTGTGTGATGGAGACAGGATTGGAATCTGGCTATGACTTATTTAGTAATTGCGTGAAGATGTGAATGTTTTTGAAGCTTGTATATTTCTTTTGGTTCCCATTTGATCAGGATCAGCTTATTGGTGATACTATTTGGTAACATGCCTTGCTTCATTCATATTTGGGTCGGTAACTGTGATCATTCTGGGGGTTATCAGTGTAGAATTAATCATCTTTCTCTGTGGGCTCATGCCCTTCTCATACAAATATTGCTATTATGGCCCTGAATTTATTTCATTATACAGAATTATTTATATGTTGGTCTCCCAAGTTTTTATATCTCATCTCTGTTTCCCCAGCAACTGGCTTTTTAGTCATTCACTACATTCATTACATGCTTTGAATGAATAGTATTTGTCTAGTCCTTTGCCCTTTCCAAGCAAGTTCACATGTACTCTGATTTGACTCAGTAACCTTGTGATGAGCAGGTATTTTTCCATTATTTTAAAGTTTGTTATTAGGAGCTTAGGAGAGCTTAAGGGGCTGGTGCAGGTGTCTGTGGTGGAAATGAGCTCAGGCATTTTTCTCCAAACCTCTGGTTCTTTGCATTATAAAATTCTTTTAACTTTACTGTGCAGAGGAATTGCCTGGGGAGCCCATTAAAGATACCTCTTTCCAGGACCCTGCCTCTGGGAGTTACACCAGTGGACCTAGGATGAGGCTCTAGATTTACACTTCTAGATATGTGACTCTAATGCAGGTGACCTGTGGACAGTACCACCACCTTTTGTGAAATCTACACATTACTTACACAGAACTTGGATTCAATACTACAAGAACATTAAAGTCAGGTTAAAAAGAAGCACAACTGGGCTTGCTTTTGGTTTGAAAACCTCAGCACTACACAATGCATTTCTAAGTCAGAAAATTTTGAGCGTGATTCTCCCCAAATGGGCATATGGAACCTACAATGTACAGAATGGTTTTTCATAGCAGGTGAAGGTCCATTTCCCCAGGCCGATCCTGAGTGCCCTGAGCCATAGCTGGATATGAGCCATTTCAGGATGTAGTTGTGACAGCTCTTACATGAATTAGAGCGGAGATGGTTACGTACATGTGGCGACTCCACCTAGCAGCAGTCTCTTATTCCTGCATTACCACATTCTTCTGGAAAATGCCTCCAGGGTTTAAACAAAACAACTTAAAATGAACTTTTAGAATAGACATTGACAACCTTTAATTTTACAGATATCAAATTTCAGATTCCCACCCTCTTTTTTTTTTTTTAAGAGGCGTGATCTAGTCCCTCCTAGAAAATTATTATTTAAGCAGCAAAATAAGGACTGGAATTTGGAATTTGGGTGGCGTCATTATCTATTGGAAAGTTTTTTTTTTTTTTCCCCTAATGTGATCCATAAGTGAGGTTGGATTATTTGCCTCTCAAGTGCTGTTTTTCCTTGGTAGTGTCAGATTTGCCAAAAGTTGATACCTTTATTTGCTCTTTTGAGTCTCTCACTTTAGGGCAAATTCTTTGTGCTCTTCCTCCAGCGTTAGAACTTTGGTGCAAGGGCTGCCATATCTACCAGGAACTCTCCTGGCAGTTCCACTTCATTGTAACTCTTACTGGTCATTTGGTCAGTTCTGTTGTTAATGGCATTGGACACCCTTTCTCCTCCCCATGGAGCCAGTGTAGGGAAATTTCACTTGTGAAAGCAGGAGATCTGTCTGAAAACTCATGCTTTCATTTTGGGCTTATTGCTGAAATTTGAAACAAGATGTTTGCAAGTTGGCTTCCTGCCTGCAGAGGCCCCTTGGCAGCTCACTGAGAGGTCTGGGGAGAGCAGGTGCATCACTTCAACTTTAGGGTTGTGTGGACAGACTGGCTCGTTAGGAGCAGGCTCACGTTAGCCAAGCACACAGACAGTGATGGACACCAGAACACCTGACTCAACACTGGTGAGACATGGAGCTGTTGGGTAGACCAGAAGGCCTGTCCTCTCTCTCGCTGACTACCTGGGAAGCTGGAGTCTCACCTGTTGGTACTTGGTAAGCCAGAAAGGAAGTAGTCGGGTGGTTCAGCTGTTTAGTGGTGTTGGGCCTGATGGAAAGGTGCCCAGCACTGGGAGCAGGAAAGGTCTCTGGACCTGGTCAAGCTCTCACTTGGAGAGTCAACTTCCGGCCCTTCACATGACCTTTTTCCTTTAAACATATATACATACATTCATTAATTCATTCATTCACACGACCTTTTTCCTTTAAACATATATACATACATTCATTAATTCATTCATTCCCATACTCGGTGGAAGACAGCTTTTTCCTTTTCCAGCTCATGGTTTATCACAGAGCCCCGAGGAGCACCGCTTCTGCCGGATGTCATTTGGCATTGAGGGAGCGAGGGCGGCTGTTACGTGAGATGCTTGTATGTTCTGTTCTTACCACATGACAGGTGGTCAGCAAATCGTAACTTCCTTTTTTTTTTTTTTTTTTTTTTTTGAGACGGAGTCTCGCTCTGTCACCTGGGTTGGAGTGCAGTGGCCGGATCTCAGCTCACTGCAAGCTCCGCCTCCCGGGTTTACACCATTCTCCTGCCTCAGCCTCCCAAGTAGCTGGTACTACAGGCGCCCGCCACCTCGCCCGGCTAGTTTTTTTGTATTTTTTAGTAGAGACGGGGTTTCACCGTGTTAGCGAGGATGGTCTCGATCTCCTGACCTCGTGATCCGCCCGTCTCGGCCTCCCAAAGTGCTGGGATTACAGGCTTGAGCCACAGCGCCTGGCCCGTAACTTCGTTTTAACATGTAATTAATCATGGCTCTTTTCTTTTCCCCTCAAGTTCTCTATAAGAAATAGATGCAGGAATCAGACAAATAGTGATCAAAATAACATTTTCATGACTGGCGGTCGATCGTTACTGGCAGTCGGTTGGAGACTCGGGTTTCACCTGTAACGCTGATTTCTACATCCAGACCCAAGAATCTCCCTTGTGACGTACCAGTGGGTTTTCAGAATTACTTCTCAGTCATTAGGGTCCAAAGGGGAGAGAGTCCATTGGGACGTTTCACTTTGTATTATTTTTTTGAGACAGAGTCTCACTCTGTCACCCAGGCTGGAGTGCGGTGGCCCGATCTCAGTTCGCTGTAACCTCTGCCTCTCAGGTTCAAGTGATTCTCCTGCCTTAGCCTCTGGAGTAGCTGGGATTACAGGCACATATCACTATGCCTGGCTAATTTTTGTATTTTTAGTAAAGACCAGGTTTTGCCATGTTGGCCAGGCTGGTCTTGCCTTCCTGACCTCAGGTGATCCGCCTGCCTCGGCCTCCCGAAGTGCTGGGATTACAGGTGTGATCCACCATGCCTGGTCTGACCCTGTCTCTTTAAAAAAAAAAAAGAAAAAAAGAAATAGAGTCACTTGTTACTCATTTTTTTCTTTTCTGCATTTACCGAGAGCCTTGCACTACTAGGTTGCAAAAAAGGAAAAACAACCCATGTTGGCCTTCTGCCATCCTGAACTTGACATAATAAATTTGTGTTGTCTTACACCACTAGGTTTGTGGTAATTTGTTATAGCAGCAATGGGAGACTAATACAGTTGAACGGAGCTATTGATTTAGTCTTTGATGGATATGGGCATCGTCTTCACTTCATCATCATCCTATGGAGATGGTGGTGGGAGGCTGATGTTTTGAAGATTAGGATTTTTTTGGTCGTAACTCCCTGGCTGGACAAACTTGGTGCCTCAGAGGAGAGCTCCAGCTTTTCAGCTGTAGCCACACCTGGGTCGGGAAAACCTACCTTTTCCACCCCCTGCCCATGCATTGTCTGCCTTTCTGGCTAAAGGAAGCCCTTGCTCCATTTTTGCACTTATCTATCTGGGATTGCTGATGCCAGACCTGGTGGCCAGCCCTCTCTAGATATTGGAGGGGACGTCTCTGAAGTTGTGTGGCATGGCCCCGCTGTCAGGTGGGCCGGTGGTGTCATTCTTCAGGTGTGGTCAGTGGTTGCATGTTCAGCTGGGAGGCTGGTCGCTCTGATGTTCCCACAGCAGGGAAATTCTTGTGGAGGTCTTTGCTGCAAAACAGAACCATCTTAGGCGGTGGGCTTCTCCTGGACTCTTTCCGGGAGCATTTGTCTGACATGAGAGCTTGCTCTGTGTACTGAAGAAGAGATTCTCCTGCTAGGATTGGTCACACGCGACTCCAGAGAGACACGGGTCTGTCTGTGTCACATGGCTTGCGTGACTTCCGCATCCACGTGTGGGTAGTGAACATCTGTGTCCTCTGCACTTGCTCCAGGTTTCACTTGACAGCGTCCTCACTCACTGTGTGATGTGGCTGGCTTCATCCTTGGCACGGCACCTGACGTTACCTGGCTGGCTCTGGCTAGATCTCAGGGCTTTCATACACAGGAAGAATTCTTGCTTTCCTATTGGGCTGGGAGACTGGGGCCGCTGTCATCCGCTTGTCTCCACATGGAGCTTGGGAATGAGGCCATCGCACAGAAAGAGCAGCTGAACTGAAAGGCAGAGAGAAACCAAGCTCTGATCTTGTCTTTAGGGTCCCTGAATCCAGCTGTGCCTGCTGTGACAGTCCCACCCTGGACCTTTTGGTAATAGGAACAGTCATTCCGCTAGCCTCCCCTGCTCCTGTTGTCAAGCTTGACTAGTTTTCTATAGCTCATGTGTTCTATGGCAAATTATTACCTCTTTCCCAGATACAGGCCTGTTCGTCCTTGTAAAAGGCAATTATTTCTGTGGAATTGTCTTTCCAAGTACAGTATCTGCTCCTGCACTGTAAGGCTTTTCCTCCTACCTCCCCTCTCACTGGATACTCCACTGTCATAACTGTTCCTGGCCACCATAGCGCAGTCCTGTTCTGTAGCAAAGGATTTTAAAGCTGCGAACTCTCCTCAGCATCCCCGTGTAAGTAATCTGCAGTCACCCCAGGAGAGAGGGAGAAGGAATAGACCATTGCTGGTGGCCATCAAAATAATCAGCAGCAAGGGCAGGAGACTGAGTGGGAGGAAGTTGACCAATGAGGGAGGCTTGGGAGCAATTTTAAGTTTGTTCTCAGAAACAAAAGAAGTAAAAAATTGGGAAGCCATCAGCCTGTCTGGTGTGTCTTGTTTTTGCGGCTGTGTGGTGTGCTCAGCGATCTCTGCTCCACACCCATGTGTGCTTTGTGCTCTGGCTGGGGTGTCAGTTTCCCCGGGGTGAGTCCAGTGATTCCCAATTCCACACCCACATGTGCTTTGTTCTCTAGGGTGTTAGTTTTCCGGGGGTGAGCCCAGCGATCCCTGATTCCACACCCGCGTGTGCTTTGTGCTCTGGCTGGGGTGTCAGTTTCCCTGGCCTTCCAAAGAATGGGACAGGGCCGTGTAGAAGGGACAGGACCGTGTAGAAGGCTGATTCAGTGAAGTTGGAGAGTCATGGGCTAGATGATTCCTAGAGCCCACAGTGTTTCAGGGGAGCTTGCAGGGTAACTTTTTATTCTTTTTTCTTGAACCACTGCAGGCTTAAGGGCATCTCGACGTGCATGGCCTGCTGTTTCCATTCCCAGTGTGCACAGAGGCCAAGATGTCTTTGTTTGAGGCAGTCTTCTTTGGTTGCAAGGAATAGCAATCCACCAAAGCTGGCTCTGTGTGTGTGTGTCCCAAGTGGAGTAAACATGGAACCTCGTAAATCCCTTCACTCTGCTGTTTACTGCTCACGGTTTTCCAGTCCTGACTTCTTGATGATGGCCTTCAGTGCTTGTGATTTGGCTAAATTCCAACCTCATCTCCCACCATCCTCCCTCTTGCTGTCTCCACCCCAGCCACACTGGCCTTTAGGCCAATCCTCAGACATGCCAGGCTGGTTCCTGCCTTAGGCCCTTTGCATGTGCTGCCCTTATGCAGGGACGCTCTTCCCTGATCTCTGTATGGCTGGTTCCACCTTGCCATGGAGGTCTCCATTCAGATGCTACCTCCTCTTGACTGCCCTGTCTTATCTTGTGACGCCTCCCTCATTCCATCTCTGTCTTTTCATCATAGCACTTATCCGGCCCTCAAAGTATCTTGGTCGTTGATTTTCTTGCTTATTTCTTCCCAGTGTTCCCCCTTGCACCGTATAGTCCACAAAAGCAGGGATCTTGGCATGTCTTTTCCCCTGCTGTGTTGAAAGTGCCTGCACAGTGCTTGATCCATGATGCGTGCTCTATAAATGTTTATAACATAAATGAATACAAATAAAATAGGAGCTGTTGGCTGCTGTTGGATCTCATGGCCTTTAGTTGATTTCAGATGCGTTGTAGCTGTGGAGAGCCTAGTAGTGGACAAATTCATAGACCTTCCTTCTAGTGCCACCCAAATAATGTGCATCACCCCCGTGAAACTGCATCTTTCAGTTGTGCCTTCAATTGGATTCTCCTGATCACGTGTGGTTTTTGCTTTTAGTGACCACAGCTAGCATGTGACCTTGACCCTGCCCTAGTTGCATTGTTCAGAGCTCTTGTGATGACAAGAGTCATAAAATCTGATTTAATCTGTCTTAAGCGAATAAAAGAGAAGTCCAGGAGTATCTGCCTTAAGGGATGGTTTGATCCAGGGGCTCAAACAATATCATCAGAAGGTTTTTCTTTCTTTCTTCGGTTTCTCAACTCTGTTACTTTTTTTCATTGTTGGGAGTGATGTGCTGGTAAATGTCTAACAAATAGCTCTCTGAAAAAAAAAAAACAACCCAAAAAGCCCTGGTTTAGAATGTTTGCAGATTTCCATGGTGTTGTAAATCCTCCTTCTATGTCTGATTTCAGACTGCCGACACAATGTCACTGTTTGCAGAGTTGGAAAGAGACGCATACAGTTAGCTCCCATGAGTCAGTACACGGGTGCTCCCGTCCCTCACTGTGTGCTGGCTGCCTTCTCAGCCAGGTGTTCTCCTTGGACTGGCAAGAGGTTGCCAGCAGCTGTAGCTTTAGTCTTTCTAGCAGGCCCAGCAGGAGAGGAGCTTCTCTCACTGTCCCGTCTTTCCATCTCTTCCCCCCATAGAGCAGTGGTTCCTAGTATTGGCTTTTAATGGAGTCACCTGGGGAATTTAAAAACATCCTGATGCTTGGAGCCATCCAGATCCAAAAGTCAGTAGTGGGAATGAGGATTTTTTTTTTTTTTTAAACTTCCGAAATGATTCCAGTGTGCAGGTTGGAGTGCAGTGTTTGCAACCACTGCCTTGGAGGATATCACTTTCCAATTAATGAAGTTCAGAGTCAGCAAATATGCTACAAATGTGCTGACACTCTCTGATTCTTGGCCAGTGGTTGATACAGTAAATTAGTCAAGGGTGCACTTTTCTTCTTGAATCCAGATTTAGCCTCAGAATTTGTCTCTTCAACTAGGCACCATTGAGTTAAGACCAGGGAGGCTAGGCCAAGTGTGGTTGCTCATGCCTGTAATCCCAGCATTTTGGGAGGCCAAGGTGGGTGGATCACCTGAGGTCAGGAGTTCAAGACCAGCCTGACCAACATGGTGAAACCCCGTCTCTACTAAAAATACAAAAATTAGCTGGGTGTGGTGGCACGTGCCTGTAATCATAGCTACTCGGGAGGCTGAAGCAGGAGAATTGCTTGAACCTGGGAGGCGGAGGTTGCAGTGAGCCAACATCACACCTCTTCATTCCAGCCTGGGTGAAAGAGTGAAACTCTGTCTAAAAAATAAAATAAAAAACAAAAACCAGGGAGGCTCGATGGAAGCTGTTCACCACCACTGTGTGAGTTAACCCAGTGCCTTTACTGTGCCCCAATCCCTGCTCCCACAAGAATCCACTGTGGGTAATTGTATTTCATCTCCGTTCCCGACCCTTCCTGTCCCACTGCAGTGTGCCTCCTCTCACTGCTCTTCACGAAGCTGCTTTGCTGTTATGTTTGTCTCATGTGCCCCCATCACAACCACTTTACGACCGCACTCTTGGCTCATCCAGACTCCTCTCCTAGAAAGGCCGCTTCCCTTATGCTTGCTCGGGCCAGCTGTTGCAATTATGGTAAGATCCAGCTCTTCTCCTGTCACCTGAAATAAATCTAATTACTTGGCTCTTTCAATTTCCTAAACCCCTGTGGTTCTTGCTACGAGCAGTAAGCAGAGTCTGGCATTTGCTTTTTGCTACTATGGGTTATTTTGTGGTCACGTCTTGTGTGTGTGCTCTGTCTACTCTGCTAGACCATGTGACCACGTAGGGGGCAGGGCCTGGGACTTAGAAACTTGCAGGTTTTTTTCTTTTTTTATTAATCAAGTACACAACAGGTGCTTAATAAGAACTTGTTACCGGGGTCCATCCAAGTGACTCTCAGGAGTGATTTCAGAGTCACAGAGATGTTGATGTAGATGGAAAGAGCATTCCCCGAGAAGGGAAACAAGTTTGGGGAAGCAGCGTTCCATACCACTTAAGAGCGGGCAGATGATTCTCATTCTCCTTTCCTCCAGAATTGACCGCCCCGCTCTGCTCACATGCCCTGGGTGAGGGCTAGTCATACAGTCCCACCTGGGTGCAGAGGGGTCTCAGAAGTGTTCTCTCTGGCTGGGCAGCTGCTTTGCACAAGAACTCTACCCCGTGGAAGTGGGGAGCATTGAGTTGTGGTGGCCGGCCGGCCAGCTCTGCTGTCCCTGCTGGAGCACTCAGAGGCATGTGGTCTCCATCTTCTCATTCATTTGTGTGGCTCTTCAGAAAGAGCTTACTTTGGGGTTTGTGCTGTTGGAGTTTCAGAAGGAATACCTGATAGGTTGTGAGGGTCTATGGTAGGAAGGCTGTCCAAGAATGTGCTAGCGACATGTCTGTCCCATATGCTGAGTCACTTGGCTGGGTGTAGTGGCTCAAGCCTATAACCCCAGCACTTTGGGAGGCTGAATCAGGATGATTGCTTGAGCCCAGGCGTTCAAGATCAGCCTGGGCAAGCGCCTTCAGTGAGCCATGATTGTGCCACTGCACTGTAGTTTGGATGACAGAGCAAGACCCCGTCTCTACAAACAATTAAAACAAAAAATAGCCAGGTGTGCTGGTGCATGCCTGTAATTCCAGCTCTTTGGGAGGCTGAGGTGGGAGGATCGCTTGTGCCCGGAAGGTTGAGACTGCCCTGAGCCGTGATCATGCTCCTGCACTCTAGCTTGGGCGGTAGAGTGAGACCCTGTCTCAAAAAAAAAAAAAAAAAAAAAAAAGAAAAAGACTGAGTCACTTGTTACTCATTAATTTCTGCATTTATGGTTGCACCTTGGAAATGTACTTAGCTTTGTTGGGGGCTGTTAGAAGGTCTGTTCTGCACGGGTATGTTGTGGTGTCATTTACATTGGAGGCACCGGTTGCGATGGAGAGACCATGTTGTAGCTGCCCCTTTCCGTAAGGTGCTTTTGGCTTCTCCTGAAAATCTCGGTTTACTAATGGGAAAAAGAGGGCTTTAGATAAATTTGGTTGGTTGTTGACACGTGAGACAGGCAGGTATTCCTTGTGAAACTCACGCGTTACAGGGGGTTAAAGTGTAATGTCCTGACTCTGTGATGGTTTGGAGCCTGGAGAGATGATGGGCAGATTGTGGACTTAGCTGTGGGATTCCAAGTCTGGAAACAAGGGAATCTGGAGTTGCTGTGGTGGGCAGGGTCACCTGCTGTGCTGTTCTTACCTCCTCTGTTAGCAGCTGCCGGTCATTGGTGGTGAAGCTTGAGAGCTGTGAGAGTTATGTTGTGATTCTTTTCTTTTCTTTCCTTTTTTTTTTTTTTTTTTAAGATGGGGGTCTCACTCTGTCACCCAGGCTGGAGTGCAGTGGGGTGATCTCAGCTCATTGTAACCTCTGCCTCCTGAGTTCAAGCAATTCTCCTACCTTAGCCTCCCAAGTAGCTGGGATTACAGGCATGCGCCACCATGCCTGGCTGATTTTTGTATTTTTAGTAGAGACGGGGTTTTGCCATGTTGGCCAGGCTGGTCTCAAACTCCTGGCCTCAAGTGATCCACGCCCACATTGGCCTCCCAAAGTGCTAAGATTACAGGCATGAGCCACTGCACCTGGCTTTGAGTGTTTTAAGAGTTTGAGTGACCACCTGCTGTCCTCTCACTCTCCAGCTCGAGACCTCTCATTTCTGTTCGAACCAGATCCTGGTGGGGCTCAACGGCTCCATAGCTGGGACCTGTAGGTGGCTGAAGGGATGCTCCTGGGCCACCGGCCGCGTGTCTGACTCCTCTGTAGTCTCATCAGGACCACTTAGGAGACGTGGGACCAGCAGTGGCCCCAACTGTCTGCTGCTCAGCCCTCCTCGGTCAATAGCATGAGTTAGACCTTGCCTACCTGCTGCTCTGCACTTAAGTCAGGTATTCCTTGTTTGTGTGTTGTCCTTAACAAGGTGGCATGACTTTAGGACGCTGGCCCTCTGTTTTTGTTGTCGAGACTGAAGACTCACTTCGTAAGAGCCTGCCCATCTGACTCTGCGTGGCCGAGAAGGGTGGCAGTTGCTGGCAGAAACAGTGTGGGCTGTGAAGATGAATTAGTTTGGGTCGAAGTCCTGGTTCAGTTTCTGTCTGGGTGCTCGTGGCACCTTCGACATTGGATACCTTTTGTCTAGTCAGTATCCATTCCCCCTTTCCTGGTGACCTGTTTTTTCTTTGGGAAACCCTCTATCCAGCCTTCAATCCATGTGGTTTATGTGGGCCTGCCACCCCCCCCCCCCTTCCTTGGCTACTTCCCGGGCACACTGATTCAGGGTGTGCGTGTGTCTTGGTCAGAGCCAGTCACTACTGTGGCAGTGCTGCTGGAGTCTTAGAGCAGGAGGCGCACACCTTTACTTGCTGGACTTGAACTGGAGAGGCTGGGGCTGGGGCTCCTTTTTCCACTCAAGGGACTCAGACGTTCCCCCCTCTTTTTTTTTTTTTTTTTTAAAGAGACAGGGTCTTGCTGTGTTGCCCAGACTGGAGTGCAGCTGCACAATCATAGCTCACTGCAACCTCAACCTCCTGGGCTCAAGCAATCCCTCCCGCCTCGGCCTCTCGAGGAGCTGGGAGCATTGATGTCTGCCATCAGTCTCGGTGGGACTGAGAAGTCTTGCCTGAGAATGGAGTTGATGCAGAGGAAGGTAGAGCCAAGAGACAGAGAAAGTGAATCCAGACAGGCCTGAAGCTCCCTCTCCCTCTGGACTGCTCCACTGCCGAGCTTCCACCATCTTTCTGTTCCCCCGGGCTTGCCTTCTTTTTTCCAGCTGCATCCTTGCTTCAGATTGTAGCCAAGGCGTCCTCACCTGCTGGCCATTCTCTCTCACGTGGTCCCCCCCTTCTTCCCTTCCTTTCTCCTCCTCTCATCTGTCTCCTCGCCTCCTCTCTCTCTCCTCTCTTATTTCACTTTGTCCTGGTCTATTTTGTATTTGTTTTATGGGCAGAATCTCAAGCGGCCTTTACCTTTTCAGATACTAAGTTTATAAACAGGGGACCTCATAGTTGCTCTCCTCCCTGCTTGAAGTAACTGCCTTCTGGTCACTGTTTTCACCTGCAACCCCTGTTCTGAGGAGTAATCGAGAGAATTAGATGTAAAATTCCCAACACATCCTTTGATGCAGAGTGGGGCTTTGTAAGCTGCTGTTCCCACCACCTCCCTCACTCTTTACACAGACTCCAAAACCCCTGGGGGTTTTGGGAAGTGAGGTTGTTTACTTTGTGCGGAGTACAAGGTCAGGGCACCATGTCATTCATTCAGCCAACATTGATTGAATACTCCTTGAGTACCAGGCACAGTTCTGGGAATACTTCAGGCCCAAGGAGACCCCTTAGGTTTAGTGGGAGACATGGACACTAAACATATAAACAAGCAGGTAATTTCGAATACATATTCTCATTCAGCTCAACCTTTTTCCACAAGGTCTTGTAACCATCTAGAAGAAATCCCTGGTTGACAGATAACAGAAGCTCTGTTCATTGGGTACCTGTAATGCGCCGGGTCCCAGGGTAGCTTTCCCTGCAGCTTTTTTCCTTCTAACAGCTCTGTGAGGATGGGGCTGTTGCCTCTGTTTTACAGATGTGAGAAACCAAGGCTCTGAGAGGTGGGTGTGCTGAAGCTCACTGTATTAGTCAGGATTCTCCAGAAATGTGGACCAGTTGTGTGTGTGTGTGTGTGTGTGTGTGTAGACAGATTGAGATTGATTGATATTTTAAGGAATTGACCCATGTGATGGTGGCATCTGTCAACTCTAGAATCTGCAGGGTGGGCCTCTAGGCTGGAGACCCAGGGAAGAACTCATGTTGCAACTCAAGCCCAAAGGCTGCCTCGGGGCAGAATTCATACTTCCTTACGAAACCTCCGTTTTGTTTGTTTGTTTTTCTGAAAGCCTTCAACTGATTGGATGAGGCCCACTCTCTTTATGGAAGATAATCTGCTTTACTGATTAAGCTGTTAATCTCATTTAAAAAAATACTTTTGCAATGACATTTAGTCTGGTGTTGGACGAAATATCTGGGTACCGTGACCTAGCCACATTGACACATGAAGTTAATCTGCTCCCTGGAAAGTAGCAGAGCCAAGATTCCTACCCAGATCTGTCTGTCAAATCCATGTTTTCCCCAGCGCTTCTGGAGTTTATTCTCTCAGATGTGTTCTCGGGCTAGGGTGTGCTGCCTCTCCTGGACCTCGGTGGTGGTGTGTGACGAGCTAGCCTAGAGACGCCTGTCTAGGTGGGGCAGCCTCTGTTTGACTGACTAGCATCCACCATGTACTTTGTCCTGAGAAAAAATGCACCCTGTTCGCCTTTTCCGCTGGAGACTGAAATCTGATTGTGTACCATGAGTCACATGGGGAGCCGGGTCAGAGTGGGAGGGACTCGGAAGTGGACATCAGGGGTGGTGGAAAGCAGAACCATTGACTTCTCAGGAGCAAGGTTGTGTGTAGACTGCACCTGCTCTTTGTCTGCGAAGGCTCCTTGCTCTGTGGTAGAGAGAAGCCATTGCCTGGAGGAGGAGCCTGGGGAAGCGTTAATAGAACTGGAGGGGGAAAGGCAGGCACAGAACTTCCAGTTGGAGGAACCTGGGTCCAATCCTAGCCCTGTGTTTTACCAACTCTGAGCTCCTGGAATAAGTTGCCATCTCGGAGCTTCAGTATTTCTATTTGAGGAGTAAAGATAACATATATTTTATGTATGTTTGTAGGCCATTTGTATATCTTCTTTTGAAAAAATGTCTGTTCTTGTTTGCTTACTTTTTAATGAGATTATTCATTTTTTTCATGACTGATGTGTTTGAGTTCCTTGTAGATTCTGGATATCAAGCCCTTGTCGGATGTGTACTTTGCAAATACTTTCTTGAGTGGAGAAAGAAACCATGGTAGTATACACCATACTATACTACTCAGTCATAAAGGGCCGGGCGCTGTGGCTCATGCCGGTAATCCCAGCACTTTGGGAAGCGGAGGCGGGTGGATCACCTGAGGTCAGGAATTTGAGACCAGCCTGGCCAATATAGTGAAACCCCATCTCTACTAAAAATACAAAAAATCAGCTGGGCGTGGTGGCATGCACCTGTAATCCCAGCTACTCGGGAGGGTGAGGCAGGAGAATAGCTTGAATCCAGGAGGTGAAGGCTGCAGTGAGCCAAGATCATGCCACTGCACTCCAGCCTGGGCAACAGAGTGAGACTCTGTCTCAAAAAAAAAAAAAAAAAAAAAGACTACTCGGCCATAAAGAGTGGAGTACTGTCTTTTGCAGCCACTTGGATGGAACTGGAGGCCATCATCGTAAGTGAAGTAACTCAGGAACAGAAAAATAGCACATCCTCTAACTTATAAGTGGGAGCCAAGCTGTGGGCACACAGGGGCATATAGAGAAACATAAGGGACATTAGAGACTCTGAGGGGGAGGGGAGGCGAGGGATGAAAAACTGCCTGTTGGGTCCAGTGTACACATTGTTTGAGTGACAGGTGCACTGAGAACCCAGACTTTGCTGCTACACAGTTCACTCAAGTCACCAAAAGCCGTTTATACCCCCGAAGCTAGTGAAATAAAAAAATTAAAAACAACATTGACTTTATACAATTATTTGCAGTTTAAAAGTGATGACACACACAGAGTGGCAGGCAGTGGTTGATGTTGTGGGTTGGAAATGCATTTAGGAGAGTGTCCAGGCTGTGGAAGGTCACAGCACATTAGCAGACACTGTACATTAGTTTCTCCAAGTGGATGAATAATTAAGATGA
This sequence comes from Piliocolobus tephrosceles, assembly GCF_002776525.5. Taxonomy (NCBI): domain Eukaryota; kingdom Metazoa; phylum Chordata; class Mammalia; order Primates; family Cercopithecidae; genus Piliocolobus; species Piliocolobus tephrosceles. Next base: position 12,204,725 of record NC_045450.1, read on the forward strand.
GAATTATAGAGCAAACCTTTTCAAAAGCTTTGCAATCCATTATCCTGACAAAACAGTATTTGTGTCATTAGCCAGTTTCCCGACCTTTAAATAAAACCCTGAACAGGTAGCCCCAGTACCCAGCTATGTGGCCACCCCAAATTGCAAGGTGGGCTGGGAAACGTGGGGCTTATTTGGCAGATAAGGAAGGAGCGACGACGAATACTGGGTAGGCAGCCAGGAGTCCCTGCTGTTTCTGGTGGCCTTGGAGGATGAGGCTGATGGAGTCAGGGATGGAGGGTGCTAAAGTCCCCTCAAGCCACCCCTTTGTGCCCCACTCCAGGGAAAACGTCATCACATTTTGGGTCACAGCTGCAAGAGGATCCAGTCCCAGGTTCTCGAAGAGCGGCCCTGGTCTCTCTGGCGACCTCCATAAGGGGTAACGTTTTATTTGTTCAACCTGATTTCTTCCGTGGCAGGAAGCTTTCTTCTCCCAAATCACTGCAAACAGAATTGCCTCGAAATACCAAGTATCGATTCATGATTGTTGTTCATTTCATTTTGATTGTTTGGTAGGAAACAAAAACCCAGAAACACAACAGGAGCAGTTGGAGTGCCTCAGCTCCCTCCTTGGAGGCGGAGGCCAGACATATATTTATTATTGTCATCATTAACTTTTTGGGGCTGTCTCAGCATTGTGTTTATGGGTGTACTTTGTCGATCAGCTTTTGTTTTCAACTCCTCTCCGTCCTGCGAGCTGACAGGTGGCTTGTTTTGTGAAAAGCCACTTTGATTTTGGAAACTGCTCTAAGTTTCTCATTGCAGCTTTTGTAAGGAAACTGGCCATTTTGTTTTGCTCGAGTGGGTAATGATGCCGTGGACCTTGGTTGAGAGTGGCTCGCCTGAATATTTACTTTTTCTCGGGCTGAATGGAAGAATCGACACCATGTACAGAGAGAGCGCCTCTCTCCTGGTCTGGGCTTAATTCACTGGTTTATGGATTCACTTGCATTCTTTGCATTTCTGTAGAAATAGACTCCCTCCTTGTCCTCTCTGTGGTGTGCCTTCTGTGTAGTCTGCGGTCTCCCTGATGTCTGGCACACCACATTCACCTCCAGAAACCCCTGCTCCAGGAAGCCCTGCGTGATTTCCCTGCCATCATTTTTCCTAGTTGGTCCCTCCCAGGTCTATTGCTGCCTATTTTATACTTTAAAATGTTAATCTCTTTATTTCTTTGGTGACAGATTCAAGAAACATTAGCCAGGATATAAGCTCATGAGCGTAGGGACTGACTTGATGTTGATACTGTTGTGCACCTAGCTTCCGAAACAGTGCCTGGTGCCTGCAGACATTTGATGAATGAGTGAGTGAGTTAATGCATGAATGAGTTTGCTGAGCACCTAATAATAATAGCTAACATGGATTAAGCACCACTGCGAGGCCCTGTGCTAACCGCTTCATGGCAACTGTCCTTTGAGGTGGGTACTATTATCCCCATTTACACGGGAAAACTGAAGCTTAGAAAGGTCAGAGACTGGCTGGGCACGGCAGTTTACACCTGTAATCCCAGCACTTTGAAAGGCTGAGGTAGGAGGAGGTTTGCTTAAGGCCGGGAGTTTGAGACGCCATCTCTACCAAAAAAAAAAAAAAATTCAGAGTGTGTATAGTGGGGGTCAGACTGTCTGGGCTAAAGTCCCGTCCATGCACGCTATGTAAGTATTAGATTGTTATCATCAAGCGCATTGCCCCAGGTGCACAGCTGGGGAGTGGCAGGGACTGGATCTCTGCTGTCCTGATACAGAATTGAGTAATACTCGCTATCTGCCCACCTGGAGCTCATAGACTCGGGTGACTGGGTAGACACAGGAACCTGGGCTCCAGAGGCGGGTGCCTGGTCTTTCCAGTTCAAGATTTCTGCCAGGCAGCCAAGCCAGGGGGCGGAACAGGCAGGCAGGTGGACCTTGAGTCTTGTGATGCCCTAGTTGGATGTACTTAACCAGAGTCGCTGGGAGGCATTGGAGGTACGTGCTGTGCCCAGAATTCCTCAGCTTGCCAAGCGCCCCCTTACCCTTTCTTTCCGATTCTGTCCTCGTAATCTCGCTGTTTGGGGGAGTGAATTCCTCCAAAACCACCCCCTTTCCTGCAGGTGGAGCCAATTAAGCCAAGCAAGGCTCTACCTTTAATTACTGTTGCCCTCATTTGCATCTGACTGCCCTCATTATAGTGCTATTAGCAGAGTGCAGGGGTCCTCCTGCTGGCCCATCAGGAGTGGTGTGTGCACAGTTGCGGGGCCTTTCTTTAGTGGTCTTTGCTGCCTTCTGAGCAAAATGAAGGATTTGGAGTAGACAGCAAGCAGGCATACACCCTGGGCCAGAGGCAGCCTGCGGAGGTCATCATGGCTTGCCTTAAATTGTTGTTCAACAATAAGGTTGTTGAAAAACAATTTGTGTTTTCTTTCTCCTTATTAAAAACCCCAAATTATATTCATTGTAGAAAATTAAAGAAGATAGACACAAGAGAAAAAGGAGAAAATAAAATAGCATTTATAAACCCTCAAGCACTGTTAATAGTTTGGAATATATTTTTCCAGGTAGGTACGGCGCTTTGCCACAGTCTTAGGAGAAGCATTCTCTGCCTGAAGGGCTTCGTGACCCCTTCCCTGACCCTTTACTTGACCCATGGACTTTTGATGGGCTCAGAAGAAATATGGTGGCACAAAAAGCAATAAATCATTGGTAGGGAGTTCGGGAAAAATTCGATGATGGTACCATGTGAGTGTACATAACATCAAGCACCTGTCAGCAGCCAGCTACACGTGTGTCCAACATGGCAAGAAGTCGGGTTTGATGGGCATGCAAGCTGGCCACTGTCTTGTCTCCTCCTTTATGTCTTCCTACGGAAGGCGAGACAGCATTCATTTTGCAGCCTGTACTGGGAAGCCTTATAGCATGAAGACTTAGACTGTGGGTTTTTACCAGAAAGTTCTAGCTCTGCCCTTTGCTAGCAGTGTGACATTGGCCACATTGCCTGCCCATGTGCCCTCCCCGCCTCACCCACCCCTACATCTCATTTTGGATCATTTCTAGTGCTGAGTCTTCAAGTTCACTCGTCTTCTCTTCTGCAGTTTGCTCATGACCCTTTCATGAGGCCACAGCTAGCTGTAAGGGATGCTGGGAAACACAGTCTTTGTTTTCCACCTAGGTGGCCAAGCACCCGGCAAAAATTACTGATTTTCTTGCTAAAGAAGAAAAGAATTTACACGGGAAAACTGAAGCTTAGAAAGGTCAGAGACTGGCTGGGCAGTCTCTTGTCTCTCTTAGGGGACACCTGCTGAGTTTCTTTTGTTTTTGTTTTGAGACAGGCTCTCACTACATTGCCCAGGCTGGAGTGCAGTGGTATAATCATGGCTTAGCTCAGCCTTGACTTCCCAGGCTCAGGTGATTCTCCCTTCTCAGCCTCTGAAGTAGCTGGGACTATAGCACGCCTGGATAATTTTTTGTATTTTTTTGTAGAGACAAGGTCTCACGATGTTGCCCAGGCTGGTCTTGAACTCCTGGGCTTGAGCAATCCTCCTGTCTTGGCCTCCCAAAGTTCTGGGATTATAGGTGTGAGTCACCATGCCCAGCCCCCAGCACCTGCTGTTTCTGCCACAGTTGTTTGTTAGCAGCTACTGTGCTTTTGATGAGCCATCTGGGAGGAGGTTCTGGCTTTGGTAGAGATACAGTGATGGTGTCGGTTCAGTGGAGACATGTGAAATATGGTCTCTACTCGATACTTTGAAACCTACAGGTGGTAGTATGTCTAACAGCTGTAGACAGGTAGTACAGTAGTGTATCTACCACCTGTAGTATGTCTGCCATCCATAGGTGAGGCAGTGACTCATCCCTGTCTGGGTGAAACAGAGGTGATCCTTCTCTTAATGTTTCAGCAATGAGGTGGCCAGCTGCTTTTAGTCCCATGCTTATTTTCCCTGTAAATCTAGGGTGCTCTTGGAGCATGAAGGATTGGATTTACCATGGGCATATGTGCTATTTATCTGCTATTGATCAATGCCAAGTGAATTTCATTCAACTGGAATTCAGACCCAGGTCTAAATCTTGGCTTCATGCTCAATTGTCTTGTCATTTGGGGATGGCATAAACTCAGCCCCATCCTCCACCTGTAAAATGTGGATGATAACTGCCCAGCTTACTGAACAGTGGATCCAGGCTTGTGAGTGTAAGTTTTAAACTACTGTTACTGTATAATTCGGGTCCTCACTGGGAGAAAATAAATTTTTTCTTGGTTTCCCATGACTTGTTATCACTTTTCCCACCTTTTGGGGACAATTTTTAGATGGAGAGTTCCAATTATGACAGTTGACATCCAATTAAATATGAATTATGGAAGGCTCTGTTATTTCCAATGATAAAAAAAAATTGTTGGGATATATTACAGAGAATTGATTTCAGTGAAAGTAGACACTGGAGCTTGTACTTCATACGTTGGTTTTTTACATAATTTAATACTTTATTAGAATTTTAAAGTGAGGCTGGGCGCGATGGCTCACGCCTGTAATCCCAGCACTTTAGGAGGCCAAGGCGGGCGGATTACGAAGTCAGGAGATCGAGACCATCCTGGCTAACACGGTGAAACCCCGTCTCAACTAAAAATACAAAAAATTAGCTGGGGACGGTTGCAGGTGCCTGTAGTCTCAGCCACTTGGGAGGCTGAGGCAGGAGAATGGCCTGAACCCAGGAGGCGGAGCTTACGGTGAGCCGAGATCACGCCACTGCTTTCCAGCCTGGGCGACAGAGCGAGACTCTGCCTCAAAAAAAAAAAAAAAAAAAAAAATTTAAAAATGAGAAATGTGTGCCCTTTATAACAAGTCTAGCAACGCAGAGGTATGTAAAGAAGTTAATCTCTCCCAATGCTACCCTTTTTAGATCACCAGAGGTGATCACACAAATCTGTACTCCACAAACAAATGTGTATTTTTGTTGTATTTCTTTTCCAAAAATGGAATTATAGTCTATATCAGGAGTTGGGAAACCACGGCCCGTGGGTATGCTACCTTTATAAATAAGATTTTATTGGATCATGGCCATATTCATTCATTATTTCCATCTCTGCTTTTGAGCTACAACACAAGAGTTGAATAGTTCTTGCAGAGACCTGTGGCCTGCAAACCCCGAAATATTTACCATCTAGCCCGTTGAAGAAAATGGGTGCTGATCCCTGGTCGACCTTGTCTTTTTCAGGTAAGAGTGTATCACTGAACAGTCAGGAATTTTCCTCCTGATCAACAGATATATAACTAAATCATTAATATCTGCATATTAGAGTCCATCATGTGGCTATGCTATAATTTTTCAAATCATTTCCTCATAGATGGAATTTAGGTTGTTTGCAGGTTTTTGCTACTACAAAGAGGATTGTAGTAAGCTGTGTCCTTATATCGTGGGGCCTTTTGGCAGGAAAGAGGTACAGAAGTGCTGTTGCTGATTCAAAGTGTGGGTGCGGCGTCCATCATTCGGTTTGAAAACAGCATGTCATATTGTCAGGTGTCATCTGTGATCTGCATCCTCATTTTTTTTCTTTTGATCTAACATATTTTGTAAAAGTAGTTTTCATTCCTTTTTGTCTGTGGCCCACAGTAAGAAATACTCTTTTAAGCATACACATATGTGTACATAGTCATTGAGACACAGCCTTCTGGGAATAATACTTAACCTTTATTACGTGCGGAACGTTCTCATGTGTTATACCCTGTTCTACTCTGTTTTAACAAACATCAGTTGTGATTTACTGATTATTTTCACTGCCTTGCTCATGAGATACAGCCTGCAGTGTGAAAGCTGTTGTTGTGTAGAAATCGGTAATATTCTGGAATGCCATGGTGTACTTGTTTGATGTTCTCTTCTGTTTGCGAAAGCCATTCTTCCCTTTCTGTCTTCCTTATTGAATGTATAAACACGTTTTCTCTTATTGAAAATTCCTGCGTATTTTAACACATAATGTCTTTCTAATTGCAAAGTGATACCCAGAGCAGTTTCCTTTGGAAATGGGGGTTGTCCTTTGGTTTCATGTTTCACTGAAAAGAGTGGATTGGGGGCTTTTCTACCACCCTGCAGTATAGACACACCTCTTGGCCAGGCCACCTCATAGGTGATTTGTCCTCTTTTGGGTCTGGCTTAGTCTCTCCTACATTGATCCTGATACCTCTCATTCCACAGGCCCCCAGCACACATGCATGCACACACACACACGCGCGCGCACACACACATACATACACACACCCCTCCACTACCTGTCCTGGCCTCAACTGTCTCTGTGTCCCTGACTGAGTGTTTGGCTTTGTGGGCTTTGGTGCAGACCAGCCTTGGAAACTGATTCTGCTATTACTCCAGAGTCTCTTGAGGCCTGCAGCCTTATTTTAGTAAGAAAAACCCCCACCCCTCCGCCATCCCGCTGTGAGTTGAAGGTAACAAGAATGTGTGTTATTTCACAGAACTAAGAAGCTTGGGGTGCAGGTGTGGCTGCATCCAGGTGCTCAAAGAGTTTAGCAGGAAGATGCATCACTTTGTTTGTTGGTTCTGCTTCCAGTGTAGGCTTGTTTCATTTTCAGGCAGGTTTTCTTTGCTGGAGGGAGGGAGGGAGAGCAACATGTTTAGAGGCACAGAAGCCCTGGGAGGTTAAGGGCCTGCATAGGACCTACGGTGGCAGGAGGAAGAGGTGAGAGATGAACTAGAGAGACAGGCAGGGATCAAGCAGGCAGACTCTGCGTGACCTGCTATGAGGCTGGGATTTTATCCTCAGGCTAGGGGAACCTGATGAAAAATCCAAAGAGTGAAGTGACCTGAGCCAATTTGCATGTTTCTTCCCCTCTCGTGCTGACCTGCCCTGTGTATTGTGTTGTTTCTGTGCACATCAGAAACTGGATTCTGCCTTTAAAGGGATGGTTACTTTTAGGCACCTAAAATATTTTTCTTTTCCTTTTCTTTTTTTTTTTTTAATTTCTGACATTGTTTGAATTTAATGATTCATATTACGAATTATTCATGAAAATGATCTTTTAAGCTTCTTATAATAGCTGAAATTATCCATCATTAGATGCTGACAGTTCCTGTGATGGGTGTAATTATAAAAACATATTCTTAGGCTGGCTATATTCTGCAGTGTTAAAATTACGCAAATGAGCAAGGGATAAGAATAGCAGCTGAGTAGGATGGTCAGGTTTTATGGGAGAAGGGGGGTGGTAGCGCTGCACATTTTCTAAAAATGAATAAATATGTGCTGTACACATTAAGTACGTCTTTATTACAGTCTGCCTCGATGCTCACCCTCTCTTCATTGGCAGGGGAGCAAATTAATTTTAGCGCCCTGAATTGTTTGTAGTTCTTGCCCATATATGAATTGTATGATAAAGTGTTTTTTTTTTTTTCTTCTTCATTCCACTCAGCATTTTCTGCGAGGCACACGTAGTAATCTCTGGTACTTCTGGAGAATGGCAAACGTGGCGCTGATACGCAGCAGGCTGAGTGGGGAGGGGAGAAATTGGAGGGTGGGGGCAGAAAGCTGGGGGTCACTGTCTGGATCACTGAGCCTGGGAAATCAGGCCCTCATCTTGTTCCTGTCCAGAGGATGACCAGATGGGCCAGGTGTGGTGGCTGAGGCCCATAATCACAGCACTTAGGGAGGCTGAGGTGGGTAGATCACCTGAGGTCAGGAATTTGAGACCAGCCTGGCCAGCATGGTAAAACCCAATCTCTACTAAAAATACAAAATTAGCTGGGCATGGTGGCACCCATCTGTAATTGAAGCTATTTGGGAGGCTGAGGCGGGAGAATCACTTGAACCCGGGAGGTGGAGGTTGCAGTGAGCCAGGATGGCACCATTGCACTCCAGGCCTGGGCGACAGAGCAAGACTGTCTCAAAAATGAATAAACAAAAAAAGGATGACCAGATGGGATATTCATGGCTTACAGTGACCAGCAACTTGGGTTTAACTTTGGTGGCTTTGTGGGGAAGTATTGGGAAGGGAAGGACTGAACGTTCATCACATTTGCTGGAAAATCGTGGCACCCAGAGCCCCGTGTGTCTTGGTCCTGTCTGCCTGCTCTCCAGCGTGTCTGTTGAAAAGCCGCGACTGCCTCTTGCCCGCGTGGTCCCATGCTTCCTCGGGGGCACGAAGGAACTCCCGAGAGAGGGGTTGGTTATTCCAGGGCACTGTCACTGACCGTGCCATCTCATTTCAACTCACCAGCAGTGACGACCAAGGGAGCTCTCCCTTCTCCTTGCCTTTGAGCGGGACGTTTCCACGTTAGGTAGAGAGGATGATAAAGAATAAAGGCTAAAATTTAAGTATTGGTAACTCCATGCGGGGCACTGTTTTAAGACCTGTACATTGACTCATTGAATTGTCACATAATCCTACATAGGTAGGTGCTATTATGATCTTCATTCTGCAAATGCAGAAACGCAGAGAGCTTAAGCCACTTACCCAAGGTCCCAGAGCAAATTAGGAAACAGAAACAAGCCTGGTAAATTTACATTGATTGCTGACAGGGGTGCAGGGGTGAGGGTGGGTTGGGGGAGTTGTGTACTGGTTGAAATGGTTGATCTGCCCATTGAAACATTCTTAAGCAGGCTTGAAATTGATGTCAGCCCATCCTCTAAGCCTCTCCTTTCCTTGTTACCTCTTCCACGGTGGACATGCATTATTTTCATCAGGGAAAAAGACCACTTGATAAAAGATGACCACCAGCTTGTGTGTTTAAGTCAAAGGGACCTTCCACTGGGGCAGCTTCCCGCTGGGCTTCGGGTGCAGCCAGGAAGAAGAGTGGGGCTGGCTATTTCATATCTGGGTGAAGCTTCACGGTTTGTAGAGTGCTGTCTTTTTTCTTTGAGACGGAGTCTCACTCTGTCACTCAGGCTGGAGTGTAATGGTGCAATCTTGGCTGCCTGCAACTTCTGCCTCCCGGGTTCAAGTGATTCTTCTGCCTGAGCCTCCTGAGTATCTGGGGCTACAGGCACCCACCAGCATGCCTGGCTAATTTTGTATTTTTAGTAGAGATGAGGTTTTGCTGTGCTGGCCAGTCTGGTCTCAAACTCCCGACCTCAGGTGATCCGCCCACCTCAGCCTCCCAAAGTGCTAGGATTATAGGCATGAGCCACCATGCCCAGCCTGCAGAGTGCTGTTTTTTTTGGATCCTTTGACAGCCCTTTGAGGCCACAGGTGTAGATATTATTCTCACTTTAAAAGTGGCTAAGCTGAGGCTCAGCGCAGGGCTCTGCACCTGGCAAGTGGCGGAGTGGGAAACTGAGTTAGGTCTTTGGATTCTAAATTCGGGACTCTGGCTCTTGCCTCCTTTTGACACTAGTAATCTGAAGTGCCTTTCCTCAGTGTGAGTTGTAGTTATGAGTAAGGTTTCTGGAGTCAGACCATGTAAGGGTGAACCCCAGTGCTACCACTCAGCAGCTCTGTGATGCTGGGCAAGTTACATACCCTCCCTGGACCTCAGTTTATTATGTGTAAAATCAAGATTATACTAGTATTAGGCTGGGCATAGTGGCTCACACCTGTAATCCCAGAACTTTGGGAGGCTGAGGCTGGAGGATCACCTCAGGCCAGGAGTTCGAGACAAGCGTGGCCAACATGGCAAAACCCTGTCTCTACTAAAAATACAAAAATTAGGCCATGCACGGTGGCTCACACCTGTAATCCCAGCACTTTGGGAGGCTGAGGCAGGGTGGATCACCTGAAGTCAGGAGTTTGAGACTAGCCTGGCCAAAGTGATAAAACCCTATCTCTACCAAAAATACAAAAATTAGCTGCACATGGGGGCGTGTGCACCTGTAGTCCCAGCTACTGGGGAGGCTGAGGCAGGAGAATCGCTTGAACCCGGGAGATAGAGGTTGCAGTGAGCCAGGATGGCACCATTGCACTCCAGCCTGGGTGACAAGAGAAGAAAAAAATTCAGGTGAGAGCCATGTGTACTTGATTGAATTGAAACCTGTTGACTGTGCTGCTACTTTGCCCTGTGGGTGGGCTCAGCACTTCTGTGTGTGATGAGGCATTGAGACCTAGAAGAGACCTCTTCATCTGTCATGGTCGCTGCTGTGTATTGAGTGCTTACTTTTTGCCATGCTGTTGGCTAGCAGCTCCTGGAATCTGTACCACAGTACTTTATGATACGATCTCATCGTTCCCCTGTTCGACATATGAGGAAACGTAGTCTCAGAGGGATTCAGCAGCTCACTGAAGGCCGTGTGGATAATGGAGGCGAGAGCTCAGGTGGGTGCCCAGGTCTCCTAACTCCAGAGCCAAGGCTTCTACCTCTTGCCCGGGAAAGTGGCCTTGCGTGTGGTAGGCTTCCTCCCCTAGCCAGCATGCAGTTGGTATTGGAGAGCTGGGTGAGACTCTTTTTCCTCTTGTTTCTTTCTCAGCACGTCCAATAGTACTCTACTTGAGTAGTAGGTTATTAGGGCACCTGGCATCAGCCTTCAAGAGTCAAGTAGACATGGCAAATTCTACATCTCCCTTGCTCCCTGCATTCCTCCCTCTCCTTTCTTCTTTCCTTCTTCCTTTTCTTTTCTTCCTCCCTCCTTCCTTCTTTCTCTCTCCCTCCCTCTCTTTATTGCTTTCTCTGACACCTGTTTATAGAGGGCCTGCCACGGGCCAGGCCCCAGTGGATGCTGTGATGCAGACCTTAGACATGGTCATTCTCCCTGGGGCTCCCAGCCTGGCGAGGATGGAGCGGTGACCACACCACAGGACACGTTTCCTAACATGGTGCTGAGAACATCCAGGTGCAGCTGGAGCACTGCGTGGAGCTCCTCGTTCTAGATCAAGGAAGGGTTCTTGGAGAAAGTGACATTTGATCAGAGGTTTGAAGGTTGAGTTTGAGTTCTTCAGGTCAAAACAGGGAGGTGAGATGGCCAAAGCTCACTGAAGAATTCTAAAGAGCCTACATTTGCAAAAGCAGGGAGTATTGTTGAATTTACCAGTGGATCTTTGTCTAGGCAAAGGGTTTGTTTGTTTGCATAGTAAGCAGGCACAAAACCAGATAGTCCACCAAGACGAACCTGATGGAGTCCCAGCTCTGTGTCCTTTTGCACGTGTTTACAGTACGTCGAGAATGAGCCCAGGCAAACGTGACAGAGTTCTAGGAGCCGGATCAGTTCTCATGATCTGTGGATTCAGATCTGTGGCTGTACATAGGGCCAGCTCAGAACAACACCTGGGCATTCTCCCCTCAAAGGGTGAAGACTCTTGGCTGCATAGATGTTCTGCTCTGTTCCAGCAAGGGTGAGATAGTCGATAACCTTGCAAATCAGCCTGTGGATCTTGACTTCCTCTTACTTCAGTCAAAAATCTTTCTAACAAACTGTTAGAAATAATAACTGTTTGTTATTCTAACAAACAGTGCCTTTGGTATTGATTAATATTGATTAATATCAGTATCAATGATATTATCAATGCCTTTTATATTATCTTTTGATCAGAGATAAAGACAGCTGAAGTCTTAATGTATCTACCTTTAAGAGACATCTTTCTTACTTGGCTCTCGGTGTATCATAAACTTTGCAGAAGGCATCTGATATGGTTTGGCTGTGTCCCCACCCAAATCTCATCTTGAATTGTAACTCCCACAATTCCCACATGTCGTGGGAGGAACCCAGTGGGAGGTAATTGAATCATGGGAGCGCGTCTTTCCCATGCTGTTCTCATGACAGTGAATAAGTGTCATGAGATCTGATGGCTTTAAAAACGGCAGTTTCCCTGCACAAGCTCTCTGTGCTGGCTGCCGTCCATGGAAGGTATGATTTGCTCCTCCTTCCTCCAAGATTGTGAGGCCTCCCCAGCCATGTGCAACTGAAAGTCCATTAAACCTCTTTCTTTTGTAAGTTGCCCGGGTCTTGGATATGTGTTTATTAGCATTGTGAAAACGGACTAATACAGCATCCGGGTCAGCCCAGGTACAAGTTGTAAGGTAGAGGCAGCTTGGAAAGTTAAAGGCCTTTCCCGCATTGCATGAAGATTTGAGGAGCTGATGTAGGGATTTGACCAGATCTCAGCAAAGCCCAAGCAAGTCTTGTTCTTCCTCATGTGTTAAAAAATGTATTGACTTTCTAGCATCCAGCCTGCATTGACTTGGCCTCCCTCAATGTAGTTAACTCCACAATAATACGCTAGAGTTAATGAAGAGGCTCCCCTGCCTTTTAACTAACCCCAGTTAGACAGATGAAGCAATTGAGTTCTGTGTTTTACACTGGGAAACTAGCCAGCATCCAGCCCTCATCCTCCGGCGTTCTAGCAAGGGGCAAATTCATACAAGGTCCTAAAGCCCTCGCATACAAATGACTTCTCTGTTGTTCCACTCTTTCCCAACAATTAATCCTAGTGATGATTAATCTTTTCACACTTACATTATCTGAAGAACAGTCTTGTTCGACATTCTGGAGATCTGAAAAGTGCTGTATGTGTTTAATGTTAATAGGCAACCACTAGAAAGGTGCAGAATAAATTGAATTAATATCGTCTGGGAGTTTGGGATGTCGTAACCAGCAGAGGCCCAAAAATGAAGTAGATGCTGGCAGAAAGCATGAATCACCTCCCTGCAACAGGAGAATGTTCTCATGAATTTTTAATGACCCCCTGAAAATGAATGTGCACTATTAAGGTAAACTGTTTAAAAATTAAGGCTTTTGTAATTCTGTGAGTTTAAAAGGAGGAGAGAGAGGGAAAGAGAATCTGTAGACTGTATGGTTGATAGGAGGCAGCTTGTAGAGCTGAAGGGGTCTGCATGGACCCCCAGGCTCTCTGCTTATTCTAGAAAGACGGCTTGGGTTTCCAGGGAAGCTGTAGGGCATGGACTGAGCCTTAGGTTTTTTTTTTTTGTTTTTTTTTTTGAGACAGAGTCTCGCTCTGTCACCCAGGCTAGAGTACAGTGGTGCGATCTCAGCTCACTGCAACCTCTGCCTCCTGGGTTCAAACAGTTCCCCTGCCTCAGTCTCCCGAGTAGTCGCCAGGATTACATGTTTGTGTCATCATACCCAGCTAATTTTTTTTTTTTTTTTTTTTTTTTGTTTTTTTAGTAGAGACGGGCTTTCACTGTATTGGCCAGGCTGGTCTCAAACTCCTGACCTCAGGTGATCTCCCACCTTGGCCTCCCAAAGTTCTGCGATTACAGGCATGAGCCACCATGCCCCACCGAGCCTTCAGGTTTTGTTGGCATTTATGTAACGCGTCCGCTGGCTAGCTGATTCCATCTGCAGATGGCAGGGTCTGGCTACCATCCTTAATTCAGACCTGATTTGAATCTGTCTTTGAAAGGGAAATTTGGACTTGGCCAATGCTCAGAGAAGTTGGGATTATGGGCTGGAACTGTGGTGAAGTGTAGGATGAGGCTGCAAACTCCCTGTTGGGGCTTTTGTACAAGCCAGCATTGCTGTTGTAATGCAGTGCATCTGGGGATCTGGTGGGTTGGGGTGCTGCTTTTCTGAGGACATAGCACCAGCTCTTCCTTTCACCCCATCGTACTTCCCTTGTCATTCCACAGAGCTGAATGTTCCGATCATGACCCTGTGGTTAGGATCAGCCCTGTTAAGTGCATTTCTCACCTTTGCATTTTCCTCACTTCTTCTCTTGAACCCCTTCCCCCACCCAAATGATCTACACCTCAGTGACAACGTGGAGCGGCTCCACGGAAGATGGATGACACACACTTGCGATGTTGCTCATGTTTTATGGTTAACTGCCTGGAGTTCTTCACAGTTCTTTTCATAGCAGTTGAAGGCCGAAAGACACACGGAAATGACCAACTCAATTCTGTCAACATTTGCTGAATGTCCTTTTTCTGTGTCAGGCCCTGGGAGCTGGAGCTTACCTTACACTAGTCTATGGGGGGAAAATAAGTTCTCTAGATTCTTGCTATTCTAAATGAGGTCTCTGAGGCTGGGCGCGGTGGCTCATGCCTGTAATCCCAGCACTTTGGCAGGCCAAGGCAGGCAGATCACCTGAGGTCAGGAGTTCAAGACCAGCCTAGCCAACATGGCAAAACCCAGTCTCTACTATAAATACAAAAAGTAGCCAGGCGTGGTGGCTCATGCCTGTAATCCCAGCTACTCGGGAGGCTGAGGCAGGAGAATTGCTTAAACCCAGATGGCGGAGGTTGCAGTGAGCTCAGATCCAGCCAGTGCACTCCAGCCTGGGCAACAGAGCGAGACTCCATCTGGGGAAAACGAAAAAAAACTCTGGACCAGCAACAGTGGCCTTGTCACCTGGGAGCATGTTAGAGAGGCAGGATTTTGCTGGGCTGGCCCATGCCTATAATCTCAGCACTTCCAGAGGCTGAGGTAGGAGGATCACTTCAGCCCAGGAGTTCAAGACCAGACTGGGCAACACAGTGAGACCCTGTCAGGAAAAGAAAAAAGAAAAGCAGAATGTGAGGCCCCACCCCAGACCTTACAGTCTCAGAGTCTGCACTTTGACAGGGCCCCCAGCTGAGCTGTAGACACATTAGTGTTAGAGGCACTGAAATGCTCTCAGTCTCTATAGAGAGATGGAGGACAGATATTGACACGATACTGCCATTCTCCCTTCTACACCCATGGCAGGCATCATTAATCAAACAGGATACTTTTCCCCCGTGATCCCTGTCTAAACTTCTGACACTTTCTCAGCATAGTGTTATAGATGGCCACTTCCAGTTGGTCCGAGTAGGCACTGGAGGTTAGGTTCAGCTGCTTTACCTCGCCTCTAGCACAGTCCATAACAGCAGCAGCATCCTGCTCTCTCTGCCTCTGCTCTGGCCCCTCTTCCCTGTTCTTCACAACTCAGAGTTTTTCTTTTAAAAATACAAATATGCTCAGGATATTTTCCTGCGTAAAACCCTTCAGTGACTTCCCATTGCAATTAAAATGAAACCCAGATGCCTTACCATGATTTACAAGACCCTGCCTGACTTGGCCCTGCCCACCTTTCCAACCCTGTCTGGTGCGCCGCTCCCCACCCTATACGATTCTCTGCCTGTATCACCTCGTTTCAGTTCCTGGAACATGCCGTGCTTTCCCGCCTCAGGGCTGGGCAGACCTAAGTCAGTGTCTCTTGAGTCTCCCCACTGTCCACGTGAAAAAGCTAGGGGCACAGAGACTTGATCTGCCTGAGGCCACGTGGCGAGTCAAGAGCCAGAGGGACTTCCTTGCAAAGCTGGAGATGCGGGGCAGGCTGCCTCCCCACAGTGACCACACGAGGGAGCCTCTACCGAGTCTTCTGACTCCTGCTACTCTCCCTAAGTGAGTGTCTAGAATGCACTTTTCTTCCCCACTCCCAGTTGCCTTGCAGGGCTAGCTCACCCTCATTCCTTTGCCCAGACCTTGGATTTGCCACCTCCTCAGAGAGCCATTCCCTGGCCTTTCTGCCAGGATGTACCCCGTCCCCTTCAGCGTCCCAGCTATGTTTTCCAGAGCACTTGTCACAATTTGCAGTAGGTCTTGTATATTCGTGGTTTGACTTGTTTTCAGTTTCTCCACTAGTCAGTAAGCTCCCTGGTGACAGGATTCCTGTTTGTGTTATTGGCATCCATATCTAAAGCACCTGGCACTGAACATAGTAGGTGTTCAGTAAATATGATTTGGATGTGTGCATGAATGAATGATGGAAGTGGTGAGGACAGTCCTAGGATTTTTAGGCCTGGTCTGGATCTAGATGAACATTTAACCAATTTCCATGTCGTGTGTGCGGTGAAGCCAAGAAAAAGAGTGGTTTCATCTCCCTGATGTCAACTGGGCAGCTGGACCCAGCATGAGTTTTTGTCAATGTAGAGATAGTTTTGTGACTTACCTCCAGTGGACCACATCAGATGGCCCCAAATAGACCTTCTTCCTACTATTTTTCATCTTTTACAATTCCTTTTGAAGAATGGTGGGTTTTTTTTTTTAACCGTCACGTGATGTTTAAAAAAAAAATCAAGGAAGATACTTCATGCATTCTTCAAAGATCTACCATCAAAGGGATTTACCTAACATTTGAAGTAGGGTAGAGGGTTGCTGTTCTTGGGGTAGTGCCTTCAGCCAAGTCAAAAGGGATGAACTGAGCTGACGCTGAGGTTACCTCTGCAGTCTGACCTGTACTCGTCAACTGTGCTTGCACCTCGATCACTCAGGTAGCTCTGTCTCATACTGGTCTGGTTGGACTTACAAGGTAATTCAGAGGAACTGCTTTCATTCTTTCTAGGACAGGGTTCAGCAAACTTTTTCTATAAAAAGTCCGGAGAGTAAATACTTTTGGCTTTGTTGTCTGGATGGGTCTCTGTCACAACTGCTCAGCTCTGCTGTTGTAGCAGCCATAGACATTGTGTAAATGAATGGACTTGGCTGTGTGCCAATAAAACTTTATTTACAAAAACTTCCATCAGCCCAGATTTAGCCTCAGGGCCATAGTTTGTAACACTCCTGTTCTAGGAGTGTTTAAACGAAAACAAAGAAAATGTAAAAGACAGCTTTCATTAGTCGTCCAAGTTTTTCTGCAAACCGTCTTCAAAGATGGCTTCTGAAGCTGGTCCTTGCTTGTTCTTAAACTTGAGAAGCATCATTGTCTCACTTCCTGTTTGGGCAAAGAATCAAGCCATGATTTATCAGTTGCAATAAATAGCCTGTATTTTTCCAAATAGACGATCATGTTCTCTTCATTAGCAACCCATCTGCCGGACCTGCAGTAGTACTGAGGAAAGATGCCTTGGTAAACACAGTAGCAGGATTGCAAAGTCCAAGCGAACCCTCTTGCTTTAGTGACAGCTTGTTTGTGGAAACTGGACCATTCTGCAAATGAGTTCATCAATCTTGCCTAAATACTGGAAGGGCATGTTCAACATTAGGGGAAATGCCAATGTATTTTGAGACAGATCAAACAAAGCTGCAAGTGGACAAATTTTAGCATTTGTTTTTTAACTAATGAGCAGATGGTAGGCCTTGAATGCCCCAGATGCTTATCTTTGAGTTAGGTTGGGGGGAAAATAGGGAAACCAAATCCAAAGTGAGTATGTTAATACTGTGCCATCACCTAGAAACTATTTGGGCTGCAAGTTGGAGTTGCAGTTTTGACTCTTAAGAATAAAAATGTTTTTCCCTTGTAATAAGCCATATTTATTTATTTATTAACTTACTGAAATGAAGTCTGTTTCTGTCACCCTGGCTAGAGTGCAATGCCATGATCTTGGCTCACTGCAACTTACACCTCTTGGGTTCAAGCAATTCTCCTGCCTCAGCCTCCCAAGTAGCTGGGACTATCTGTGGGCATGTACCACCACGCCTGGCTAATTTTCCTATTTTTTATTACAAATGAGATTTCATCATGTTGGCCAGGCTGGTCCTGAACTCCTGACCTCAGGTGATCCACCTCGGCCTCCCAAAGTGCTGGGGTTACAGACTTAAACCAATGTGCCCTGCCAGTAATAAGTCATTTAAAGGCTAAACTGTCTGATTAGGAAACAGGCACAGGTTGATTAAATAGGATGCAAAGGTCCCTGGATTGGGTTCTAAAACTTAGTTCCTTTCCACCCTACTCATCCCACCCAGCTCACTAGGGAAAATGAGGAAAACAGAACTTCATTTAAAAGATTTTCCCCCTCTGTAGACACTTTCTTAAAAACATTAATTGAGCTCCAGCTGTGCATACAATTTTGTTTGTTGCTTTTTGCCCCACTTAATCGTCTATCACAAAGCCTTTTCTATCATTATGTGGACTGCATTGCTCTAATTTGTAACAACTGTGTGATATTCCAGCTAGTGGATAGACCTGAGTTTTAGTCAATTTTCAATTGTTGGGCCTTAAAAAACAAAACACTTTTACCATACTGTAAATGCTGCAGGGGATGCCTTTTGCATACAGAATTTCCCCGTTTTCAGTTGTTTTGGAAGATGTGGTCTCATAAGCGGAATTGCTGAATGAAGTGCTAAGGTTTTTCTGACTTCTATTTTGGATTTCCATATTACTCCCGAGGATTGTAGCCATTTGAAAGTGTCATCAGCAAGCAGGCCCTCTTGGCCACTCTCACCGGCATTCATAGCCGTTGCCTTTGGAACTCCAGTAGGCAGAAACCTAGCTCGTTTTATCTGTAATTCATGAGTTGCAATGGAGATGGAATACTTTTTTTCTGTGTTTATGAATTGAATTTCTTTTTGGTGAATTATCAGCTCATTTCCTTGGCCTGTATGTGTCAAGGGTTTTTCCTCTGGGTTATGTGAGGGTTTGGTATCAATAAAGATGCTGGCCCTTTGTTTCAACGGATTCATAAGTTCTCATGTCTGGGAATTGTCATGAATTGTCCTGCCCTTCTGGTTGTGTGCCCCAGTTTAGGTTTTTAGCAGTTGTTGTGAGTTAGGCGCTTGGACAGCCCATATTTTGAGGATGAAACCTTCAAGTCTGTTTGAGGATACTTTCAAGGGCTTATGGCCATTAAGGGGAAGATGCATTTGTACGCCATGTTAGTAGATGTGGTTTAAATGCTTGAGTTGGCTGGGAAGGTGGCTCACACCTGTAATCCCAGAACTTTGGGAGGCCGAGGCGGGCAAATCACTTGAGTCTAGGAGTTCGAGACCAGCCTGACCAACATGGTGAAACCCCCGTCTCTACTAAAAACACAAAAATTAGCTGGGCATGGTGGCGTGCGCCTGTAATCTTTCGGAGACAGAGGCACAAGAATCGCTTGAACCCAGGAGAGTGGAGGTTGCAGTGAGCCGAGATCGCGCCGCTGCACTCTAGGCTGGGCCACAGAGTGAGACTCGGCCACAAATAAATAAATAAATGCTTGAATCATGGCTTATGTTTCCTTTGGTAAACAAAGGAAGCATTTTGGTTTTTAATCTTTCAGTGGGCTTCACGGTGGAGTAGTGGAAACGTTGGGGAATCTGAATATTCATGAGAGTGTGATTCTGCCCAAAGCCAACAAAGACCCTTTTCCTTTTCTTTTTGAGACAGAGTCTCACTCTGTCACCCAGGATGGCTGAAGCCTAGGGGGTGACTGTGGGCAGAAAATGTCCCCTGAAGGGGCTGGAAAGGAGATGACACACAGAAGTCCGCGCAGATTGGTCCTTCAAAGTATCCTGTGGAGACACCTCTGTGCTCACTATCAGCCTCAATGCTGAGTTCACAGCCCACCCATCGTGGGCTTGGAGGGGCAGGGAGGCTGGATGGGGGAGGTGGTCCACCCTGAACTTGTCCTCCCAAGCCCCAGCCTGGCAAGTTGTAGTCTTGGGAGACTGAAACCCTGACCCTCACATTCAAGTTACCACAGTTCTGGATGAGAGATGGAAGAGCAGCTTGGTTTGCTGCAAATGCCTTCTTCTTCATCTTCATCTTCTTTGTCTTTGTCTTCCTCCTCCTCCTCCTATTTTTCTTCCTCTTCCTCTTCTTCTTCCTCCTCCTCCTCCTCTTCTTCCTCTTCCTCCTCCTCCTCTGCTCCCTCCTTCTCCTCCTTCCTCCCTCCTCCCTGCAAAAACATGTAGTCAGTCCAGGTACCCATCAATGGTAGACTGGATAGAGAAAATGTGGTACATATACGCTATGGAATACTATACAGCCATAAAAAGAATGAACTCTTGCCCTTTGCACAATATGAATGCAGCTGGAGGCCATTATCCTAAGCAAATTAGTGCCCCAACAGAAAACCAGATACTGCATGTTCTGACTTATAAGTGGGAGCTAAACACTGGGTACTCCTGGACATGAAGATGCTAACATAGACACTGGGGACTACTAGAGGTGGGGAGGAATGGAGGAGCAAGGGTTGAAAAACTACCAGTTGGGTACTGTGCTTACTACCTGGGTGATGGGATCATTCATACCCCAGACTTCAGCATTATGCAATATACCCGTGTAACAAACCTGCACTTGTACCCCTGAATCTAAAATGAAAGGTGAAAAAACCACACAAACAACTTTATTGAGATGTAATTCACATGCCATACAATTCACCTATTTAGTGTATGATTTAATGATTTCTAGTATATTCATAGAGTTGTGCATTCACAACATTTTAGAACATTTTCACTCCCTCACAAAGAAGCCCCTTTCCATGAGCAGTCATTCTACACCCCAGGGCCTGGCAAGCACCATTCTGCTTCCCGTCTCTGTGGATGCACCTGTTCTGGACGCTTCATATCAGTGGAATGATACAGTGTGTGGAGGTTTGTAATAGGTTTCTTTCACTTAGCATAAGGTTTTCAAGGTTTATCTACATTGTAGCATGTGTCAGGATGGCGTTCTCTTTTATGGCTAAAACAGATTTTACTACAAGGATATGCCACATTTTGTTTACCCTTTCATTAGTGGATGGACATTTGGGTTTCACTTTTTGGCTATTGTACATAATGTTGCAATGAACATTCATGTACAAGTTGTGTGGACATGTTTTTCATTTCTCTTGGGTACAACCTAGGAGTGGAATTGCTGGGTCAAAGCGGCTATACCTTCCCGCCAGAAGTGAATGAAAGTTCCAGTTATTTCTACCGTATCCTCTCCAGACATTTGTTATTGTCTGTCTGTTTTTTATTGTACCCATCAGGTGGATGTGAAGTGGTATCTTCAGGTTTGCAAATCAGTGGTTTCGATTTGCATTTCCCTGATGGTTGATGGTGTTGAGTATCTTCTCATGGGCTTACTGTCCATTTGTAGATCTTCAAAAGATGTCTTTTCAAATCTTTTGTCCATTACTTAATTTGTTTAGTTGTCTTTTTTATTGTTGAGTTGTGTGAGGTCTTTGTGTATTGTGGATACTAGACCCTTATCAGAGATATGTGATGTACATACATTTTCTACCATTCTGTAAGTTTCTTTTCATTTTCTTGATGGTGTCCTTGAAGCATACATGTTTTTAATTCTGATGAAATTGTATTCATCTATTTTTTCTTTTGTCATGTGTACTTTTGGCATCATATCTAAGTTTGTTTTTAAACCAGTGTTTGTTAATTAAGCTTCAAAATGATTGGATATTAGAGATGAGATGCTGTTGGCTTCAGCCCAGAGGTTTTGGGGCTTGTTGGGTGGAGAGTTGTTCATTCCCTCTCTGGACTCAGCACTGCGCTGTGTGTTTCCCCACCTCGGTCCTGACCCCCCACTTCCCAGCCCTGAAATTACTTAGGGCTCTGTCCGTCTGTCTACTGGCATCGTAGGTGCTCAGAAGATACCTGCTGAATGGATAGATGATGGGATGATGACTTCCTGTTTGGGTCTCAGCTCCCTACCTTACGAGGCTCTCATTCTTTCCCTGTGTGTTTCTCTCTCCTCCTCTCCCCACTCCTTCTCTTCTCTGAGTGTGTGTACGTCTACTTCTCTCCCTCATTCTTTCCTTCCTCCTTTCCCATTCTCTCTCTGTGTTTGGCTTG
Organism: Piliocolobus tephrosceles; assembly: GCF_002776525.5. Classification (NCBI taxonomy): domain Eukaryota; kingdom Metazoa; phylum Chordata; class Mammalia; order Primates; family Cercopithecidae; genus Piliocolobus; species Piliocolobus tephrosceles. Next base: position 12,226,070 of record NC_045450.1, read on the forward strand.
GTCTCTTTCTCTTGGAATCTCTCTCTGTCCTGCCCTCATTCTGTCCCTCTGTGTCTCTTTTTTCATTTTTGTTTAACTTTTTCTTCTAAGCTGTTGACCTTTTCTGATGACCTTTGCATCAGTTGGAAGCAGGCTCGCTTGCTCACTCTTTCTTTCCTTTCTCTCTCTGATTGTCCCCGGTGTTCAGTAAGTTTAGAGAAGAAATGCACGAACTGTCGAGTTCCCCTTCACCAACGTGCTCCAGAGTTGGCAGAAGTCAGAGAGCAGCTGGCACCAGGCATCCCGCAGTGCTCGTGTTTTCAGCTTGCTGTGTGCGAGGCTGTCCCCCGGGCCTGCGGTACTTAATTTGAAATGTGGTTAGGAAGCTGCAGCGATCCGTTTTCACATTTGGAGGTACATTTTTGGCATGTCGGATGGGAGCAGTGCAGACAGCTTTTTTTCTGTGCACTACTGCTCGAGTTTGTCAGGAGTTTTATTAGGGAAATCACTATTTCTGCCTTTCCATTTTCCCAAGTTCCTTCCCTATATTGATATATTTTCACCTGCCTAACATTGGGATGTTTTTCAGGGTTCTTGCTTTACGATTCAGTAGCAAGACTCAAAGTAACACAGAGGAAAGAAATGAAAAAACCTCTGGGTAAAAAAACACTTGCACCCACATTTCCTTTATTGAAAGGAAACTTCATCAGTGTTTTGAACAGAAAACTTAAACACAATAAAAGGTGGATGAAAACACGGTAAGTTTTGTGTGTGTGTGTGTGTGTGTGTGTGTGTATGTGTATGTTTGGAGTGTAGATTCTAACATAAAATCACAGTTCTCTTGGCAGTGTATAGAAACCTTAGGAAACTGAACGATAACAGGTAAAGGTTCAGAAATAAATAGCAATTTAGGGATTATTGGAAAAGTACAGTTTTCTGTTTCTGTAGGACTTCTTTCTGCTAGGGTGGGGGACGGAATAAATGTTATTTAAAACTCTCTCTTTCCTTCTTCCCCTCTCTGTCTCATATATGCTGCTCCTGGTTGCATAGAAAACCTAGCACTGCTTTACATACTTATTTCCCTATGTAACGATGGGTTTTGATTTTATATCTGTTTTCCCACATCAATCTGACATAAAGCTCATTTAAATATCCATCCACTGTTTCCCCAACAGTTAACACGTCATTTGGTTGAACCAAAAGACCAAACTGGAGGAGGGAATGCGGTCACTGTTAGTCTTCAAGTATCTATTTTCAAAGCCTTCATTTGAAGACCTGTGGGGAGACTGAGGAGGGCATGGGGTAGGGGAGAAGTTAGTGGTCTCGACCCTTCTGTTGAGGGTGACCTCTTTACTTTCGTACTTTCATTTCTCGCTGTTCTTCTTGTACTTTATACCACAGCAATGCTGAACTACTTGGGATTATGCAAGGCTATTATTAACTGCAATGGTTGGTGCCTAGAAGCCCTTTTCCCTCTACACCGTCTCTGTTGCATGACTTTCCTCATCCCTGAAGACTTAGTTTGAGGTGTCCCCAACTCTGGAAAGACTGTCTGGGTCCGGTGAATGCTGTTCTTCGTCTTGTCATGCTGGCGGCTGTCACTGCCACCATCTGTCCTGCTGCGCTGGAGAACCAGCCATGGGCTACCATTGATTGTAGACTCCCTATGTGCCAGGTAGCATGGTGAAGACTTTGAGGTGCTGGCATTCCTCCTTTGCATCTCCCATGGCCCTGTGCTGGCATTAGTCTGAGCACTGGTCACATGCTTTGGTGATCAGTCATGTGGCCGTCCGTCCTCCCCTAGTGGATTCTGAGTTGCTCGGAGGAAACGCTTCGTACCTTATTCCAGCCCTGGGAACTGTGCTTGACACATGGTGGGGGTCAGCAAGTCGGTGCTGCATGAATGGATGGAGAAAGCAGGGTGGGGAGTAAAGGCACCGGGTAGCACGAGGGCTTTCCTGGAACCTGAGGGTTGGTGCAGGCATGGACCTCCGGCTAGCTGGGTCATTCTTATGGAATCTCTTGGGAAACTGACCCTCAGTCTCGCAGTAACTTCTCAGGAATGTGTTGGCTGTTTGCAGCAGTTGTACCTGGGGGTGGGCAGATGTAGTGCCCCAGTCTCCAAGTAGGCAGGTGAGAGGTAGGCCAGGAGGGTGAGAAGCCCTGTCCACCCCCCACTCCTCAGCCTGGCCAGCGTGGAACAGAAAAAGGGAGTTTCTGAAGTCCGGTGGTGCTTCCTGTCATGCGCAGCAGGAATCACAAAGTGCATCCACTGGAGGCCTTTGGGGATCTGGGAGTGGGCAGTTGCCTGCTTTATGTGCTTATCTGTAAGCCTCCCAGACTTTGCAGTTAAGGCCATTTCATGTTTTCTGTATCTCTCTGACCATCATGTTGCTGTTCTGTTGTGACAGCCATGCCCCCAGATAGGATTTAGATGGGGCCTGGCCGGGTGCAGTGGCTCATGCCTATAATCCCAGCACTTTGGGAGTCTGAGGTGGGTGGATCACCTGAGGTCAGGAGTTTGAGACCAGACTGGGCAACGTGGTGAAACCCCCATCTCTACTAAAAGTTGCAGGGTATGGCGATGGGCGCCTGTCATCCCAGCTACTTGGGAGGCTGAGGCAGGAGAATCACTTGAACCCAGGAGATGCAGGTGCAGTGAGCTGAGATCATGCCATTGCACTCCAGCCTGGGTGACAAGAGTGAAAACTCCATCTCTAAATAAATAAATAAATAAATAAAAAGATGGGGCTTGAGGTGGGGTCAGATTTCATGAGTCAGGGGCCACAGAAGCAAGCACGCTGGCATGCTTTTGTGACGTGCATAGCAGCTGAGGAGAAAGTAACTGGGTGTGGGGGTTGAGGTTGGATAAGGGTGAGACCTACAAGCCAGAGAAGGCGATGAACCTCTGCGGAGGGGCAGTGGGCAGACCTTTTAAAAATCATTGTGGGAAAACATAGGAAACATAAGATTTACAACTGTAGCAGTTGCTTTAAAAAATACTCAGAACCTTAGTTATAAAAGGGAGGAAATCAAGGGGTAGGGAGGCCTTGGCCTCTCCATTCCGTGACAGCCTTTTGGATGGGCACTTTTTTCTCTTTTTTTTTTTTTGAGATGGAGTCTCGCTCTGTCACCCAGGCTGAAGTGCACTCTGGGAGGATCACTTGATCACCCAGGTGTGATCTCGGCTCACTGCAGCCTCCGCCTCCCGAGTTCAAGGGATTCTCCCGCATCAGCCTCCTGAGTAGCTGGGATTACAGCCACAAGCCACCATGTCCGGCTAATTTTTGTATTTTTGTATAGATGGGGTTTCACCATGTTGGCCAGGCTGGTCTCAAACTCCTGACCTCAAGTGATCCGCCCACCTTGGCCTCCCAAAATGCTGGGATTACGTGCGTGAGCCACGACGTCTGGCCTTGAATAGCTACTTCTGAGGAACCTTGGAGTTCGCAGTCCCGTGAACCACTGCCGTCACCATGCTAACAATACTGCTACTGGTTCTTTGGGTTTGGAATTATGCATGACTGCCTGTAACAAATATATAGCCCTGGTGGCTTAAATCAACAATGTATCTTTCCTAGAAGGTCACACTTAGGCGGTCCAGAGCTGGCAAGTGTCTCTGCCACAGTCCTAGTGTCCTTAGCTGTGACTTTTATCCTCAGGTTGGTCTAAGATGCCTGTTGAAGCTCTAGCCAGCGTGTCTGTGTTGTAAGTAGGAAAAAGGAGAAAACAGGAAGGCCAAAAGGACTCTTCCCCACCAACTGTCCTTCCTTTAAGGAGCTTTCTTGGGAGTCTCATCTCACAACTTGAGTTTACATTGGCACCACTTTGATGGAAGGGGCATGTGAAGTGTGGTCTTTTAGCTTGGCACATGGCCTTTCTGAATAAAATGGGGCTTCTGTGATGAAGGGAGAAGGAGAGGATGGATGCTAGGCAATCTGCCCTGGTTGTAGAGGTAGTGCTGGAGGTAGCTGAGGTTCATTGCGTTCATTGTTTGTTGCCAGGAAGTGCATTCCATACATGACCTGTATTAGAGATGGCGTGTAGTGACCAGCTGGAGCCCACGTCTCTAGCACCAGTGAACATTTGGCTGACCAGCAGAGTTTTTCAGTGGTCAGCATCCTTTGCTGGGTCACATGTAGCTCACTGGACCGTGAACTCCTTGAGGACAGGAGTATTTGCTTTTGTCTCCCAAGTCACCTGGCTCAGTACCCAGGAAGTGTCACCAAATGTTGGCTTATTTAAACCAAAGCTACTTCTATTGAAAAATGTAATTAAAAAATATTGTTTGGCAGGGCGTGGTGGCTCACTCCTGTAATCACAGCACTTTGGGAGGCCAAAGCTGGAGAATCACTTGAGGCAAGAAGTGAGACCCTGTTTCTACCAAAAAAAAAAATTAGTCTGGTGTGGTGGGGCACACATGTGGTCCCAGCTACTTGGGAGGCTGATGCAGGAGGATTGCTTGAACCCAGGAGATCAGGCTGCAGTGAGCTAGTGTCATGCCACTGCACTCCAGCCTGAGCAGTAGACTGACACGCTGTCTCAAAAAAAAAAAAAAAAAAATCCTGATTATAACGAAATATAAGTCCATTAGAATTTTTTAAAGTAGCACCAGGACAGAAAAAGAAAAATCACTTGTAATCTCATCACCCAAAAATAGCCACTATTGAAGAGATTCGAAGTACCTCTTCCCAGTCTTTTTTCTTTGTATTTAGAGTGTCTGTGTAAAACATTTAAAACATTTAGATCATTCTAGGTATATCATTTTGCATTCTCTTGTTTCACTTGGTTTTATATCATGAGCAGTTTTGTGTCTTTAAATATTTTCTCTGAACAGCCTTTACGGCCGCACGATGTCTCTGATAACTTCCCACGGCTAGGCATTTAGGTCGTTTGTTGTTGTTATTACTGCCATGGTGACTATCTTTATACCCACATTTTAGTGTATGATTCTAATTATTTCTCTAGGGTCTGCTCCTGTGAAGAGAATTGCTAGGTCCTTTAAGGGTCTTGGCAAAGACTGTCAACATGGTTCCCAGAAAAACATACACTGACTCCAGCTGTGTACGGGTGTGCCTGACAGGCCTTACCCTTCTTGGTACAGGGTGTTGTCATTTTAGTTGCTAATTTGATTGCAAGTTTTATTTTGTATTTCTACCATGTTTCAATTTTTCCAAGACTATTGACCATTTGTTGTTTTGTTTGCCATCAGTTCGTTTTTTAGTATTGAGTCTATAACGATCTTGATTTTTTTCTGTCCGTTTTTCTTTTAGATGTTCTTTGATGCGGCTGTGCTTCTTATAAAATAGCATTTGTTTGTCATTCCTTTCTTTTCCTTTTTTTGTGAGATGGGGTCTTGCTCTGTCACCCAGACTGGAGTGCAGTGGCACAATCTCAGCTTACTGCAGCCTCTGCCTCCCAGGTTCAAGTGATCCTCCCACCTCAGCCTTCCAAGTAGCTGGGATTACAAGCTTTTGCCACTATACCAGGCTAATTTCTGTATTTCTATGGAGACGGTCTTTCACCATGTTGGCCAGGCTAGTCTTGATCTGTTGACCTCAAGTGATCCACTTGCCTTGGCCTGTCAAAGTGCTGGGATTACAGGCGTTAGCCACCGTGCCTGGCCATCTTTGTCATTCTTGTGGCAAATCTTTTTCTTTTACTTTTTCTGCGTAATTATTTTGACCCGTAGTGGTTTTTAATTTTTACCTAATCAAATCCGTTGACTTTTTTTGTGTGGAATTTCTTCCATTTGTAGTATGCATGATTACTGGAACAAGTCCCTGCTTGCTTTTCCTGAAAAAATTAACTATTTGTATTTGCTCATTTTCTAGATAAGCTTTAAACCTCGATTCCAGTGGAAAAATAATTAACCAGGATTCCAATTATAATTTTATAAGCTGTCTGGGTTACTTTTAAGAGGAGTAATGAGTATTGAGTAAAATTCTTGTCTGGGATTGGCCTGGTGGTCTCTTAGAATTCATTGTTGTGAGCATAAAAAAGATAATTGGCTTAAAATTGAAGCAAGAAACCCTGAAAATGACAGTTTTACATTAAAAGGGGGTTTACTGATTGATTTAACAGAAGTTTTGTCTTGATCAGACAATGGCATGATCAAGGACTTGGTGTTACCAGGACTAGTCTGTCTCTGTGTTGGTCTGTCGGTCTGTATTTGTCTCCCTGGTCTATCTTTTTTTTTTTTTTTTGAGATGGAGTCTCTCTCTGTTGCCCACGCTGGAGTACAGTGCGGTGATCTCGGCTCACTGCAACCTCCACCTCCCAGGTTCAAGTGATTCTTCTTCCTGTCAGCCTCCTGAGTAGCTGGAATTACAGGCACCTGCCACCACACCTGGCTAATTTTTGTATTTTTAGTAGAGACGGGATTTCACCATGTTGGCCAGGCTAGTCTCAAACTCCTGACCTCAAGTAATCTGCCTGCCTTGGCCTCCCAAAGTGTGGGATTATAGGTGTGAGCCACCACACCCAGCCTCCCTGGCCTATCTTTATTTCCCCATCTCTTTCTCTCAACACTAGTTTCATCCATGATGGGTCCATCATCAGACAGTTTTATCTCTTCTTACGGTTAGAGGATGATTGCAGCAGTTCCAGAACTTTCTAGTTCATGTTCAGTGTGGAAAGGGGGCTCCTGCCTCTGTGTCAGGAGACTGTGCTCAGGTTCCCGGAGTTGTGCTGACTCCAGCATGCTCATCTAAGAACCCATAGCTGGCCAGGGAGGTTGCCCAGCTCTTGAGTGGCCAGGCCCAAGTCACATGCCACTCCTGAAGCTGGGTTGGAGTCAGGCCTGGGGTACAGTCAGTGGATGTGAGAGCTGGGGAGAATTGGCTTCCCAAGCAAAAAATGGGTGCTCTTTCCCAGAAGCTGGGTGTGTGGGGTCTGGGTTTCTGATATACATGCTTGTGAGTGGTGGAGTACAGCCTTGGACCCTACTTGTTTGATTTCTTGGGAGGAGAAGGAAGCTACCAGTGCCCTGATGTGTGTGTGTGTGTGTGTGTATGCATTAGATTGTCATACGACAATCTAATTATATATAATATACATTATATATTTTATATATATTATATACATTATATACATTATTTTATATATATTCATTTTGAAGAAGAGGAGTTACATTCAATCCTCATCTTGAATCCTATGAGTCTTGATGTTCATAGTCCACTTGTCTCTTATCTGGAAAGTAGCCATCTCTGTCTGTGAGTGGTCGAAGAAGAATTAGTCAGCTAAGTTTCCCAGAGAAGAGCATTCCTCCCAGGGGTTCAGCTGTGTCTCATTTGGCCGCTTTTCTTTTCTTTTTTGTTTTTTGTTTTTTTTTGAGGCACGGCCTCACAGTGTCACCCAGGCTGGAGTGTAATGACGTGATCACAGCTCACTGCAGCCTCAACCTACCAGGCTCAAGCAATCCTCCCACCTCAGCCCCACCCTGAGTAGCTGGTACTACAGGTACCCACCACCATGCCTTGCTAGGTTTTTTTTTTTTTTTTTATTTTTGGTAGTGACAAGGTTTTGCCACGTTTCACAGGCTGGACTCAAGCAATCCTTCTGCCTCAGCCTCCCAAACTGCTGGGATTACAGGTGTGGGCCATCATGCCCAACAATCCCCTACCTCCCAAACCCTACCATGTCTCTCAGTTCAGCAGGAGCCTCATCTTTGGAGAAGCCCTTGGCTGTGGAGACTCCTGGGGAGTGGCAGTTCACACGTCCATCTTTCACGTGTCCTGGCCCGTGGGCTGGAAGAATGGAACTGTGGGAGTGGCGCACAGCAGGGACGTGATTTGTCTTCTCGCTCTTTCCGTATCTTTCAGTGCAGCCCTGGCATCTCTTGTGCACACACCGATTCATGCATGTAGTTGACAGCGAATAAGCTAAATGTGCATTTGATGCCATTCTAGGGCGTATGCCAGATACTGAGTTGGGCTTCATGTGCTCCAGGTGACCAAAGTCTGACCCCCTAGCTTGGACAGGTTTCCTGTGTGACCTCTGAACTTGTGCCACTTTTTTTCTGCCGCCCTGCCATTCCTCTCTTACACACCTGATGTCTCCGGCAGTTGGTAAGTATTTGATGCCTCTATGAAGAATTTATTAATGTTTAATAAGAGCACATTAGGCTCAGGGACTCAGTAAGGTGTGAGATTGTTAGCTAACTTTTAGTAGATCTTGCTGGTTATTCTTGATCTCTTAGGGCAGCAGTCTCCAACCTTTTGGGCAATAGAGACCAGTTTTGTGGAAGACAATTTTTTAGTGAACCAGTCTGATACCCTATTTTGGCCCAGACATCTGTGGGGCATGTAATTGGGTTGAATAGTTGTATGGTTGGGTATCAAGTCCGTCCATTTAGAAGACATCAGAGACTGGATTGCAGGCCTGGTTCTACCCTCATGGGAGCCTGGTGGGCTCATTCACCCTGTCAGAGGATCAGGTTGCTTCTCTGCTCAGACAGAAGTACCTCCTGGTGCACCCGCATCAGAGACTCACGTGGATTAAGTAGGATAATAACCGTTATGACTTTGTGTCTTTGCATAAGTCCATTCAGCATGTCTGGAACCAATGTCAAATGTCATGGAGTCCTTTGTGGCTCCAGTAGAGGTTAGATTCTCACCAATAGAATTACTCTAGTAGTGGTGGGGGTGGCGGTTTCAGGATAAAACTGTTCGACCTCAGATCATCAGGCATTAGATTTTCATAAGGAGCACTCAGCTTAGATCCCATGAGTACACATCTCACAATAGGGTTCATGCTCCTCTGAGAGTCTAATGCCGCCTCTGATCTGACAGCAGGTGGAGCTCAGGCGGTAATGTTCAGTCACCCACCACTCACCTCGTGCTGTGTGGCCTGGTTCCTAACAGGCCATTGGGGGTGGGGGACCCCAGACTTAGGGTGCCAAAGTGGAGTCTAGAATTCTGAGAATGGAAGAAAGCACTGCTTTTTTCCTTGATATAATCATGCAGGCCAGGCGTGATGGTTCATGTCTGTAATTGCAGCATTTTGGGAGGCTGAGGTGGGCAGATCACTTGCAGTCAGGAGTTTGAGACCAGACTGGCCAACATGGAAAAACACTGTCTCTACTGAAAAACCAAAAATTAGCCAGGCATGGTGGTGCGTGCCTGTAATCCCAGCTGCTCCAGAGTCTGTGGCAGGAGAATTGCTTGAACCTGGGAGGTGGAGGTTGCAGTGAGCTGAAATCATGCCACTGCACACCAGCCTAGGTGACAGAGTGAAACTCCATCTCAAAGGAAAGGAAAAAAAAAAAAAAAATCCAGATCACCTGTGCAGAATGGAGGGTTTCTTGTGTGCTTCCTGGAAGCTAAACCATCTTTTCAGTACTGATCAGAGCCCTGGTATCTAAATGAAGGACGGTTTACCATTGTTTGAGAAACACTTCAGTGTCTTTAAGCTGGAGGGAGTGGTGTGGATGGTTAACAAGGAAGATCCCTGGTTAATGCTCAAACACAGATGTGCCTTGCTGACAGAGTCACATTTCTCACCATTTGTTACTGTTACTTAATTTGAAATGACAGTTTTGTGTTCTCAAAAGAACAGTCACATTTCTCCTTTCAGATTTGTTGTGGCAGTTTATTAGCAGATCTAATTATAATATTTGTTCCATGAAGCCTCAGGTAGGATCCACCTAAGTGGTGGTAGTATTGCCTTAAAAATAAGTCTGAAAGGGCATATTTTTCTTACAGTGATAGAAAACATTGATTTCCCCCCCGACAAAAATTACTTCTAAATGGTATATTTAAATTGAATAATGGCAAGATTTTTGTTGTTGGATTCCTTAAGTAGTAGTTCAGAGCATATGCTCGGAAATTGGTCGTTCTTATGGCGGAATCCTGGCATTGTTCCCTGTGAGCTGTGTGACCCCAGCTGAGTTATTTAACATCCCCCAGTCTCAGTATTTTCATCTGTTAAATGATGTGATGAGAAGCTCCCTCACAAGGTTGTTGAGATGTTACGTACATGATACGTATATTTAACATGCGGTGACAGGGTGTGTAAAGCGCTCAGTAAGTGTGACTGCTACTCTCATGACTTCGTTTGAATTCATGTCATCTGCTTGGGTTTCGAATTACAGTGACAACTGCTTACATTTTTTTTTGTAATGTAGGAGATGCTGACTTCTTCTAGTTATATTTATGGGGGAAAAGTCTCTTAAACATCTTTAAAAATAGAGTGATTATAGTTTAACTTTATTTACTTATTTATTTTTTCCTTTTTGACCAAACAAAAACCCATGGTTGTGATTTAGCCTCCCTTGCCACCACTCCTCCTCCTGGTTTATGGAACTAGTCACAGGCCTTGGTCAATGAATTTTGAAACAAGGATTTTTCCTGCAGGAGTGGCATCTGTTTCCTTGGCTGAAAACACACTTGTGTTGGCAGCTCTGGGGCAGGCAGCTTTGTGGATGATGGCGAGGGTAGGGAGAGATGAAGTGCTTGAGACACAGAGTTTCTGCTGCAGGAACTGGGTTGTTTGGAAGGCACTGGGGCTGCAGGTTATGTGTTTGGACCTATCAGTCATTTGACTGTGGGATAGTAACTTCCGTAAGCCCCAGAATCATCTTCTGTGAAACAGGGATATTAACAATGCTTAATGAGTAGGTTTTTAAACAGAGTGGATAAGTCAACAAAAGTTAATACCCTACCTGGTGTGTGGGAAGCACTCCACAAATAGCGGCTGCTGTGTTTCTATCTCTGTTATTACTTTCCACATAAAGCATAGGTGATGACCAAGAGGGTATCAACCTGTGTCAACTTTGCATAAGTCCATTCAGCATGTCTGGAACCAATGTCAAATGTCATGGAGTCCTTTGTGGCTCCAGTAGAGGTTAGATTCTCACCAATAAAATTACTCTAGTAGTGGTGGGGGTGGCGGTTTCAGGATAAAACTGTTCCACCTCAGATCATCAGGCATTAGATTTTCATAAGGAGCACTCAGCTTAGATCCCGTGAGTACACATCTCACAATAGGGTTCATGCTCCTCTGAGAGTTATCCTCAACTTTGTTATCCTTCCTTTGGAGTCTGTAATTGAGGCTGATGTATATTAACATGGAAATAAGGTCTCAGGAAGCAAGAGAGTGCAGCTGACACGTAGCGCTGCAGGCAGACAGCTCATAATTTTCTCCTCCTTTTTGGGTGGTCACAGCTGGGACTAGTCTCTGAATTAAAAACACTGCTAATATCCTCAATGTCTGCGTGTTAAAAAGAAACATCAGCCAGGCATGGTGGCTCACACGTGTAATCCCAGCACTTCGGGAGGCCGGGGCAGGCAGATCACTTCAGGTCAGGAGTTTGAGACCAGCCTGGCCAATGTGGTGAAACCCCATCTCTATTAAAAATTCAAAAATTAGCTGAGTGTAGTGGCACACTCCTGTAATCCCAGCTATTCAGGAGGCTAAGGCAGGAGAATCGCTTGGCCCTGGGAGGTGGAGGTTGCAGTGAGCAGAGATCATGTCACTGGGTGACGAGCGAGACTGTCGCCAAAAAAAAAGGACATCAAAAACAAAAAAATCCAGTACTAACCCTGATCATTCATGGTTGAGCCCTTGAGTCAAAGGTCAGCCTTTATATGTGACCAGCACGGAAGGGTCAGTTGGTGGTAGTCTTAGAACAATGACCTCAGGCTCCTGGCGGTCGCTGGCGATAGTAACAGCTGCAGAGGGTCTTCTTAGGTCTGGATGTTGGGGATGGGTCGGGCATGGCTTCTTGTGGAAGACATGTTGGAACTCAGGTCTGTGGGACAGGAAGGTGTCCCCGCCCCTCGGCAGGTTTGTCTCTTTGCCTTGGATATGGGGAAGGCCAGAGGCATAAGGGGAAACAGGGCGTCAGGAGGCTGAGAAGAGACCTGTGTTGCTTGGACTCAGAGAGTGAGAGGAGTAGGGCCTTATAGGTCCCTGGAACAGTTTGATCTTTATCCTTAGAAAGGTAGAAAAGCTTTGAACAGTCCTAAATAGAGGGCTGGCAGTATCAGCCCTGCGTTTTAAATCGATCACCTTCCGTTTACAATGGGGAGAGAATTCAGGAAGGCAGAGGCTGGTGCGGGGTGACCATTGGGCCGTTACAGCAGTCAGTGAGGGACGGAGGCTGGCTCTTCAGGTGGAGATGATGGGAATTAAAGTAAGTTCAGAGGATGTGGGAGATAAAGTGGGCAAGACCAGGAATCTGTGGTTTGCATTTTTCAACAAAACTCTATTATCAGGCTCTATTCATCCTCTAGCCTTTCTGCCTTTACTTAATTTTCCTATGGCCTGCACAGTCTGTTTCCTCCTGTTTTTGCCTGAAAATCATTCTATGAGTAAAAATAAATACCTTCCGACTTACAGCAGCTCCTCTTCCAGATGAAGTAAATGAGTGAGTGACTGCAATGCGCAGTGACTTGTCCTGGGAAAGGAACCGGGGGCCTGTCATTGACACGGGCACAGAGTTTCTTCCTGGAGAGCCGTTGGGTCCAAGTTCCGTTTACCAAGCGCGCAGCAGGGCCTGTGTTTCGTAGTGGCGTGGCCCAGTAGAGCATTTCAATGTTGTTTAGTTTATTTTCAGCCTCAATTAAGGTTTAAAAAGTCCCACTTCCCAGCGGCGTCCAGACTAGTTTTTAATTTTTTTTAATTTTAAGGTTGGGTTCCTTACATGGCATTCTCAGGAGGTACTGTTGGAGGGTCTTTCAAAAGTAAACCAGCTATGACCACACGTGCTTCTTCGTCCAACCCTGCAGTCATACAAGAATGACAGTAAATCTAACTTGTATCCCAGAGAAGGGAAGATCACGCAGAGTGTGGTGTTTACCGCACACTGTGTAGGATTACCATGGAACAAGGGCAGGGCTGACCTCTCTTTCCCTCTGCTGCAGCCCTCCCACCTCCCCAGGCCCGCCGTCATCAGATGCTGGGATTGTCGCAGCAGCCTCCCTGCTGCCCTCCCTGCTTTCACTCTGGTGGTGCCCCTCTCCCGTGAGGCTTCTTTGTAGCCAGGTGGTCCTTTGAAAATAGAAGTTGGCTCATGTCACTGTTGGGCCCTCTGGCCTTTAAGGCTTCCCTTCCTACCCGGAACACAGTCATGCCCTGAGCGTGGCCCTCGTTTCCACAGGATCCGGCCCTGGCCTCTTCCTCCTCCCTCAGACACGCCCAGTGCTTGTTCTTCATCTTGTTGCATCTTGAGAGGTCCCTTGTTCTTGCTGCCTCTGTTTCCTGGCATTTTTTCTCCCAGTCTTTACATGGCTCTCTTCCTCTCTCCATCAAGGTCTCTGCTTTTTTTTTTTTTTTTTTTTTTTCTTTTGAGACAGTCTCACTCTTATCACCCAGACTGTAGTGCAGTGGCGCCATCTCAGCTCACTGCAATCTCTGCCTCCTGGGTTCAAGTGATTCTCCTGCCTCAGCCTCCTGAGGGATTACAGGCGCGCACCACCATGCCTGGCTAGTTTTTGTGTTTTTAGTAGAGATGGGAGTCTCTCCATGTTGGTCAGGCTGGTCTTAAACTCCTGATCTCAAGTGATCCACCTCCCTCTGACCCCAAAGTGCTGGGATTATAGGCGTGAGCAACCACGCCCAGCCAGGTTTCTGCTTAAATGTCATTTTTTCAGGAGGTCGTTTTATCTAGAATGGCACTTCTGGCGCTGCTTTATTTTTCTGTGTAGCTCTTAGTAGCACATGATATAAAAATGCATTCGTCTGTTGGTCTGTCTGACTCCCCCAGTAGAATCTAAGCTCCTTAAGAGTAAGGACTTTTCTATTCTCTGCTGAGTCTTAGTGTCCAGAACGGTGACTAGTGTGGAGCATGCTGTAGTAATGTTTGCTGATGGCATGAGTGCCTGGGAAGTCCCGTGCTGGATCTACATGATTCTGTTTCTCATAGTAAGGAGATGTTTTCTTTAACTACTTTTGCTTAACAAACCATTCCCAAGATTAGTAGCTTAAAACAACCCTGATTTTGGTTACTAACAGTTGGGTGAGTCAGGAGTTCAGGCAGGGTGTATGATTCAGGCAGCTGTAGTGGGGACAGCTCATCTGTGCTCCATGATGTCTGAGGCCTCAGCTCATGGCTCAAATGATTGGAAGGGCCTGGGCCACTCAATGAAGGCCATGGTGTCTGGGTCCTTGGCTGTGGCTGCTGGCTGAGTCCTGCCATTTTCCTTCACATCGCATCCTCGCATGGCTGGCTTGGGCTTATTCATGCCACGGTGGTCTCAGAGTTCTAAGAGGAAGCATCCTGAAAGACAAGCCCACGTGCAAGGCTTATCAAACCTCTGCTAGGCTCACACTTGCAAATACTGCACTGGCCAGAGTAAGTCACATGGCCAGGCCCAGAGTCATTCCAGGAGAGGACTGCTCAAGGGTGTGGATCCCAGGAGGTGGGGTTCAGGCCAGGCCACTAGTCTAACCACTGGCGGTATCATAGGTAGGTGAAAGGACAGATTGTAAAACCAGCCTGCTGGCTGTGAGTAAAACCAGCCTGCCGGCTCTGAATCTTCACTTAACCACTCTCCATTGATAGGACCACAGGGTGATTGCTGAGCTTTTCTGTGCCTCTGTTTTTCTCATGTGCAAAATGAGGTGGAGGGTATTTCACAGGGAGATCATTGAGAATTAGCTGCATAATACATGTAAAAGTTCTTAGACTACTTCTTGGTGCATAGGAAACACTATATATGCTACTGGGTGACCAAAACCCATCTATGTGCTGAACCGTCCCGGCCCCCGTTACTCATGTATTCCTTTACTTACTCTTTCACACCGTTCATTTTCTTATTTAATATTAAACCCCTGCTGGGTCCCAGCCCTCTGCTAGGTTCTGGGATATAGGAGAATCCCCTCCTGGAGTTTGCAGGAGGTGGGGAGGGCAGATCGACAGGTCAGGGAGCAATCTCAATAAAGCGTGGGCTCTGCCGCATTGGGGAGCTCCAGTGCCAGGGAGCCCAGAGCAGGAGCCCATCACCGGGGCTGTGGTGCGGACAGGCAGGGAGGGCTTCCTGCAGGAACCTACATAAAACCAGCCTTGAAGGGTTAGACAGACTTAGGTGGGCAAAGGGTTCCAGGCAGGTGGAGAAGCATGTGCAAAGGCCCAGAGACAAGAGCGAGCATGGGGGTTGAAAGCCTAGAAACACACAGCGGGTGGCAGAGCTCCTGCCCAGCTCCTGAAATATATAGTGGTTCATTTGCAATTTTCAGTCTGTAGAAATGAGTATTAGAGGAAGAGATACAAGTCAGAGCCCCAGGAGAGAAGCCACGGGGTGGTAGCCGGGCTGAGGGCCATTTGGCCTCATGTTGGAATGCCCTGTCAGGGAGAAGAGGGTTTTAAGGTAGGTATTAGTTGGCCAGAAGCACAGCTGTGGATCAAGGTGTTGGGAGCTTTTTCTTCAGCGCTCCTGTGCCCATCAGGCTAGCGTCTTACCCACCTACCTCTTACTTGCTCCACTGGGTGCTGGCTTGAAGCACAATGCAGAGCTTGATGCAGTCCTTGGGTTGTGTTTCGGGAACAGGCTATTATTTGTTTCCATTCTTGAAGCACTCATTTTTGTATCAGAGGTGAAAAGCAGGCAGATCTGTGCACAGGTGGTTGAAGCACTGGGTTGTAACTGCCCCATGTGTGAGGTCCAGAGAGCAGAACTGTCCTGGGTGGTTCGGGGCACGCTTCCTGAAGGAGGTGGCATCTGAGCTCAGTGCAGAAAGACAAACAGGGGTTTTCTAGAAGAGCCTGTTCCGCATCCAGTGACAGACTGGTGGCTTGGCCTCTTCCCAGAGAGCTCCAGTCGCCTGAAGTCCCCCTGGGCTGCTGCACGGATCCCTGACCCGGGTACTGCAGTTACTCCTGCAGGCTGTGAGGTACTGGGAAGGATGGCGAAATGGATAGCTGCTGGCTGCTCCTCAGAGCTCCACGATGGCCCCTTCTTCACCTTCAGGGCCCTGCCCTCTGGGCTGCAGGCCATGTGGCCAGGCTGCTCAGGACATCACCAAGATCCCGCTTTGTTGGGAGCATAGGCTCAAGGCAAACTGCCTGGGTTGGAGTCTTGGCTGTGCCACTTGCTGGCTTCCTGTCCTTGAGCAAAGTGCCTGTAAAGTCTGTGCCTCACTTGGCTCATCTGTAAAGTGGACGTGATAATAGCTCCTGCCTCAGAAGAGCTTTTCACAGGTTTAAATGAGCTAATGTGTGGCAAGGACTTAGAACGGCAGAAAAAACTGCTCAATAAATGTCATCGCTATTATGGTCATTAATATTATTGACCCTCAGTGGACCATTATTGAGGATTTTTAATGACTTTACCTTTATGATGCACAAGCCAGCAATATAAGAATTCATACAGTGGGCGCGGTGGCTCACGCCTGTAATCCCACCACTTTGGGGGACCGAGGTGGGCGGATCGCCTGAGGTCAGGAGCTCGAGATAAGCCTGGCCAACATGGTGAAACCCTGTCTCTACTACAAATACAAAAATTAGCCGGGCGTGGTGGCGTGTGCCTGTAGTCCCAGCTACTCAGGAGGCTGAGGCAGGAGAATCACTTGAACCTGGGAGGCAGAGGTTGCAGTGAGCTGAGATCGTGCCATTGCACACCAGCCTGGGCAACAGAGCAAGAGTCTGTCTCAAAAAAAAAAAAAAAAAACCAAAAAACAAAGCAAAACAAAAAGCATGAATTCATAACTAATTTTATTTTAATTTTTTTTTCTTTAGAGACAGTGTCTTGCTCTGTCACCCAGGCTGAAGTGTGGTGGCACGATCACGGCTCACTGCAGCCTTGAACTTCTGGACTCAGGCAGTCCTCTTGACTCAGCCTCCCCAGTAGCTAGAACTGTAGCTGTGTGCCACCATGTCAAGTCATTTTTTAAAAAACTTTGTTAGAGATGAGGTTCCGTTATGTTGCTCAGGCTGGCATCGAACTCCTGGCCTCAAGCAGTCCTCTCACCCTGGCCTGCTGAATAGTGGATTACGGATATGAGCCACCACGCCTGGGTCCCATAACTAATTTCCTTGCAAGAAAACCACAGCCTTCTCCCAAGCCCAGTTTACTCCCACAAATCATCTCTTCTGCTCTTACCAGCTTTCCTCAAATCCACAAGGGTTTCTGCAAACAGAATTGAGTGACAAAGGAAACAGTCCACAAGCTACCTCCACCAGTTTCACAGTGACAGATGTAAATAAAACTCTCCCATCTTCCTCCTCTATCCTCCTGTCCAAAAGCATTTGAATCCCCTAGCTGAAAGCTGGAAAGCTGGAGTTGCCAGAGAGGTCTGGTTTGGCCTCCCACCTGACGGCTACCTCTCATCTCCTCTGGACCCTCTGAGCCCCTGCCCCTCTTCTTTAGCAACTGGCTTCTAGACCTTTCTGGAAGTCAGTTTTCCTGTCTCTAAGATAGGGGAACACACCTGCTTCCTCGTACTGATGGAATTCAGTGAGGCAGTGTGCCATACTAAGTTCATAGGAAGTGCTTGCTGCAGTCATCATCATCACCCAATAATAATCACGTTATTTAGGTTTTGCCTTCGTGAACGTGTGCACTTTTCCCGGTTCCATCAGTGCCCTTTCTCAGTCCTGCCTGCACCGGGTGACCACCTGTCGCTGCAGCATTGCCTCCTCCTGGTTCTGGCATCCCCGCTGTGGTGCTGTGGTGCCTGGTGTCCACTCCGCCTCCCTGGCTCACATCCCTAAGAGGCCGCCGCCATTGGAGGGGCTCTGGGCACTTAGCCACGGGGAGCCTCTGGTGGGCCGCCAGCTGCCTCTCCAAGTGGCACGGTGCCCACAGCGAGGGAGCAGCTGGCTTTTCCAGCTGTCTAATTGCTCATCAGACCCACTTTAGCACCAGCTTAACAAATTCCACTCCTTCATCCCAAGCCATCTTTTTCATGACCTGGACTGGCAGCTGGGATAGGAATGGGGGAGGGTTCTTGTGTTGGGTTTGAGAAATTTCCAGACCCAGATAGAGAAGCTATTGGTATTTAGGTCTTTGGGTCATTTTTGTGGGTCTAACAGTTCTAGAGGCATGTTCAAGGGTTCATTCAGGAGCTGTTCCCTAACCCTCCTGCCCCTCAGCAGCATGTGCCAGGCAAGTGCTTGAGACGAGAGCAGCAGAGGTGGGAGACAGTCATTCGGGCCATTACCTGTTGGTAACCATGCATTCCCCTTGATGTAGATCTTTCATTAATTCATAGCTCCTTTCAATGCTGTGTTTATTGAGTGCCTGTCATGGGCCATGTCCTGTACTAGGCCCTCGGGTTGAAAGTGAACAAAACAGATAAAGATTCCTGCTATGTGAAGTTGGATTCTAGTTAGGGGGAGACAGATGATAATCAACAAATAGGATAAACTAAGGGTGTGTAACGTGTCAGAAGCTGATAATTGATATGGAACAAAAGTCAAAATAGGGCAGGTTCCCGACTTTAAATGAGTCGGGATGAACTTTGTTGAGAAGGTGCTGCCTGAGCACAGAGTTGCCGAGGGGTCACTGGCCACGTGAATACAGGCAGGGGGTGGTGGCGGTGTGCCTGGTGCGCCCAAGGAACAGCAAGGAGGCAGCAAGGCAGAGAGGAGGTGGAGAAGCTACACAGGCTTTAGACAGTCGCTTCCCCTGGGGCCTGGTGAGGTTGGTAGGCCGGGAGGCTGGCCACAGGCGGGAATGAGAAGGGGGCCACTGGAGGACTGTGAGCAGAGGAGGGGCTGCCTCTGAGTTAGGATTTTGGAAGTTTGCTCTGTGGAGACTGGAGTGTGGGAGCAGGGGTGGAGGCAGAGAAGAGCTGGTGGGTGGTTATAGGAGCCCAGGCATGAGGCAGTGGTGGCTGGGACCAGATGGGGAAGTGAGAATGATAAGAGGTGGCCTGTCCCTGGCCTTGTGTGGATGCTGGAGCTGGAAGGATTTCCAGGAACACGGGCTGTGAGGTGTGAGTGACAGCAGTGCCTGTCATGGGCCAGGTCCTGTACTAGACCCTCGGGTTGAAAGTGAACAAAACAGATAAAGATTTCTGCTATGTGGAGTTGGATTCTAGTTAGAGGGAGACAGACGATAATCAACATCAAGATCTACATCAAGGCGAATGCATGGTTACCAACAGGTAATGGCCCGAATGACTGTTTCCCACCTCTGCTGGTCTCATGTCAAGCACTTGGCTGGCACATGCTGCTGAGGGGCAGGAGGGTTAGGGAACAGCTCCTGAGTGAACCCTTGAACATGCCTCTAGAACCGCTAGACCCACAAAAATGACCCAAAGACCTAGAAGCCTCCAAGGCATTTTCCCAAGCAGCCAGAAGGATGTGGAGGGAGGCTGCTAACCAGGATGGGGATGCCTTTGAGGGGCTGAGCAGGAGCCTGGGTACAGGCATGCTGAGTGTGAGCTATCGGCACATCTATGGAGAGACAGAAGGCACGTGTGTATCAAGAGTTCAGTTAGCATGCTGGGGCCCACAGTACAGAATGGAACACATGGAGGGTATTGAAAGCCCCAAAGCTGGATAACATGTCTGAGAGTGCGTGTACGTGGGCCAGGACTGAGCTCTGCGGCCCTCTCACGTTAAGATGTGGAAAAAAGGAGATACCAGCAAAAGAGATGGAGAAGGAGGCCAGGCGCAGTGGCTCACACCTGTAATCCAGCCCTTTGGGAGGCCAAGGCAGGCGGATAACTTGGGGTCAGAAGTTTGAGACCAACCTGGCCATCCCCGTCTCCACTAAAAATACAAAAAATGAATCAGGCGTGGTGGCGTGTGCCTGTGATCCCAGCTACTCAGGAGGCTGAGGCAGGAGAATTGCTTGAACCCGGGAGGCAAAGGTTGCAGTGAGCTGAGATTGTGCCACTGCACTCCAGCCTGGGTGACAAAGTGAGACTCCATCTCCAAAAAAGAAATAAAAATAAAAAATAAAGATGGAGAAGGACTGACCAGGGAGGAGACTAAGAGCATGGGGTCCTAGAAGCCACGTGAGAGCGTGCTTGCAGGAGGGGAAAGCCCAGCTGTGTCGTGGCTGCCGATGGGGTAAATGAGGCAAGCGCAGTTGGTTCCCTGAGTCATCTGGTGGCAGCCAGTAGACTGCAGGGGTGAGAGCCTGAGTGCAGAGCGTTGCTGAGGGAATAGGGGAGGGGCTGGAGGGGGCGAGTGGAGACAGCTCTTTCCAGGAGGTCGGCTGCAGACAGGAGTAAGGAAATGCAGCAGTAATGGCAAGGACGTGGAGCAGGAATGGTTTCTTTCCGTCAGCTGTATTGAAGTATCACTGACAAACTGTGTATCTTTATGGTGTACAGTGTGTTGTTTTGATCTATATGTTGTGAAATGATTAAATCAAGTTAATAAACATATTCACCACCTCACATACTTTTTTTTTTTTTTTTTTTTTTTTGGTGATGAGACCATTTAGGATATAATCTCTTAGCAATTTTCAAGGAAACAATCCTGTATTTTTTTATTTTTTTGAGACTGAGTCTTGGTGCGATGCCCAGGCTGGAGTGCGATGGTGTGATCTCGGTTCACTGCCACCTCTGCTTCCCGTATTCATGTGATTCTCCTGCCTCAGCCTCCCAAGTAGCTGGTATTACAGGCACCCACCACCACGCCTGGCTAATTTTTTTTAGGAGAGACAGGGTTTTGCCATATTGACCAGGCTTCTGTGAGCTACTTTGTTTTGCCAACAATCCAGTGTTCTTAACTATAGCCATCACACTATCCCCTAGCCCGCCGGAACTCATTCATCCTGCCCAACTAAAGCTTTGTACTTTTTGACCAGCATCACCCCATCACTCCTCTGCCCCGGCCCCAGCCTCTGGTAATCACCATTCTGCTCTCTGCTTCTGTGCTTGACTTTTAATATTCCGTATGAGTGAGAGCATGTGGTATTTTGTCTTTGTGTGCCTGGTTGAGTTCACGTAGCGTAATGTCCTCCAAGTTTATCCATGTTGTCACAAATGATTTTCTTCTTTTTTAAGGCTGACTAGCTTTCCATTGTGTCTATATGCCACATTTTGTTTATTCATCTGTTGATGGACACACGTTGATTCTGTATCTTGGCTATTGTGAATAGTGTTGCAATAAACATGAGAGCACAGATAAATAACTCTGACATACTCGTTTCATTTCCTTTGGATAAATACGTAGTAGTGGGATTGCTGGATCATACGGCAGCTCTATTTTTAGTTTTTTGAGGACCCTCCCTGCTGTTTTCCGTAATGGCTGTACTAATTTACATTCCCACCCATAGTGTACAAGGTTTCCTTTTTCCCCATCCTCGCCAACATTTATCTTTCTTCTGTTTTATAATAGCCATCTTAACAGGTGTGAGGTGCTAGCTCATTGTGGTTTTGATTTGCATTTCTCCGATGATTGGTGATGTTGAGCAGCTGGTCATACACCTGCTGGCCGTTTGGATGTCTTCCTTGAGAAACGTCTATTTGCATCCTGTGTCCATTTTTCATTCAGGTTATATCTTCTTGCTATTGAGTTGTTTGAGTTCCTTTTATATTTTGGATATTAACCCCTTGTCAGACCTATTTTGCAAACAGTTTCTTTCATTTGGTAAGTTGTCTCTTCACTCTGTTGATTGTTTCCTGAGTTTTGTTTTTGTTTTGTTTTGTTTTGTTTTTTGAGATGAAGTCTCACTCTGTCACCCAGATCTTGGCTCACTGCAACCTCTGCCTCCCTGGTTCAGGCGATTCTCCTGCCTCAGCTTCCAGTTGGAATTACAGGCGCGTACCATCATGTCCGACTAGTTTTTGTATTTGAGCAGAGACGGGGTTTCACCATGTTAGCCAGGGTGGTCTTGAACTCCTGACCTCAAGTGATCCTGCCTTGGTCCCCGGAAGTGCTGGGATTACAGGTGTGAGCCACTGCGCCCAGCCTCCTGAGCATTTTTTTTGGAGAGGGAAAGTCAGCACTCAGCAGTTGTTTATGAAGCGCCTGCTATGTGCCAGGTACCAGGCTACTATCTGACTTAAAATGGGGAACAAGACAGAGTTCCTGGGTATGTGGGACTTCCATTTTACTGGGAATCACGGTGGAAGAGGCAGGAATGGCCACTGACAGCTCTGCTTAAGTTCCACATGCTCACAACCATTTGTCTACTGGCCTCCTCCACTTGGACTTATGATAGCTAAAGCAGAACATCTGCTTTTCCCACCAAACCTTCAGTTTCTCCCCAGTCTTCCCCACTGTATTAGTGTTCTTTTGGTGTGGCAACAAATGACTGATAACAAATTATCTTACAGATTCGGAGGTCAGAAGTCTGCCATGGATTTCAGTGGGCTGAATGAGGTGCTGGCAGGATTGTGTTCGTTTCCATAGACTCTAGGGGAGAATTCCTTTGCTTGCTCACTCCGTTGTTGACAGAATCCAGTTCCGAGTAGTGGAATGACTAAGGTTCCTGCTTCTGGTTGGCTCTCAGCTGGGGGCTGCCCTGAGCTCTGGAGGCCCCCAGAACCCAGAACCAGCAATGGCATGTCGAGTCCTTTTCATTCTTAGAATCCGACTTCCTCTTCTCCTGTATCTCCTCAGTAGTTGTCTTCTGCCATCCCTCTGTTCTGTTGTCAACTGGAGAGCATTCTCTGCTTTTAAGGGCTCAGGTCATTAGATTGGACTGGCACAGGTAGTCCGGTATACTCTCCTATCTCAAGGTCTTGAACTCTCATTACATCTGCAAAGTCTCTCTGGATATGTGCGGTAACATTTTCACAGCATCTTTGTGGCATGGGCATCTTTGGGGGCCATTCTGCCTACCACAAGCATCTCTCTCTCTCTCTCTCTTTTTTTTAAGAGAGACAGGGTCTTTCTCTGCCACTCAGCCTGGAGTGCAGTGGCACAACTATAGCTCACTGCAGCCTTGAACTCCTGGGATCAAGCGATCCTCCTCCCTCAGCCTCCTGAATAGTTGGGGCTACAGGCAGGCACCAGCATGCCCGGCTTATTTACATTTTTTTTTTTTTTTTTTTTTGGTAGCATCAGAGTCTCTCTGCATTGCCTAGGCTGGTCTCGAACTCCTGATCTCAAGCAGTCCTCCCACCTTAGCCTCCCAAAGTGCTAGGATTACAGAAGTGAGCCACCGTGCCCAGCCCCCACTCATAAATACCACCACTGGGTTGCTCAAACCAGAAATCTAGGAGTCATCCTGTGTTTTTCCGCAGACTTTGTCTCTCATTTACAATCCATAGCCAGTCCTGCCAGTTCCAAAATACACCCGGGAAATGAATGGCCATTTATGACTGTCCTCACTGCTATCGCCTGGGTCAGGGCCCCAGAGTCTCTTGCCTGGGATGCTACTGGAGCCCGGAGCTGGTCACCCGCTTTCCATCCTGGCTCCTGTGCAGTCCGCTCTTCACACAGCGGCCAGAGTGATTTAGCAATCAGCAAACAGATCACAGCTCCCGGCTCCCCTGATGAAAGGCCTCCATCGACTTTGCCTCATCCTGAGAATAAGATGTGAAGTTTCCCCCGCAGCCCCTAGCCCTGTGTCATCTGCCGCCACCTGCCATCTCGCTCTGACCTGTCACCTCATCTCTTTGTGTACCTTTTGTCAGTCACAGTGGCCTTTCTGTTCCCGGAAGAAGTCCCGCGTTCCCATGTCATCGCACTTGCCATTCCCTTTGCCAGAACATTCCCCCGTGATGGCTCCACGATGGAGCTTCGAGCCAGTCAGTTCTCTGTGTGGTTGAGGTCTCCCCACAGAGGCCCAGCCTCCATGTCTGCAGGAGCTCTCCTGAGGCACCCTCTCCAGTTTTTTTTGCATGGAAATTGTTACTCCTGGAAATTCTCCTTACTTATCTGCTCATTTGCTACAAGTCAGATGTAAGTGCTCAGCAGGAGCTGCCTCTCATGTTCCACTCCCCACGGGTTCCAGGGCCCTGACCCATGGCAGTCGCTCACCATGTATATACTGGGGCAGCAAATGCAATGGTGGCATCAGAATTCTAGAGCCTTCTTGGAGAGTGGATGGTATTTCGCTGCCTTTCCATCTTAGTAGCTCAGAGGAAACGTGGGACTTGTAGGGGTTTGGAAGGTAGTTCCTGAATCAGACGTCTCCTCTGTTAAAGGTGCCGGGTGTGGAGAGCGTTGCTGTTTTTTATGTAATATATAATAAGACACCGAGGAGGACTTCCAGCCTCCCTTGGGAAATTTCCCTGAGTCTCTGTCAGAGGAGGACTTCTGTCTTGTGTCATTCTCTCTCACTATGATAGCCTGGTACAAAGAGATCCTCCACAGACGAGTTGTTCCGTCCGCAGACAGAAAGCTGGATTCAGCCCTCTGGCGGGAGTGCCACGCCTCCCTCCTCAGGTTCCCCCTCCTCTCTCTCCTGCCCTCTGCTTCCCCAGAGCTTCCTTGCTTTGGGTTCCTAGATATAATTAAGATTATCTGGGAAGTTGTCTAGGCTGTACATAATCTCTGTGGGCTTTCGAAATAGCCTCTAGTTTGTCATCTATTATATCTTTCCGAACACGTCAAGGTCTTCTCACATGGGGGAAAAATGCACTCAGCTTCCAGGTGTACATGGGGATTGTTCAAAATACAGCGTGGTCACAGCTGGGCCACCTGGCTGTTCGTTCTGCCCCATCTTTGAGAGGAGGCAGCATTAGCTCTGCTGGCTTGGTGTGGCCGCTGGCTAAGAGGCTGGCCTCCTCCTCTCTGCCCCCGTCTCCAGCTTGAGCAAGCCGTAGTTCTGCTGGGTAAGGGGGATGCTAGAATGTTTCTCTGCCTCCCCCAGCCCACACCCCCCACCTGGCTCCCCGCAGCTTTTATGAGAGCTGTGGCTCAGAGGAGCGAGGAGCGGATTGAAGCCAGCCCGGGGTCACGTGTGGCTTTATGGATGAGAGCCCTTGAATATGATTGTTTTCCCATTTCCTGGTTTTTCTTATCTTTAGGACATTTTCTCATCGCCTAGTGCTGGACTTCAATTGGTAAGGTACGTCGAAATCACCCTGGATAGTTATGAAAATGCAGATTCCTGGCCCTCGTCTCAGATCCACTGAATTCATTTCTGGGAACCGAGACCCACGAATCTGCATTCTGACAAGTTTTCCCCGTCCCTCCCAGCCTTTCCCATGTGACTTTGATGAGGGTGGTTCGGGGTCCCCCTCTGAGCCATGCTGATAGAATGGACCTGTCTGCTCGGGTCACTGCCACATCACAGTGCCCTGCTGACCCCTAATCCCCCGTGTCCTCTGCCTCTGGCCCACGAACGCAGCCGCTCAGGTCTCTGCTCCTGCCCATGTGCGGTGTCCTCTGCTCTTCTCTTCTGTCTCCTCAGGAGACAGCTGCCACATTGAGGCTTCTCGAGCACTTCCCTGTGACCACTTTTCTCTCCATTGTGACCTGACCCTGTGGCATTCTACAGAATTCATACGGGAAGTGAGCTTTCAATGTGATTTCTTTTTTAAACGTATCTTTTTTATCCCCTTGAAACATTAGACTTTGCCTTGACCTTGGGTTTCAGGGATGATGAGTCGTCTTCTGCTGGTGCTTCAGGCGTCCTTGTTCCAGCCTTGACATTGTTTTCCTTGTAGGTTCCTGGAACAGGGATAGATTCTGGATTACCAACATGAATTGTGTGAGATTTTTGTTGTTGTTTTTTTTAACCTCTCCTGCTAACATCTTCCTTCTCATCCTTCATCTTTTGTGTGCCTGGTGCTCCTTGATGGCTTTGTATTCCTGGCTTTGGGCTTCCTTCCCATGCGGCTTGAGGCATTGGCCCGTGTTATCTATTGTTGTCCAGAAGTCTCTCCACAAAGCCCAGCCCCTTGCAGATGATTTGTCTTCGCCTTCTGAGCTTCTCTTTTCTCTCATGTGGGGTGGGGGCATCCATGTCCTCCTGGTCTCTTGGAGCGCATTCCACTTTCTGGTGTCTTTCTCCTTCTGCTTGCTCTCCGGG
This sequence comes from Piliocolobus tephrosceles, assembly GCF_002776525.5. NCBI lineage: Eukaryota > Metazoa > Chordata > Mammalia > Primates > Cercopithecidae > Piliocolobus > Piliocolobus tephrosceles. The sequence continues at coordinate 12,251,881 of NC_045450.1, forward strand.
GCTTTCTCAGCCAGGTCCCTGGCTGGAGTGGATGTTTGCTCTGAGCTCAGGTCTGTGCACACGCCCCTGGCTGGAGTGAGTGTTTGCTGAGCTCAGGTCTGTGCAGGTGCCCCCATCTGGAGTGAGTGAGTGCTGAGCTCAGGTCTGTGCACGCGCCCCCGGCTGGAGTGAGTGCCGAGCTCGGGTCTGTGCACGCGCCCCTGGCTGGAGTGAGTGTTTGCTGAGCTTGGGTCTGTGCATGTGCCCCAGCTCTGCTTTGCTGTTTATCATTCATCCTCTGGATCTTGTTTAAAAAGTGAATGTTAGAACTAAAATTGACTCAAAGTCTTCCCCTTGGTTTGATAAATGAGGAGACTGAGGCTCTAGGAAATGAGGTGGCCGTTCAAGGTCACAGAACACTGCCTGGGAATTTGTCAGCTATCAAAATTTAAACTGCATCCCCTTTGACTCAGCAGCTTCATTTCTAGAAGTCCATCCCAAAGAGATACTTAAGCACATGCACACAGAGACAGGCACGAGGCTGTAGATGGTGGTGTTATTAGAATTGGGATCAATAAAAAGCTGGTGGAATAGATTGTTGGTTTGATCCTAAAATGCAGCGATGACAAAGAACACGGCTGGTCTGTGTGCACTGGCGAGATGTGAGCGCAGACCTGGCTTGGAGTAAGAGGTAGCGACACAGCAAGGTGTGCCGTTTGTCTCTGATAGAAAACAAAACCAGTAAGAGTACACAAACCTGTGACAGTGGTGAGGAGGCCCGGGCGGTGATGAAGGGTGACCTGCACTTTCTGTGCTCTGGAGTCAAGCATTTGAATTGTTTTAATACAGATGGCATTCACAAACCATGCAGTCCATGTGTTCTAAGTGTACAATTCAGTGGTTTTCCATGTATTCAGAGTTGTGCAACCATCACCACTATCCAACTCCAGAACATTTTGATGAGATCCTGTTCCCATTTGCAGTCACTCCCCTCTCCCTGCAGCCCTTGGCAACTATGAAACTACCTTCTGTTTCTATGTATTATTTTTTGAAGGCAGTAGACTCAGCTCCTTCATGTGTAGGATGGGAAGCCAGATGAACTGGATCACAGCGTGTGAAGTGCTTGCCATGGTGCTGGGCACTTAGTCAGCCTCCAGTTAAATATTAACTGATGTTGTTATCATTATTGTTATGTCCTCTCTTCTTGGACAGTTGTCCAACTTTTCTTTTTTTTTGAGACGAGATCTCACTCTGTCACCGAAGCTGGAGTGCAGTGGCACGATCTCGGTTCACTGCAACCTCTGCCTCCTGGGTACAAGCGATTCTTCGACCTCATCCTCCTGAGTAGCTAGGATTACAGCCACCACCACGCCCAGCTAATTTTTATATTTTTAGTAGAGACAAGTTTCTGCCATGTTGGCCAGGCTGGTCTCAAACTGCTGACCTCAGGTGGTCTGCCTGCCTTGGCCTCCAAAAGTGCTGGGATTACAGGTGTGAGCCACTGCGCCCAGCCCCAACATCTTGAATAGTTGTATGGACCCCATGAGAGAGAATGAGCTTTCTAGAAATCTAACAGGTTATCATATAACTTATTGGCCTGGTTGGGATTTATACCCTGTCCCTATTCCTTGATTTGCAGGGGTCTGGCATAGGTACAACAGGGCCATACACATTTCAAAATGGGTGTATATTTTCCCTGCAGTGAACATATATTACTTCTATAATTTGAGAAAATAACTTTTTAAAGAAATAAAGAGAAAACATTATAAAGCCATGTTAAATGTACCTTGTTAGTTGGATGGCATCTAGTGAGAGTGACAGGTTTTTTCTTTGTTGATATATAAATATATATATATATATAAAATGTATGTGTGTGTGTATATATATATTTATTATTTACATATAAATAAATAATTTTTTTTTTGCCAAGTTTTTATAGTCAGGCTCAAGTGAGGTATTGGTCAGTAATTCAGTCAGGAAGGAATGAGAGTCCAATCTGTGGATGTTTCATGGGTTCTGAGAAACTAGATGGAGTTTTTGCCCTTTTGAAGCTTCTAATCTAGGTGGACGGTCAAGGTCATTATCTGATGTTCTATGAATGACTCCAGCGCCCTCCACCCCCATTGCCATCCATGGAGCATGCTTTCTGGACCAGGCACCCTTCTGGTTGATTGAGCCCTTCCTCGATGTCTCCTCTAATGTTCATCTGCAAGAAAGGTGTGATTATTCTCTTCGTTCTGGGCAGGAGACTGTGAGCCGGGCAGCTGAGCCCCTTGCAGAAAGTGGCCAAGCTGGGATTTGAACCCAGGTCTGTGTGGCTCCAGCCCCTGTGCCTTTTGCAGTGTTGTGTCCTCACTCTGTTGACATGCGTCGTTTTTTAGCTGCCCCATATCTAACTGCCTGTGGTATGGCATAGAGTCCTAGGATTGAGGCAGTTCTGTGAAATCCTCTGCATGGGCTTTTGAAATTCCAAGACTCTCTGCTTAAGGGCAGGTTGCACAGTAATTTCCCGAGGAACGCTTTGTTCCATAAACCCAGGCCTTACAAACAAACAGTTTCTGCCTCTGACATGTATAACTCTGCTGCTTTAAGAATGAATTGCAGAAGTCACATGTGCTTATTGCACCAAATAGAAATGCTTCACAGGGCCGAGTGCTGTGGCTCACGTTTGTAGTCCCAGCACTTTGGGAGGTTAAAGCCAGAGGGTTACCTGCGGTCAGGAGTTTGAGACAAGCCTGGCTAACGTGGTGAAACCCTGTCTCTACTGCAAATACAGAAATTAGCCGGGCATGATGGCAAGTGCCTGTAGTTTCACTTACTTGGGAGGCTGAGGGAGGAGAATCTCTTGAACCTGGGAGGCATAGGTTACAGTGAGCCAAGATCATGCCACTGCACTCCAGCCTGGGTGACAGAGCGAGACCCTATCTCAAAAAAAAATAAAAAATAAAAAAAAAATAAAAAATAAAATAAATAAATAAATAAGTAAGTAAGTAAGTAAATGCTTCACAGGTTTAGGATGAAAGCACTTATTATCTATTGCCCTCCATACCACAGGGCACAACAGTTAACAGCCTGAGTGTGTCCTTTTTGCTCAGACCACCATGTACATACCTGGATGATACCTTTCCACTCTCACCAAAATAGAACCATACTACATGCATTTCTGTTACTAGTTTAATTTTTGAACCCAGATACATCTGCTGTTTGGAATGAGCTGTTTTTTGTTTTTATTTTTGTTTTTTTTTTGGAATGAGCTGTTTTAAAAACAATGTTTGTGGTGATCCATGATACCCTGGCCCTTTGCTGACAAGCTGACACTTCCTTTTTTGGGTCTGTAGAGTGCAGTTAGGGCCCAGAGTTCTTTCGAGCAAATACTTCTGCACCACTCGGTTCAGGGCAGCAAATCACCGTGTCTGGCACAGCTGTCCGCATGTTTTATTCCAGCAAAGAAGTGGTTTTCACTGTCAAACTGCTTTTCACTTAGGGGGAGAAACACAACTCTGAAGTTTCCATCGGAGCCTCTCCTGGGCTCCATCACATGAGCAGGTGGGACTGTGGCTGGGGAAGGGTGTGATGACAGCTTTGAGTTTATGCAACAGCCATTCCCAGCTGTCCCCGTGCTTGCGTTATATATTTAGCTAATCTCTTGGAAGAGAGATGCAGCTTTGAAACAGGTGAGCAGATTTCTCAGGAAAGACACATGAGACATGAAACTTAATGGAGAGGTGTTCTGATTTTAAAAAGAGGGCAGGCTCGCACTCTTACATTTGTTTTTAAAAAAATTCTCATATTGGCCGGGCACAGTGGCTCATGCCTATAATCCTAGCACCTTGAAAGACTGAGTTGGGCGATCACTTGTGCCTACGAGTTTGAGACCAGCGTGGAAAACGTGGTGAAACCTCAACTCTACCAAAAAAAAAAAAAAAAAAAAAAAAAAGTACAAAAATTAGCTGGGTTTGGTGGCACAGGCCTGTAGTCCCAGCTATTTGGGAGGCTGAGGTAGAGGATCACCTGAGCCCGGTGATGTCGAGACTGAAGTAAGACCTGATTGTATCACTGCACTCCAGTCAGGGTGACAGTCAGAGACCCTGTCTCAAAAAAAAAGAAAACTCTCATGTCTTTGACACTTGGCGTGAGAATGGAAAGTAATTTCTGTTTTTCTCATGTTTAATTCTTCCAAGAGTTACCGTTATCCCCATTTTACAAATGAGGAAACTGAGGTTCAGAGAAAGGAAGTCATGAGTCCAAGATCTGCTAGTTAGTGACACCTGTAGGGAAAAACAAATTGGGTTTTTCTGTTTTTAAGATAGAGACAGGGTCTCATCATGTTGCCCAGGCTGGTCTTGAGCTACTTGGCTCAAGCGATCCTCCTGCCTCAGCCTCCCAAAGCACTGAGATTGCTGGCGTGAGCCACCGCACCGAGCCCCAAGTTGCTTTTCCTTTTATACTCACACCACTCTTAACACACCATTTCTACTGCCACGTGTGCGGGGGTTTCTTCTGTATCAGGCAGTTCTCCAACACCAGCCGGGCTCCTTACCGTTCAATTCAGTTCTGACAGAACCCCATAGGGTAAGCTCTTAGTCCCAGAATTGCTCCCACTTCAGATGTCCGTTGCAAGTCCGTGTTATCGCCTGCGCTTCTGACCAACCAGACTCTCTGGAGACCATGCAGCGGCCCCCATCTACCAGTCATCTCGGTAGCACGCAAAACACCACCTGTCACTTGGGAGATTCCAAGGGACTTCGGAAGCTGTATGCCAGCAAATGTTGCAAAATCAAGTAGATGTATTTCCTATTATGAATTACAGTGTCACTGTGACAGAGCCAAGATTTGAACCCAGGGATGGCTTGTGTCTCTGCCCACACTATTGATCATCTGCAATTCTCCATCTGTTATAGAAAAAGAATATCCCACTCAGATAATATGGTTCTTGGTCTTGGTCTTGTTCTTGTTCTTGAGGGATACAGTCAAGTCTGTACCTTTTTTTTTTTTTTTTGAGATAGAGTCTCGCTCTGTCGCCCATGCTGGAGTGCACTAGTGTGATCTCGACTCACTGCAGCCTCCACCTCCTGGGTTCAAGCGATTCTCCTGCCTCAGCCTCCCGAGTAGCTGGGATTATAGGTGCACGTCACCACGCCCGGCTAATTTTTGTATTTTTAGTAGAGATGGGGTTTCAGCATGTTGACCAGGCTGGTCTCGAACTCCTGACCTCACGTTATCTGCCCACCTCAGCCTCCCAAAATGCTGAGATTACAGTGAGCTAAGTCTGTACTTTTTGAATAGTGTTTTCTTGGCTTGGATATCACTGGAGCCCCTTCCTTTTTAGTGGAGAATCCATTACCTGGGAAGTAGGTTTGTATAATATGTTTTTAAAGCATTTGGTTTGAACTTTTTGGAAAGGTTAAGGTTTATAGTTTTCTTAAATCATGAGTGGACAACCAAAAATGTTAGCATGGGTATGAGAGAGAGAGAGAGAGAGACACTGTGTGTGTGTGTGTGTGTGTGTGTGTGGCATGCAGGTGAGTAGGCTCCCTTTGGTGTTTAACACATGGCCTTGGATGTCTGTCCCAAGCGGGGGATTTTGAAATTAGGCAGGCTGGGGTTTGCATCACTGGTTTTGTCATTGACAGGGTTTTCTAAAAACCCAGCCCTCCATTTTCTCAGCTCTGAAATAGAGATTTCATGCCATGGTGTTTGAAGCCTCAAGTGGGACTGTTAAATTGTCTAGGCCGTGCTGTGCTCCTGGGGGCCTATAGGCAGTAGCCCCTTAGCACCTTTATTGCTGCCTGTGGATTTGCGTTTGTGCTAGAGCCAGAGACCACGGCAGGGCACTGGAACCTCCCTCACGCTGCGGGAGCAGCCATGTGTGCTGAGTTGTTGACCAGGGATGTCCGGGAAGAGCAGCACAACTGGAAGGTGCTGTAGCTGGAGACTGCTGGGTAACTGCGTTCCTTGCAATGGAATGGCAAGTTATCTTTTGGAGGGAGATCTGAGCTGTTCACTCCCTGGCTTCGACCTCCCAGCTTCTGCACTGCATATACCCCATGGAGTGATCCTTAAAAAAGACCAATCATCCCACTTCTTCTGAATCCTCCAGGGGCTGCTTGTTTTGCTCAGAATAAAATACCATAGCCTGCAGACCCTTCCTGTGCCCTTTCTGTTCTCATTTCCTGCCAACGTCTCCCTCCTTCATTATCCTTTAGCCACACGGGGCTTCCTCACTGTTGGTAGAACATGTGGGTGCCCACCCCAGGCCCTTTGCATTTGCAGTTCCCAGGAACGTTCTTTCCAGGGCTGTGTGGGGCTCACTCCCCGGCCTTATCCCAGTCTCTGCTGAGACAGCTCCTCCCTGGAGAGGCCTTTCCTCAAACCTTACTTAACTAGCATTCTCCACCATCATTTTCTCATGCTTTAACTTCCTCTAGCCCTTCTCCTGGCCTGGCATATTAAATAGTCACTTCTTGGGTTTCTGAGTCTCCTCACTGGAACGTCAGCTTCTTATTGGCACTCACCTTTCCTCCCCTTGATATATCCCTGTATCTATAGTGCCTGGTACCTGGCAGGTAATAAACCTTCAGTAGCTAGTTGTGTGGGAACTAAATGAAAGACTTGCCCAAAGTCATCCCTGCTAAGCGGTGGAGCCTGACTTTGACTCCCAGGATCCGTTTCATTGCAGAGCTTCAGGGTCTTGTTGCCCGTGTTTCTCCCTTTGCCACAGTGAGCACTTGAAGATGGTGGATGTTACTGTTAGGAAGACTATTTCCTTTGTTGGAACTCTCTGAGTACCTGGTGTCTTGTAGACATCATTGGCATCTCACTTGGAAGGATCCTTTCTCCTTTGGAACTGTAAAGTGTCCCAAATTTCCCAAGACACAGAACCTTGCCTGTTGTTACGGGACCTGGGCATACCTGATTGTGTGCATTCGAATGTCCTAGGAAACCATCTCTGAATTTAAAATGATTCTTTATTTTCGCCACCAGCATCTCACGCTGTTTGCATCTGGGTCATGCTCAGCTTGTTCACATTGAAAGCAAAACAGTTACCTCATCATGCTGTTTGCCAGGCCACTCTCCATGGTATCAGAAGTTTCACTTAATTTAGACAGAAAACCCTATGTGTTCTCTGGTGCCTGCTAGCAAGCCCAGCACTGTTTCTACCTATTTTAGACAACTTAACACAGATACCCCCAAACAGATATGGCCAGCTGCGATGAGATGAAAAGTTATGAATGTTCTCTAAGTTTAGATGACCTGCTGATGGTACTGACTAACACACAGCTTTTTCTGGAGCATGAAAATTAGTTCTTATTGAACATAAATGTCTATATACTTCTACCAAACCCAGTCTCCATGCCTATTTGAATGTAAAGAGAGAAGGCTTCTTGTTTTTGCCAAATCATTATTTTCCCATTTGGAGTGGAACTTTTATAATTATGCCATCGGGGAGACACAGGAGAAAGTTGCTGACTGTTCAGAGTCCAGGCAAGTAAGTAGAGCGTGGTTTTTTCCCGTGAATAAGGTAGATGTTAACTAGGTTGATTGGCTCAATGGGAAATCCCAGTTAATAGCATCGCCATCTTCACATTTGGCACGAGATTAAAATGGCCAGACTGAATCCTGCTTGGAGGCTCCAGTGAGATTCTGATGTGAAAGTACTGTGTGATCTGCAGTGCTATGTAAATTGAAGCAGTATCATTGTTTTGATTTCTGTGGCACCCCGTTATATATGGATATAGTTTTCAAATTTTAATTAGAAAATTGGAAATTAAATGCAGCCTTTCTTTTTGCTTTTTGACCTGTCTTTCTATTTGAGCTTTTTAAGCATAATGTAAGTTTCTAATTGAACATGGAAATATCCAGCCATATAGATGAAAGCTTCTGTCTTCTTGGATTCCAGCAGGTGTACTTTTCATGCAGTCCTTGACCAGGGCAAAATAGAAAGTTCTGAACACTGTCAAGGTAACTCAGAATATGGGCGGAAATTGTTAATGCATTTCAGATTGCATTGCTAACCAGTGTCTTGAAGCCTTCTGTTTTTGAAGTCAGTGCGAGCTGTCATCAACATGAATAGAGAAGTATGTTTTTCTCTTGGGGTATTAAATTGTCATTCTTTCCATTTTATTTTACATTATTATTATCATCATTATTTTGAGATGGAGTCTCACTCTGTTGCCCAGGCCGGAGTGCAGAGGTACAATCATGGGTCACTGCAGTTTCTACCTCCCAGATTCAAGCGATTCTCCTGCTTCAGCCTCTGGAGTAGCTGGGATTACAGACACACACCACCACGCCCAGCTAAGTTTTGTGTTTTAAGTAGAGATGGGGTTTCACCATGTTGGCCAGGCTGGTCTCGAACTCCTGACCTCAAGTGATCCACCCACCTTGGCCTCCCAAAGCCCCAGAGATTACAGATGTGAGCCACCATGTCCAGCCCCATTCTTTCAGTTTTAGAACTCATAGATCACCCTCAGGAAAGATGCAACTTAGAAAAGTTGGAGTTTGATCGGTTACAAATGTTTGTATTTATTATTTAGATTTGACTTTCAGAATTCAGTCACAATTGATTCTTTACAAATTGATTGGTTTATTGGGGGCATGTGCAAAGAGTGTAGAATGGTGTTGTCATCTGTTATTTTTGTCTCTCAAATGACTTGACATTACTCAGACTTTAATTGTGCTGCCTTCCTTAATACCCAGATGTTCTTTTACTCCCAAGGCAAATGAACCTTCTCGACTTGAAAATAAATCTGATGTGCCTGAATGAACTTAGCCTCATGGGATGAATTGCCTCTCACGCCTTGACCCCCCATACTCACCTTTGGCAATTGAGAGGTGGGAGACATCTAACTTGTTCAGTCGATTCCCTCACTTTGTAAATATTAATCCTTATGCTGTCGAGCAACATGGCACATTTACCTCTTAGTGTTTTTTTTTTTGTACATGTCATTTACATGGAATGATATCACCATCTCTGTAACTTCACAGTCTAACTCAATCTAATTTAAAGTGGTCTCTTGGCTGGGCATGGTGGCTCATATCTGTAATCCCAGCACTTTGGGAGGGTGAGGCAGGCAGATCACCTGTGGTTGGGTGTTCAATATCCGCCTGGCCAACATGGTGAAACCCCATCTCTACTAAAAATACAAAAAATTAGCTGGGTATAGTGGCACGCTCCTGTAGTCCCAGCTACTCAGGAGACTGAGGCAGGAGAATGACTTGAACCGGAGAGGTGGAGGTTGCAGTGAACTGAGATTGTACCATTGCACTCCAGCCTGGGTGACAGAATGAGACTCTCTCAAAATAAAAAAGAAAGAAAGAGAGAGAGAGAGAGAGAGAGAAAGAGGGAAGGAGGGAGGGAAGGAGGGAGGGAGGGAAGGAAGGAGGGAAGGAGGGAGGGAGGGAAGGAAGGAGGGAAGGAGGGAAGGAAGGAAGGAGGGAAGGGGAAGGAAGGAAGGAGGGAAGGAAGGAAGGAGGGAAGGAAGGAAGGAGAAAGAGGTCTCTCAAGAAGTAACTACGGAATGGTTAAAAGACTCTACATTAGTTAACTATTGTTGTGTAACAAATTACCCCACAGTTAGATGACTTAAAACAACAAACATTTACTATCTCACCGTTTGTGCGGGATAGACAGCCTGGGTGTGGCTTAGCCACATGCGTGGCTCAGGGTCTCTCCTAAGGCTCTATCAAGGTGTCAGTTGGAGGCTGTGGTTGTCCCGAGGCCCCACTAGAGGAAGGTGCACTGCCCCTTGTGTAGCTCTTGGGGGCTGTTGGCTGCGTACATTAGTTCCTTGCCATCAGTTCCTTGCTCATAAGAATAAATGAACAAGAAAGGCCACCTCACACAGAAGCAGCAGGCTTCATAACTTCATCTTAGAGGTGAAACCCCGTCACTTCTGCCATAGTCTGTTTATTAGAGGTGAGTCAATAAGTCCAGCCTATGCTCAAGGGGTAGGGATTATATAAGAACGTGAATACCAAGGGGAAGGGGGTGTTGGAACCATCTTTGTTTTTTTTTTTTTTTTTCTGGAGTCAGATCCCACTCTGTTGCCCAGGCTGGAGTGCAGTGGTGTGATCTTGGTTCACTGCAACCTCTGCCTCCTGGGTTCCAGTGATTCTCCTGCCTAAGTCTCTCGAGTAGGTGGGTTTACAGGCAAGTGCCACCATACCTGGCTAATTTTTGCATTTTTAGTGGAGATCAGGGTTTCACCCTGTTGGCCAGGCTGGTTTCAAACTCCTAACCTCAAGTGATCCGCCTGCCTTAGCCTCCTGAAGTGCTGGGATTCCAGGCGTGAGCCACTGCACACTGCCTGGGGTCCATGTTTGAAGCTGCCTACTGATGAGAAAAGTATGATATAGTTAGGCTTAATTTTGTGTTATTTCATACATGGAATTGAAGTTTTTGGCATGCTTGCTAAAACTGAACCAGGGCAGCAAGGAGGTCAGGTCGTTGCTAGGGAAGGTTGCCTGGCTAGTTGCTAAGAGAACTTCTATAAATTCCTGACTGTCCAGGGTCTTTTCCCAAGGCTTCAAGGTTAAAAAGCTTATTTCTGCATCTCTACCACCACGGTGTTGAAGGTTGCTGATTCTTCTTAAATGTAGTCCTAGAGGGGCTGGTGCCTTGGGGACAGGAGGCTGGTGACTTGGGGATAGGAGGCCAGTCGCTTGATTGGACTTGAAGCGGATTGAATGAATCATAATGAGCAGGATCTCCTTGCAGAGGGCAGCAGCCTGGGCCTGGCCAAGATGAGGAGGTCATTTGGAGTCAGGGGCAGAGCAGGGCTGTGAGTTTGCCATCTTGGGTATGTATTAGCGCCAGGCTCTGCTGAGCAGCTGTAGCCAGCTTCATAGTGCGGTGCCTGCCAAGGCATCTGTCTCCTGGTTGCCCTGCCGACGGGCTCCTCTGCTCCCTTACCTGACTTTTCTAAGTCCCATGGCTAAGGGCAGGTTCCCCTCAAATTCTGATTACATAGTTTACATATCACTCACATATAATCATAGTTTACACATAATTTTGTTTGTGTCTTCCAATCAAAACTTTGCAGGTACATAGATAAAGTCAGTGGTTTTCTTAGCTTTATTACAAAAGACAGGAGGCCCCTGGCTGTCACCGTCTGCCACTTCCCACCCTTCAGAAGCCCCTCTTTGAAACTTTTCCACTCATGCTTTGGGTTGTTGCCTCCGTATCTCTGATCAACATGCCTGTTGCCACGTTTTTATTTTTCAACTGTGGGCGTTACTTACTTCTCATTGTGGAAGAGGAAGGGTAACTGTCTTTGACTGCTCCACCTCCAGAACACACACACACAGCTCCGCATCCTCTGTCATAGTCGTATCCTCATTTTGGTTAGATCAGTATTCAGTGATTACATTATTGTAACTGGAAATGCTCTCCACAGCTGTGAGGTGCATGATCTTTTTTCCTGCACGATCTCTTGATTTCTCTGGTGTTAATACTTCATTCAACTGCACGTTCGTCCTCAGTGTGTAAATCCCCCTGGTACATTCAGGCACTTCAAGCTGCCTCCCACTTGCACCGAAGGCAGTCTCTCCTGGTGCCTTCTGGCCTACTCGAGCCAGAAGCCTGCTGCTTGTGGGCCGACATTCTCCACTCACTTTTTGTCTTAACAACTTTCTTGAGATATAATGCACATGACATACAGCTCACCCTTTGAGAGTACATAATTTCAGTGGTGGTTTTTTTTGGGTTTTTGTTTGTTTGTTTTTGAGATGGAGTTTTCCTCTTGTTGTTCAGGCTGGAGTGCAATGGTGGGATCTCGGCTCACTGCAACCTCTGCCTCCCAGGTTCAAGGAATTCTCACGTCTCAGCCTCCCGAGTAGTTGGGGTTACAGGCGCATACCACCATGCCTGGCAAATTTTTGTATTTTTAGTAGAGATGGGGTTTCACCATGTTGGCCAGCTGGTCTCGAACGCTTGACCTCAGGTGATCCACCCACCTCGACCACGCAAAGTGCTGGGATTACAGGTGCGAGCCACCACCCCCTACCCTCAGTGGTTTTTATATTCACAAACTGTGCAACCATCACCACTCTCTAATTCCAGAACATTTTTGTTGTGCCCCAAAGAAATCTGATACCCTATAGCAGTCAGTCTTCATCCCTGGTTCCCCCAGACCCTGGCAGCTAAGACCTTCTGTGGACATTTTGTGTACGTGGGATTGGGTAATCTGCGGCCTTTTGGATCTGGCTTCTTTCCCCTGGCTGAATGCTGTCACGGTCTATCCGTGTTGCAGCGTGAGTCGGCTCTTCAGTCCTCTCATGTCTGAATAGAACTCCCCTGCATGCCTAGACCACATCTTGTTGACTTACCAGGTGATAGTCATTTGGGTTCTTTCTGCTTTTTTGTTATTATGAAGAATTCTCTGGCTCACTTGTATGTTGGATCCCCTATATCTTTACAATTCCTAGATTTCTTCTCTTCTTTAGGTGCAAGGTAAAGTTTCTGCAAGGACACATGTCTGAAAATGCCTTTATCCTGCCTCTCATGTGGCTTGCCTGGGTATATAATTTAAGGCTCGAAATAATTTTTCTTCAGGATGTTGAAGATGTTTCTTCATTGTTTTCTAGCTTTGTTGCTGTTTAGAAATCCTATGCCATTTCTAGTTTTTATCGTTTGTAAAAATTCGCCCACTTCAGAAGTTGGTAGGCTGTCTTCTCTGTCTCCTGTGTTCTAAAGTCTGTGAGTGAGGCTTGCTTTTGTCCATTTTGCTGGACATTGATTGAACTCTTCCATCCTGCCCCTCGTTTCTGTTGACTCTGAATTAATATCTTTGATTTCCTCTTCTGTGCGTTATCTTTTTCTCTTTTCTTGATCTCTTTTCATTTGGATTTGTAGTTTTCTGTTCCTCCCCTCTTTTTTGGGGGGGAACAGAGTCTTGCTTTGTGGCCCAGGATGGAGTACAGTGACACCATCTCAGTTCACTGCAACCTCTGCCTGCCAGGCTCAAGCCAGCCTCCCACCTCAGCCTCCCAAGTACCTGGGACTACAGGCACGTGGCACCACACCGCACTAATTTTTGTGGTTTTTGCAGAGGTGGGGCGTCGCCATGTTGCCCAGGCTTGTATTCCATTTTGTTATTCGTTGCATCTATTTTCTGGAAATTTTGCTACCCTTTCCCGTGTAGTCCCTTTTCTGTTTCTGCTGTTACAGTTTCACTCTGTAAAAGGGCTTTTGTGTGCTTTGTGTTTTTCTTTTTCTCCTTTTTAAATATCTCCCTATTCTTATTTCATGACTACACTGTCTCCTCCTCTCTCTCTGGAAATATTACCAACAGTTTGCTTTTGAAGTGTTTTCCCTAAATAGTCTCTCTTTCCTGCAAGTTGCTTTTCTCTGTTTATTCCTGTCTCAATCATTCATCTCAGTCTTTCATAAAGTTCTTAGGTGCTTTTCTCAAATGGGAGGTGATTTCTAGATGTCTACTGAGGTGTTGGAGTGGGATTAGAAGTTGATTCGAAGCTCCATGAACATTGACTTTGGGCCTCTTGGGGTGATCTGGCTGTGCCATTCCACTGGAGAACTACCCCTGGTCTCCAAAGCTTTTTTAGATTCCTGGGAGAATACCTTTCCATTCCCTGCCTTAGAGGCAAATGCTGTCTGCCTCCTATTCTGGGAATGAGTGGGGCTGGGGAGAGGAAAGAAGAATGGGAGAAACTCAGAACTTTAGTGTGTGTTACTTTTATCTCTCCATTAAAAAAATAGAATACCCCAACCTCAACTCAGTCCAGACCTAACGCGTTTTCTCCAGAGAATAAACATGTATATTCTGCTAATCGCTTCTTAAACAGACTTTTAAAACCTTTCTTTTGCTTTCTAGTCCTGTGTTCACCCTCCCTTCCAGAGGTGTCTCGTGCTAACAATTCATTAGCCTTTTGTGAATCATTCCATTCTCATCAGATATTATTTTGGTGGCACGCATGTCTATTTAGGAATGAAATTTTCTCAGGTCTGTCAAGTTACATATCAGTCGTCTACCTGATTCAGCTTCTGTAATTTTGTTGTTTCCTCTCTAATTCTTTTTTTTTGAGTGATGCCTTTATAAAAACCCCTTTTTTTGCTTTTATGATTTTTTTGACACGTAATAATTGTACATATGTATGGGGTAGTGTGTGATATTATGATACATGTATACTAAATTTAATGATCAAATCAGGGTACTTACCATATTCATCATTGCCTTATAGGAGACATTTTAATTGGCTTTTTTTTTTTTTTCAGACAGAGTCTTGCTCTGTTGCCCAGGCTGGAGTGCGGTGGCACGATCTCGGCTTGCTGAAGTCTCTGTCTCCCTGTTTCAAGTGATTCTCCTGCTTCAGCCCCCCAAGTAGCTAGGAATACAGGAGCGTGCCACTATGCCCAGCTGATTTTTGTAGTTTTAGTAGAGACGGTTTCTCCATGTTGGCCAGGCTGGTTTCCAACTCCTGACCTCAAGTGATCCGCTTGCCTTAGCCTCCCAAAACTGCTGGCATTACAGGCGTGAGCCACCGCACCCAGCCTCAATTGACAGTTTAATGGGATTTTGAGAGGATGTGAGTGTAAATTACTGTGTTCAGGCTCTCATCTTTACAGAGTTCTTCACAGTTTTTCTTTCCATAACTATTTGGGGTTGTCTGTTGTGATCGGGTCACTCTGTGAATTTGTGGCACAGGACTCAGGGCTTCTTTCTGCATGTTCCCTGCTGTCACTCATGGCCTTGAGCCTTCGGCAGGCTCTAACAGTGTGGCCCGAGGAGGCTTAGCCGCCTGGCTTAGTTGCTTCAGTTTTGACTCCTGGTTTTGCTCAGCCTTCCTGACTTTCACCTTCTCCCTGAAGGCCACCCCCTATCAATGGGGCACTAGTCTCAGATCCTTGTTTAGCCTCACTGCCCGCTCCATACAGCTGATAGGGCATCCAAGGGGTTTCTTGTCCCTGAACACACAGGAAACTGATCCTGCATCGTCAATGCTTGTTTTGAGCTTGAGGCTAATCCGCATTCTTAAACATGCTGTGGATCTTTTTCTTTGCCGTTGGTGTGGGAGGTCTTCCCTGTTCTTGTTTCCTGCTTTTCTTGGAACTATCTGGTTCATTCCCTGTTCTTCTTTATTTGCTCTTCCCTGCAGAGTGGGCATATATGGGCATATACGTAATCATGGAAACAGTACTCGGAGCCGTCTGTGCCCATGCTTGCTCTGACATGGGAGCCAGTCTCTTTAACATGTCTTTTGCATTGACGTTCTGTTTGGTTTTCGAGTTTTTCTAGAGGTTTTCTTGCTGTCATCCTAAGTATGGTTTATGAATGCCGATCCTTGGTTTTACGCATTATTCTGACCCCCATTAGTGCTCTACAGCTGGCTGTGGGCAGGCAGTACCTCACTGGATCACTTTTTTGTTGTAGAAAAGGAAACTTAGCCAATATAAAAGATGTAAGTGGACTGAATGCAGTGGCTCACACCTGTAATCTCAACACTTCGGGAAGCCAAGGAGGGAGGATCACTTGAGGCCAGGAGTTCAAGACCAGCCTGGTCAACATAGTGAGAACTTGTCTCTACAAAAACTAAAAGAAAAAAAAAAAAAAAAAAGAATTAGCCTGGTGCAGCAGGGGTATGCCTGCAGTCCCAGTGACTCAGGAGGCTGAGGCAGGAGGATCGTTTGAGCCCAGGAGTTCGAGGCTGTAGTGAACTATATGATTGATTGTGCCACGGTACTCCAGCCTGGGTGACAGAGAAGACCCCATCTCAAACGAAACAAAACAAACAAAACCTCCACCCCCCCCCCCCCCAAAAAAACAACAACAAATGTAGGCGCTTATGTCTTGCCAAATCTGTCAAAACATTGCCTGCTTTCTCCTGAAATGGAAAGTAGTGACAAGATTATTCCTTGACTCCTGTGCTTCTATCTTATGACAGTTCTTGCATTTTAAAAATACAGCTTATCGCTTTTTTTTTTTTTTAAGTGACAAAGTCTAATTCTGTCACCCAGGCTGGATGACATTGGCACAATCATAGCTCATGACATCCTCGACCTCCTGGGCTCAAGCAATCCTCTCCCCTCAGCCTCCTGAGCAGCTGACACTACAGGCACGCACCACCGTGCAGGCCTTATCACTCGTTTTATTGTACTAAGGTGAAAATGTCCCATTGGTTAAGTAATTAGTAGGGGTGTGTGTGTGTGTGTGTGTTTCTTGAGAGCATTTTCAATCTGAAGTCATCTGAGAAAGAAGAATTTTTTCTTTTTTTACTGGGAGAATAATTTTCGATACTGTTGAAATATTTATGACATGTCTCTCTTTCTCTAAAGTTGTGCCAAATCTTTGGAGTGTTGATGGAGAAGTTACAGTAACTGAACAGAAGCCGGGGGAAATTGCTGAAGAACTTGCAAGCTCCTACGAAAGAAAGCTCATCGAGGTAAGGAGTCTGCATCTTTGTTTCTGATGTTGGCTGCTTTGGAGACTCTCCAGGACAAGCGTAGCCTGTTCTAAAGACATATGAGCAAAACAACTAAGCAACTCTTCAGCCCCACAAAACAAAACAAGACCAAGTCAGTGTGCTTTATAAAGAGAAGTATGAACTGATCCTTTGAAACATTACTTAATTATTGGAAATTTCTGGCACTTATGATAAGGAAATAAGAGAAAAATATATATGTAACATTAAAAATGAAATAGTTGTAACATTTGGAGATGAAAACAGGAGAGAATATGGCATGCACCTTTGTGCTGTTAAATATGAAAATATGGATGAGGTGAACTATTTTTCAGAAAAAACATTCCTTATCAGAATTAATTGAAGATGAGGCAGACTGGTCAAAGGGAACCCCTCGCCCTCAAAAGAAAAAACAAAACAAAAAACAAAAAACCAAAACACTTTGGAATAAAGTTGTACAAGTAACTGAAGAGCTGCTTCCTTAGAAGACAGCAAGCCTAGATGGTTTCATGGTGATTTCTAGGAAACTCTTCAAGGTAATACACAAAGAGCCCTTTGCTATTTATATTTCCTGAGAGGGTTTTTATACATCTCTATCTTGGTTCAGGTATGCATTACCATGATATAAAAAAATCCTGACAAAGATAGCATAAAAAAGAACACTATCAAATAGAATCATCTGTGTATAAGATGTATAAAAATTCTAGAAAGTCGTTACTCAAATTCAGTCACATATTAAAAGAACAGTGCACGTAAAGCATAGGGTTTATTTAGGATTGCAAGGATGGCTGCATGCTAGATATGCATCCATGTAAATCATCTCATTAGTGGCCTCAAGGAGGAAAACCAGATATTTATCTTGGTAGGTAATGAAAAATCATTTTATAACTTTATTGATACCTGATAAACAATATTCTTCATAAATGAGGAATAAAGGTAATTCTTGGATATGATAAAGAGGTTTTTCAAAAACCATGGATTATTACCGTATTCGATGGTGAAGTTGCGAAGCTGTTTTTGATGAGCTGTGTGTACGTGTTGTAATGGTCCCTTGGTGGTAGGATTATAAGCCATGTGTGTATGTACATACATACACATGCTAACTATACAAGCATACTTTTGGTTGTTTCTAAATCTTCTACAGCGAGTTTTATTTTGATAATCAGGAAAGCACTCACTCATTGCTGTGGAGACATGCCTGAGCTTGGGTGGGTTTCAGAAGCCCAGGGCCTTGGAGGGGGCCCCCTAAGTTCATTGCTGGTTCAGGCTGCCATTCTTACCATCTGTTTTGTCTGGTCTCTAAATTGACTCTAAAGAAGGAAGGTGACTTTAGAAACATCTTGCATTCTAACTCAAGTGAGCGCAAGGGAAGGCAAGCTGAGGCCTTAACACACAGGCTGGTGGAGATGAGTCAAAAGCCAGGCTGGGGAGGCCTGGGGACAGGGCACTCTTGTGTGGTCTCTGCCCACCGCTGTGCCCTTCCTTGGGAGCTCCCTTAGTGGGGCCATGAGACTGAGACTTGGCTGGTGGCAGTGTCAGGGTTCTGGGCCACGAGTTTATGCCTGGAAGGCCCAAGTGGAGAGGGAAACAGGGCCCCCATCTCAGGATTGTATTTCTTTCCCCCAGTGGACTCTGAGCCCCTGGAAGGTGGGACCGTGTCTTTGCCAGCTCTGTACATTCCACAGCCACTTATTGGCAAATGGTAGATGCTACATAACCCTTGAATTTTTAAATTCTCCCTAGGATGGGGATGTCTGGATTTACTGAATGAAAGAAGGCCTGATGAGCTTAGAGAGGGTGAAAGGTTCTCAGAATGAAAGTGCAGGATGAAAGGTTCTGTTCCTCTGGGGAACAAGGGTGCTAAGGTGAGGACTCCATCAGACCAGTGCAGCTCAGCAAGGGCGCCTGCTTCGCAGGGTCCACAAAGGCATTGAGTGCTGGGTCCAGGCACCGCTCTCCGTGGAGATTCTCCACCTGTGGGGCTGCTGGGCAGCGTGTGGGGTGGGGTGGGGTGGGGGTGCAAGAAGACAGTGATTGGGTGTTTGACCCTCTGAGCCAAGTGCCACTACTTCATTCGTGAGCCGGGTGGTTGGATGACTTGTTTCAGTGTTTATCAGATGCCTGCTTTCTTCATCAGCAACAGCAAGAGCAGAGGCTGAATACAAGGAAAGCATTGGCAGGCCTGAAAGGAGACTCACAGGTCGGAACAGAGTGGAGGAGGGGAGAAAGGTGGTACTGTGCCTGTGTCCTGGCTGTATCATCACCTGCTTTGCTTTGACCATGTGAAATTCTCATCTCCTGCTGTGCTGACCTCAGCTGGGATGTGTGGAGAGGATCAGGTCATGTGGGGAGTTACTGCAGGGTTCACCTGCCTGTCTGTTCTGGCCAGCTGTGAGAGGGTGACTGTGGAACTACCAAACGGGAGGGCTCAAAGTTCAGGCATGAAGGTGTGAAGACCTAAAGTCAATGCCATAAAGCCCTCTTTAAATGGGCTGATCTCAATTAACCTTAGGTGACCTTAGGTGATCCATCCGCCTTGGCCTCCTAAAGTGCTGGGATTACAGGTGTGAGCCACTGCACCTGGCCCACAGTTAAGTCTTAACTAGAGCTCAGAGCGTCCTGGTGGAAATTAGATTAGATCACTAATTAGAAATTAGATTAGATAGCTAATAAGAGCACATGAGTTCTGTAGGGGAAGCATACATTCCTCTGGCCCTCAGTGTTAGCAGGAAGCATAGCTTGGAGAGCCTGGGGAGGCCATTGAACAATAGACGGTGCCAACACAGTTCATGCACACCCATTGAGTGCCTTCTCAGTGTCCAGCCCTTAGCTTCCTTTCTCCTCCCTTTGTGACTTTTCCTAGCCTGGGAGCAGCAGTGTTGATGGTTGTAGGAGATGAGCCAAGGAAGTTGTGAGGTTGAAACAGAGACGTCCCTGAAATGGCATTCACTACCCTAGATGGAGCCTTTTTTTTTTTTTTTTTTTTTTTTTTTTGAGACAGAGTCTCACTCTGTTGCCAGGCTGGAGTGCAGAGGCGTGATGTTAGCTGGCTGCAACCTCTGCCTCCTGGGTTCAAACGATTCTCCTGCCTCAGCCTCCTAAGTAGCTGGGACTATAGGCATGCGTCACCACGCCCAGCTAATTTTTGTATTTTTAGTAGAGATGGGGGTTTCACCATGTTGGTCAGAATGGTCTCAATCTCTTGACCTCATGATTCACCCGCCTCAGCCTCCCAAAGTACTGGGATTATAGGCGTGAGCCACTTGCAGAGCGACTTCTTGTGGATGAGGCAGATGTGCCTGTTCTGATCGTCAGGACACAGGATTGAAGTGCAGAGGTGGGGTTATACCCGCAGACCTGGAGCCGTGTCTTTGACAACAGCTCTGCAGAGTTTGGCAGCTAACCACAGCTTCTTTAGATAATTCCTCTCCGCTTCTTAGAGACTGTTAGTGATGCTCAGAATTTCTTCTGTAAACTTCCCCATCCTTCTTGAAATTCTAAGACATCAGAAGAGAAACAATTGTTCTCACCAGGGTTTTGAAGATAAAATATATTGAACACATCCAAGATAGATCTCTTCTGAGTCTCTTGCTTCTTTACCTCTTTTAAGTACATTTCCTTTGGTTTGGACTCATCTTCAGAGATGTTCTATTCTTTTTCAGCAGTTGCCTTCACAGCAGTGTGACATGTTGGTGACATTTGGACTTTGGGCCTGCATCACTTTGTCGCTGCCTTCTGCAGCCTGGTGACTTGGAAAGCACATGTATCGCATGTCAGACTGAGTTCAGATTTGCCACTTACTGCTGTATGTTCCTGGGCACAGCCCCTAACCTCTCTAAGCCTCAAGTTCTCCATTAGTGAAATGCAGCCAGTCATACTTGTGAGTAGGTTTGTTTTGGGAATGGCACATGAAGAACCCAGCTGAGTGCCTGCAGTATACAAGAGGTGTCTCTGTGCTTCCTCTTCTCCCCTCTGTCCTGACTTCCTTTGGAGGGCTTCCCTCTCCAGCGTAGCATGCTGTCTGGGTGGGACAGTACATCCAAGTGCTTTGCCCTGGTTTTGGTTCAGGGCAGGGCACATGACCTGAGCTAGGCCAATGGGGGTTTAACGCTGAAGGTATATAAGAAGGCAGCAATGCTTGGGAGGCCATTTATTCAATAGCAATTAACAATAAGCATTTATTCAATAGATTACTAGCAATGAGTCTGGTAAGACTCTAGTGGTTTTCTGTGTTGAACCTGCCAGAATTGCTCTGGTTTCAGTTCCTTTTTTTTTTTTTTTTTTTTTTCTCTTGAGACAGAGTCTCATTCTGTCACCCAGGCTGGAGTGCAATGGCACAATCTCGGCTCACTGCGACCTCTGCCTCCCAGGTTCAAGCAGTTCTCCTGCTTCAGCCTCCCAAATAGCTGAGATTACAGATGCGTGCCACCACACCCGGCTAATTTTTTATATTTTTAACAGAGATGGGTTTTCACCATCTTGGCCAGGCTGGTCTCGAACTCCTGACCTCAGGTGATCCACCTGCCTCGGCCTCCCACAGTGATGGGATGGATTACAGGCATGAGCCACTGTGCCTGGCCCCAGTTAGTTTTGTGAGCCCGATTTCCCCACTTTTCTGCCTGTTTATAGTGAATTCTATTTTAGTTTAGGTTAGAATCTTTTTGTTTTTGTTTTTGTTTTGCTTTTACAGGACCTTGGGAGCAGTTACACTGCCAGTGCTTGCCTCATAAATTGGCACCAATGGGTTCCAACACTTTTGATGTGTCCAGGGGTCATTTTTATATAACAGCAGCATGGGCTTTTCAATAAAATACTGGATTTTTGTATAAGGATTTTTGCTTTTGTTTACCAGCGGCGCCCTCACTTACATAAAGCTTTCTATCCGTATGTAATTCAGTTCTCCTTCCGCTCACTGTTTACCAGGGCTTAGCTCCCTCATGCTGCCTTCAGGCTCTCCCAGGTCTTGCTTGCGGGCACCGTTTTCTAGCTGTTTGCCCCACTTGTGTATCTTCTGCTTCAATATTGCCGGTCCATCCCTCTGCAAACAGAACTTTACTTCCTTCCATATGGCAGGGCTCGGCTAGCTGTTGATTGATTTTTAAAATTGTAAGACACTTATCATTTACTATCTGAGTGTAGTTAATCCCTGAATTTTTCTCATGAGTAAAATAATGGTGTATTAGCAACATTTGTTCTCATTATAATGGCAGAGTTGCTATTAATGGAAAAGTAAGCGTAAACATCAAGCTGGTAAAAAATACACTCATAATCACATGCTGTAGATAACTGTGAATGTGATCATCATTTTAATAAACTGTAAACATTCCGGAAGCAGCCAGCACCCTGGGAGCAGTTACACCACCAGTGTTTGCCTCATAAATTGGCACCAATGGGTTCCAACACTTTTGACTTGTCCGGGAGTCATTTTTACATAAGAGCAGCATGGGCTTTTCAATAAAATACTGGATTCTGTATCAGGACTCAGGATAAAAAACTCTAAGCTGAGATCTACATTAAACTGATACTCAAAGTGAAAGGTATGATGTGACTCTTTTTTTTGTTTTGTTTTTTTTTAATGGCGTCTCACACTGTATACACAGCCCAGGATGGAGTACAGTGGTATACGATCTCGGCTCACGGCAACCTCTGCCTCCCCGGTTCAAGTGATTCTCCTGCTTCCCTCTCCGTAGTAGCTGGGATTACAGGCATGCGCTACCATGCTCAGCTAATTTTTGTATTTTTAGTAGAGACAGGGTTTCACCAAATTGACCAGGCTGGTCTCAAACTCCCGTCCTCAAGTGATCTGCCCACCTCGGCCTCCCAAAGTGCTGGGATTACAGGTGTGAGCCACCATGCCGATCCTGTTTTTTTTGTTTTTTGTTTTTAAATCACATGAAACTGAGTGGATTGAGACCAGGCTCTTACCTCCTGTAGTTTGATTACCAAGCAAAACTGAGTGTTTAAGTGCCTCTTATGTATCAGTGAAAAGGGGTAGGAAGTTATAGTTTCCAGCAGGATAGATGTAATTCCCACTAAAGTGTGAATGACTAACACGGCTAAACCTCCAAGGAGTTCTTAAAATCTTTTTATTACGTAAAAGTTGAAACATACACAGATATAAATGAGTGTAATGAGCTTCTGTGTACTCATCACCTGGCTGTAGCTGTTAGTAACTCCTGGCCAATCTTGCTTTATCTGTATCTTGTCCCACCCCTCAAACCTCAGCCTCTCATGGTATTTTGAAGAAAATTCCAGATTCCATATTATTACATTCCTGAGTATTTTAGAATCTATCTTTAAAAGATAAGAGCTCTTTTAAAAACCCCACATTACTGCAATACGATAGTCACACTTTGAAAAGCCTGTTAAAGAAGGGTCATGCTAGTCCCAGTGATTCTCAGGTTGGAGTGTCAGGGAGAGGAGCTTCTTTAAGAAGGTCTTTCAGGGGGTCCCTGGCTCACTCTTTCTCATCCCCAGCTTCCCGAACAAGGAACTGGAGCATCTCATTTACGCAAGATGGCTTAGCTCGGAGCTTTCCTGCCTCTTGGATATGCCCTTTGCTTGGGTGTCTGCCTTGACTTCAGTTAGCAACACACACAGGTCAGCAGCACAGCTGCACAGGCCCTGGGAAAGTGAGGGATTTGAGGACGAGGACGTGTGACCCAGCCTGCAGGCTTCACCAGCGCATGGATTTCCAGCCTCCAGCGTGGTCTCCTTTACAAATGGACTCCTTCCCTAACGAAGGTCTCTCCAGGAGGAGGAGGCAGGCTGTATCTCACACAGGTGTCTCTGTTTTTTTAAAATAACATATGTATTTTACTGGTAAAGAATAGGCAAAAGAGCATAAAGAACTTGCATATACTGATCACCCTACTTCAATAATTATCAACTCTTGGCCAGTCTTGTTTCATCTACTCACCCTCCTGTTTCCCCAGTATCACGTAGTGTTTGGAAGGAAATCCGAAGCACAACGTTGATTTCGCCCCTAAGTAGTTAGGAATATATTGGTAGTAAACTACAAAGGCTCTCTTTTGTAAAACAGAAAAAACTCTGTAGGATCATTATCACACCAAAAGTTGGCAGTAATTCTTTGGTATTGTCAAATATCTGGTGAGTGTTCACATTTGCAGTTTAAACAGATGTTTGAGTCAGGATCCTAGTAAGGTCCCCACCTCACGATTAGTGACGGATCTCTTGAGTCTCTTTTAATCTGTGTGTTCGGTCACCTGTGTCTCCTTGCCTCTCCCTTTCTTCCTTACCTGTCATTTATTAGTTGAAGAACCTGGGTTGTTGATCCTGGAGAATTTCTTCCACCAGTGCTTTTTGAGGGTCTATTACGTGTGTGATACTCGGTGGCCTGTTGGGTTTTTTGTGATATTTTATGAAAAGCAGCTATAGATATTGATGTTACAGCCTGGGCAATGTAGTGAGACCCTGTACTTACAAAACAATGTTTTTTTAACTAGCCGGGTGCAGCAGCATGCCTGTGGTGCCAACCACTCAGGAGGTTGAGGCAGGAAGATTGCTTGAGCCCAGAAGGTCAAGGCTGCAGTGAGCTATTGAAGGAGGAGGTGGGACTTGACTCCAGAGGTGGAACTCAGACACTGGACCAAACTGACTACTAGCTAAAACAGGGCTGGGTGGAAGCAGCTTTCCATCAGACATGCTTGTGGGTACCATGTCAGTTTATCATCGTCCTGGCAACATCCAGAAGTTACCGCTCCTTTCCATGGCAATGACCCAAAAGTTAATACTTCCTCTCTAGAAATTTCTGCATAAACGACCCCTTAATCTACACGTAATTAAAAGTAGGTACAAATGTGACTACACAACTGCCCTGAGCTGCTGCCTTCTGTCTACGGGTCACCCTGCCTGCAGGAGCAGTCCCGGAGCTGTCACTCCACTGGAGCTGTGACACCGCTGCTTCGATAAAGCTGTTTTCTACTACCTCCAGCTTGCCCTTGAGTACTTTCCCGGGCACAACCAAGAACCCTTGCAGGCTAAGCCCTTCTTTGGGAGCTCATCAGTCCTGCATCACTATGATGGCGCCACTGTACTCCAGCCTAGGTGACAGAGCGAGACGTCTCCAAAACAGACAAACAAATAAAAAAAGATAATGAAGGTAATAGCAGTTAGGGCAAATTGAGGGGCTATTCTATTTTTAGGCACTGTGTGAATTGCATTACATGGACTGTCTGATTTGTTGTTCTCTGCAGACCTACAGATGAGGAAGCCGAGGCTTGGAAGGGCTAAGTCACCTGCCTGAGGTCACAGGGCTAGCATGGGTAGAAGCAAGATTTGACCCCTTGACTGACCCCACAGTTGGTTCTGTGGCCTTCTCTGTACCTGACTAGAAACAGGAATCGGGCCTGCCTTGCCTGCTAGCTCTAACTTTTAGTTCTAAGCAGAGCCAGGAAAATGAACTCAGTGACAAACATGCTGGCTGTTAGCTTGTCAAGAACTAGGGAACGATGGAAGCGATGAGGAGGGAGAATGGAAACCGATTCTGGCTGGCGACACGGTTTCTGATGTGAGCACTTACTGGGTAAACAGCCGTGTGTGCTGCCTTGGATGGCAGGCCCCTTCTGATGCCTCTTGTGCCCACTGGGTGTCCCCATCTGTTCCTGTGTGCTGGGGTTATCCGCCTGTGCAGCAGGAGGAAAAGGGTCCGCTATTGGCACTGTCTTCTTCTCAATGGCTCTTCCTTCTTCCCTCCTCTCCCTTGGCCTCTCAGTTACCTGTTTGCATTTGCCTGGGGCGTGTTCAGGTGCAGGTCACAGTCGTGCCTCTGTGCAGGCATGCTCGCACTCCCAGCTTTGTAGTGTCTATCTTTGCTGATCTTTTGATTTCTCTCACAGAACCTTGTATACCTCGTTTCCCATTTCATGGCGAGGTCGCCAGCCTCTCTGGTGGCAGCGCCGGGCCCTGATCTTTGCTGTGTCTCCACCCCGTGTGTTCTGTTTCGCTTCCATTTCTGCTGAAGCTTCATTTCCGGTTGTGCCTCTGATCTGGAAGTCTGGAGTGCTTGCGAATGAACAGATGAACTTCCTCAGAGAAACACTTGGAAAATGATCCAATAGTCCTTTTTTGGGCGATAGATAAAAATACTTGTAATTATAGTGGCTGGTTTTCAGCTTTTCAGACCCACACTATTTTGGGCCTGTTTTATATTTGCCTTCCTCTTTGAGGCGGGAAGTGGCTTCAAGAAGCCAGAAGGAGTCCTATGGCCTTGATGGAAGCGAGTGAAAGAGATGTCGTCCAGTCAAGGTTGGGCTCAGAGTTCAGAATACACCCGGGGAAGGGACAGGGCTGTCCTGAATGCTGCATGAGCTCAGCCTGCTGGCAACATCAAGGGCTCATCACTGGCAGTGTGGAGGAGCTGGAGAAACTGGGGGTGCGGGGAGAGTGAAGAACGCCGAGACAGGGAAGAGGGAGGGACTTGTGGCATTTAATGCATGTAGATGGACAATGACAAACTACTCCGGACCCAGTCTGCTTGGTCCATTTCTTTTTCTGCTTCAAACTTGCCAGTGGCTCACTTTCGCCCTTAGGTTCCTGTAAAAGTAACATGTACACATGTTAAAGTAAGCCTTTTTGCTATGTTCTTGCGTTCCCGCTCTGAGCATGTTTTCCTTTCTCAGATGCACGTGTTCTCACTGCAGACCTTTACACAGGCAGATAGAAGGTCCCATCTGGAACCCTGTTCTTTTTTCATGAGCCGTCTCTGTCCATTGTCCCTGGCTGACTTCTGATCTTTCAAATCTCATCCTGGAAGCCTTCTCGAATCACCCTACTGCACTCCTGAAGACTGGGTTCAGTTTGCCCCAGGTGTCGTGCACGTCCTTTGTGTCACCTCTCCTAATCCTGCTAGTACGGTGTCTTGAATGTGCCCCACTTATCTGTGTTCATCCTTCATGGCCTCTGGTACCTGGTTGGTGCTTGTATCATTGAATAAATAGTTTTTTTGGTTGCAGAATAAAAAAACTTGGCTCAGGCTGTCTGTGACAAAGACTGTGTTATTTATCAAGGTCTGTCTCATTTTTCTTTTTGTAGACACATAGGACAGATGCATTTCCTAGTCTCCTTTATGGGTAGCTTGGGACTATGTGACTAGTTTTGGCCAATGGGTTGAAAGTAGAGATAATGAGCATTATCCTAGACTGAGGCATAGGAGAGTGGGGATGAGTTTTCTTGGTTCTTGCTCCCCTGCCATGGTGATTCTGGAAGCCATGTGTTCCATGATGCATAGCTAGAAAATGACACTAGCCTGGATTCCTGAGTCACTGCTTGGAGGAGAGTTGCTCTGTTGTGTTGCCGGATCCACTATAGACTTTGTGAGAGCAGGAATTGACTGGTATCTGTTCAGCTTGTTATTACCACTGAGTCGAGCCTGTCATGGTAATCTCGAGGAAGGGAATCCCTTGGCCCAAGGAAAAGTCTGGCTTTAGCTGTGGCAAATGCTTGATACTTAAGCTGTGTTACCGGGCTCCTGTTTCTCTCTCTTTAGTGTGCTTTTCTCTTCCCTTTCTGGGTTGACATCATTTTTGGTAGGTGTATTAGTCCGTTGTCATGGTGCTGATAAAGACATACCCCAGACCGGGAGGAAAAAGAGGCTTAATGGACTCAGTTCCACATGGCTGGGGAGACCTCACAATCATGGCAGAAGGCAAGGAGTAGCAAGTTGTGTCTAACATGGATGGTGGCAGGCAAAGAGAGAGAGCTTGTGCAGGGGAACTCCCCCTTATAAAAGCATCAGATCTCGTGAGACTTACTCACTGTCACAAGAACAGCACGGGAAAGAGCTGCCCCCATCCTTCTGTTACCTCCCACTGGGTCCCTCCCACGACACGTGGGAATTGTGGGAGCCACAATTCAAGGTGAGATTTGGGTGGGGACACAGGCAAACCATATCAATAGGTTTTCCTCCTCAGGGTCACACATGACTGTGATCACCCCTGGGCACACAGTTTTTCTTCCAGGTTCACATTCATAGGAAAAAGCAAGAGTCTGTCTCCATTCCTGTCAAAAACCTTACGTTTACTCTGTAGAGTCAACTTAGGTTCCATTGTTTCTTTTCAGCTGATCACAGGATCTGGCTGGTGCTAAGACAGGGAAGAGCTCCATTGAGACATGGAGAAGGGAGGTTGGGGAGCGGGATGGATCCCCAGATGAAAACTGGGACTGTTGTTAGGGGAAGCGGATGCCATGGTGGCAGAAAACCAAGGTTCACTTCAGTGCTCAGTGCGTGAATGAATGGATGAGTGAGTGAGAGCCGGATCAGTGGATATATTGAAGAATCAGCCCTCTTCCTTGCCTTGGGGGGCTCACAGCCTAGTAGTCGAGTTAGTGTTATAAAACAGTAATTTTTAGCAGCAAGAAATCAGTGAATCAAAAGAAGAGGGAAATTGGCGCTGTCAGATCTGCTGGTGGAGGGGTTGTGGTTTGGGGTGTATTGGAGAAGATAGCGCAGAAATGTTCGTTTCAAAGCTGGGCTTTGCAGGTAGAATAGAACTTTGCCAGCGAGACAGGGTGGGGAAGGGCAGTCCAGATGGCAGGAACAACAGCAGGTGCGAAGGTTTGGCCACCTGGGCGTGTCAGGTGGCAACTGACTGATAGACCGTAGAGTGAGACAGAGGCAAGACGCCTCCGTAGTTCCTTTTTTAGCACTGTTTGTCATTCCTACTAGAGAGTCTTTTAGGTTTCAGATGCTACAATTAATGTTTCTTTTTCTGAAAGTGGTAGGATTGGAAAGTTCTCCCTTTTCTCTGTCTTGATTCTCCCTACCACAGGTGCATGTGGAGAGCTGCACCTTCGTCCCCTGGCCGCTCTTGGCCTTTGGATAGGAATTTCCTCCTGAGTCCCAGCCAGTCATTTTAGACCTGTTCCGGAGGGTAGAGTTTCGTCAGGTCGGTGGTGCAGAGAGGCTTCTGTTTCTTAAAGCTACTCTACTAGTCGATTGTCAGGGGCACTGCCAGAAGACTTTCAGCTTGAATGACTTGTAGCAGTTTGGCTTGGAAGACATCTTGTAAAAAGCGTTGCCTCCAGGTGCCCTGTCATTTTAGAAATATCTCCCCATATGTAATAGGGAGACTTAGGAGTTTGCTTCTAATAGTGTGATATTCCTGTTTGTTTTATTTGAAGGATCTAAAATCTTCTGTCCCCTCCTTGTTCTCTTCCCCTGCGAGGCAGATACAAGGCACAGTGGCTCTAGTGTTAGTTAAACTTGTAAGGATCAGAGGTTTTACTAACCTTGTTTAAACTCTTATGTAAGAATTGTTGCTAACGTCCAGCTGAGCAACTTTCTTATGTAGAATACATAGAAATTTTCACTAGAGTAGTTCACTCTTATTAATGAAAAAATAATGAATAGACAAATTATTTAAATCCAAATTAATATAATTGACACCATTTAATAAGCATGTACTATGTGTCAAACACTGGGGAGGGGCATCATATACATGTTTTTATTATTATACATATATTTTCAAAGAGATGGGGTCTTGCTATGTTGCCAGGCTGGTCTTGAACTCCTGGCCTCAAATGATCCTCCCACCTTGGCCTCCCAGAGTGCTTGGGTTACAGGTGTGAGTCACCATGCATGGCTCCATTATATGCATCATGTCATTTAATCTTCACGACAGCCCTGCAAGGTAGGCGGTGGTGGATATTGAGGCTCAGAAAGGTTGAGTAGAATATCCCAAGTTGCATAGTCAGCAAGTGGCAAAGCTGACATTTGGACCCAGTTCTGATAACAGCGGTGACTGCTTTCCTGCTGTTCAGACAGTGTGTTCGTTTCTGAAGATTAGTCGGCCCGAGGTAGAGGTTAAGCTCATTGTTTCTGTTTCCTGACACATTTTATGACTGTCTTCTAGTGGAAGACTTTTCTAAAGCCTGAAAGAGAGTTGAAATTGGACTTGAAACGACTTTGAGGTTTTGTAGCTTCTCCTGATTCATTACAGTGCGAATTAGCTAAATGAATTATTTAGCTCAGCTAATAGGGTGATTTGATCCAATAGCTTGGTAGAAAGAACATATTGAACGTTTTTATTTAATCTACTTTGGGGGCATATTTGAATGGATTTAAAAAGCAAAGTATAAAGAATCCTTTTTATCAATTAATTTCGAGCCATTCTGTTCTTTTGGAAAGCTGCAGATATCTTTCTCAGTGATTGTTAAAATCCTTATCAGGCTGGCAAGCTTGCGTTCACTCAGTGCTTACACAGTGCCAGGCATGTTCCTCAGCACTTTATTTATCTCATGTGATCCTTATAACCACTCTGTGTGATGGTATTACTCTCATTCCCACTATACAGAGGAGGAAACTGAAGTGTGGTGAGCTTACTCATGGTCAGGGTCACGTAGGTGTTCAGATTCCACACCTGAAGCTCACAGCCACTCTCTGGGGAGAACTTTGAATCCAAACACCAGGGGATGACCATGTGTCCCCACTCTTGGTCAGAATGTGAGAATCGAAATCCTGGCTCTAGGCGTATGCCTGGGCCCTGTCACCTGACCTCTGTGAGCCTCAGATGTCTGCATCTGTGGCCTGGGAATCATCATTTCCAATGTGTAGCATTTATAGATCAAGCAGGGAATTGTATGCATGGCCGCCTGTCACCCCTCATCTCTCGGGTGGGGTGCCTCCTGTGGTGGGGAACCCTCTTGTCTCATTTACCTGTTTTGGGGACAGACATTGTCACTCTCAGTGGAACAGCCCTCAAAGCTGTCATGCACAGGGTTGCTGGAAATCTTCTCTCGTTCCTCCCTCCTCCGATGGGCTGAGAATGGCCTGGCATGCTTACTCAGGGAGAATGAGTCTTCTTGGTTTCTAGAGACTCACCCTGTCTACTCCCAGGCCTGGGAAGTCCACAGTCACCTGCCTCCTTCCGCTGTCTGTCTGCAGCATTCTGGGCAGCTGTGGGCTCATGCTGCCAGCATCACGGCTGCCGCCATCACGATTCCCTGCTAGCTGGTCCCGCCTCCCTGCCCTTTGTCTATGCTCAGTGGGGAACACAGTTCGTCTCTGGGTAGGTTCAGGTCATTTCAGTCACAGCCCAGACCTGTCTATGTCCCCAGGCTGGCTCCCTGCCTCCCTACTGGCTGGCTGTCGCTTGGCTGAGGACTAGAGCTGCCCTGGAGCTCTCTGGGCCTTTGTGTCCAGGCCTAACGCAGCTGGAGCCCCAGGGAAGAGATGACTGCCCCTTCCTGTATTAGCCTGTTTTCACGCTGCTGATAAAGACATATCCAAGACTGGGTAATTTATTTAAAAAAAAAAAAAAAAAAGAGGCTTAATGGATTCACAGTTTCACGTGGCTGGGCAGGCCTCGCAATCATGGGAGAAGGTGAAAAGCACGTCTTACATGGTGTCAGGCAAAGAGAATGAGAACCAAGTGAAAGGGGTTTCCCCCTATAAAACCATCAGATCTTGTGAAATTTATTCCCTACCACGAGAACATTATGGGGTAAACTGTCCCAATGAGTCACTTATCCCCATGGGTTCCTCCCACAACACATGGGAATTATGGGAGCTGTAGGTCAAGATGAGATTTGGGTGGGGACACAGCCAAACCATATCACTTGCCGTGTCCTTGCTTCTCCACTTCTACTCGACCCAGGGTTGACTTTCCTAGGATGACAGGCAGTGGGGTCACTGGTTCCCTTTAAGGATATGCATACACCCCACCATGGGGCAGTGAAGCCAGCCTTCCAGGAGAAGTTGCCAGAATCCCTGAACATTCCTTCTCTTCCTACCAACCCAAGAACTTTTGCTTGCCAAGTCGCCCACCGCCTTCTTAGTTTTGTTTTTGAGAAAACAACTCTCACAACTTCCTTCATGGCTAATTTTTTCCCATCAGTATCCTGCTTTTTCTGCAGCTTCCGTTGACGAAGGTACATTTTACCTCTGGAACCAGTGGAGCAGAGAGCTGAATATACTCTGTTTCCTCGGGCTTCCTTGGAGTGACTCACAGGTTCCATTTTCAGTACCGAAAACTCAGCTTTGCCAGGGCAAACTCTCAGCAACTCTTTTACAGTGACGAGTACTTTAGAAAAGTTTCAATTCACTTATTTCTCTGGGTCACACAGGCAACTCTCTGCCCTGTTTTGAGCAAAGACTGTTTCTTTAGCAAAGGATATTGAAATTGGGTTCTTTTTTTCCCCCACTCCCTTTAAGTAGTTTTTTTTTTTTTTTTTAAATCCATTTTTAAGGTAGAGAAGGGAGATGAGTCTTATAAAAACTTGAAAACTGTCTTTCGACAAAGACCAACTTCTGTGCACCAGCACTTTCATCTCCAGGTGCCCGAGATTAACGTTTCCAAAAATGAATCTTTTAAACTCAGTTCTTCTCCTCAAAATGAAATATGTTCTATGGTAACAACCCAATTCCTACTATGTAATATGTAGAAATCATTTTCCCTTTGTGAAGAACACTAGATTTAAATGCTAAAATATTATCTTTTTTTCTTCTTGAAAAAATTTTCTTCTTTTGGTGGTAAAACGCTTTTAAAATTAATGGAAAATCCTCCCCTTCCTGTGCTCTGGCTCGGGAGGAGAGCGAGATATCAGATCTCAGTTTCTCTGTAAGTATCGTAATGACTGCCTTCCTGGTGTTAGAGGTTTGAACTGCTGTGTTGGCGTGTATTTTAAAGCAAAGTGGTGGTCAATTTTGATGAAAAGTGATAAAATCGAGTGGATAAAATTGGCTTTCAGCAATTAGAATGCTCTGCACCTGTAACTTTGTGCCCATGGCCCTTATATATGTGGGGGGAAGAAAGAAATTTCCTACAATTTTTTTTGACACATCAGAATTAAAACAATTTGTTTTTGGTATAGCACTTCATATTTCTTGATCATTCCTAGGCCAGCAGACTTTTTTCTATAAAGGGATGAATAGTAAAATCTTTCGGTGTTGTGGGCTATGTGATCCCCTGCCATTGAAGCAGTGAAACCGCCCAAGACAATTTGTAAACATGGTTGAGTGCCAATAAAACTTTATTTACCAAAACAGGCAGGGGGCCGGCAGGTCACATTGTGCCAATCCCTAATGCAGGTACTTCTCCTACTTAATGATGGTGGCGATACTGACAGGGATGATTATGCCATTAGTATCAGCTACTGTTTTGAGTGCCTGTCATGGGCCAGAGAGTAGATATATTTACTGCTCATAAATACTTTAATGAAGGGTAAACTGAGAACCAAGTGAAAGGGGTTTCCCCCTATCAAATGAAAGGTTAATGAAAGGTAGACATGGCTATCACCACTTAACAAAGGACAAAAGTGAGGCCCAGCTAGGTCAAGTGACTTGCTGTGTGCCAGGGTTCTCAACCCCAACACTATTGACATTTTGGGCCACAGAATCCTTTGTCATGGGGGCCGTCCTGTGTGTAGTAGGATGTTTCATGGCACGCCTACCTGCTGCCCTCTACTTGCTGGTGGCACCCCCTTCCCCCCAGCTGTGATAATCACAAATATCTCCAGATGTGGCCACATGTCTCTGGGATCAAAATCCCTGCTGGTTGAGAACCACTCCTCTAGGATATACCACTTTTTTCCCCCCTGCTGTGGAGGGAAGACAGGGTTAGGGGTCGGAGGCTGGCCACAAAGACAGACCGCACCAGCAGCTGCACTGGGGTGGAGGCCACGGCATCTGCTGGGGCCTGGGTTTCACTGCCACACACGGGGCAGTGTGTGGTGAGCTGAGGCCCTGGAGGGTCTGGGCATTGAATCTCGCCTACAGCCATGGCCAAAGCCCGGGGGTGATTTTCAACCAATGCCAGTAGGATGTATCACTTCTCAATGTCAAAATCTGGGCTGGAAAAATGGTCTTTATGACTTTTTTTGTTGTTTGTTGGTTTTGTTTTGTTCTACACAGAAATAATGACCGCCCCCAAGCCAAAACTGTTTTCCTTGATGTGTGTATTCACTGCTCTCCTCCTCCGCATCCCTGGCTTCCTTCCCTTATCCTGGCCTCTCCTACTTGAAACTTACTAAGAGAAATCTGAGGTGTCCTCAGCACCCCCTGTTGTGTGATAAAGATCACAGAGTTAAAAAACGATGACTGTGGGTGTTGACGGATGCGTTCATTTGACTGCATTAGTCATTACACAGTGTACACATACCTCATCTCTTTGTACATCTCGAATATATTCAATTTTTATTTGTCAACTGTACCTCAATAAGGCTGGGGGAAAATGTGAGCTGTGGAATGTCGTTGACTGGCTTCCAAGTCTGGCTCCACCTGTGTTTCACTGAACAACTGTGGAAACCTTCCCAACTTTGCTGAACCTTACTTTTCCCCTCCAGAAAGTGGAATAGTAAGAGCACTTACGGGCCAGGTGCAGTGGCTTATGTCTGTAGTCTTAGCGCTTTAGGAGGCCCAGGTGAGCAGATCACTTGAGACCAGGAGTTCAAGACCAGCCTGGTCAACATGGCAAAAGCCCGCCTCTACTAAAAATACAAAAAAATAGCTTGGTGTGATGGTGCACATGTGTGATCCTGGCTACTTGGGAGGCTGAGGCAGGAGAATTGCTTGAACCCAGGAACTGGAGGTTGCAGTGAGCCGTGATTGTGCCATTGCACTCCAGCCTGGGCTACAGAGCGAGACTCTGTTTCAGAAAGAAAAGAAATAATCATAGTACTTCTGTCATGGCATAATTGATGTGGAATGATCAATTCAAAGTGAATGCTCAGTGAATAACTGGTAACATGATGATGACAGTGATAATAATGATAACGCACATAAGTTCCTTAGACTTCTCGTCCCCTGGGTGGTTTTCTGTGGGGCTGATGTTTATTACGTTCTTCAAAGTTTCATACTTTGCAGACTCTTGAACAAGCCTGTGCAGATTATACCTTTCCTTGCAATGAACAAGTCTGTGATCATGAGAAAGTTATTAACCTCTCTGAGCCTCAGTTTTCTCATCTGTAAAATGAGAATGGTAATAGTTCCTACCTCCTAGTGTTACTGTGAAGAATAAGTTAACATGTGTCTAACATTTAGAAGAGTTTCTGGCCCTTAGTAAGGGCAATATATATGCATGTTGTGTGTTTCTAGATTTTCCTGACAATTAGAAGAGATGGAAAATATTCTCTTACTTCCCTCTCTAGAATAGACCAGACATCCTGTGCTGCCTCCCATGGCTGGGAGTCCCCTTGCTGCCTCTCACCAGCCAAGGATGGTTGGGTGTGGATGTCCCCAAGGGCCCAGGGGTGATGATGTGGGTATAGTGACAACAGTCACAGTTGCTTTCACATGTGGCGTGATTCCCATGTGCCTGGTGATATTTTTGGTTGTTACCTACATTAACCTCATCATAATGCAATGAGGAAGCCAGGGGAACCAAGGCTTTGATTATTTTATTTATCCATTTACATAATAATGAGTTGGTTCCTTTCTCTCCTCCAGAGAGGACCAATGAATCTTTAAAAAAAAAAAAAAATAGGGCCACGCGTGGTGGCTCATGCCTGTAATCCCAGCACTTTGAGAGGTCGAGGGGGGTGAACCACTTGAGGTCAGGAGTTCAAGACTAACCTGGCCAATATGGCGAGACCCAGTCTCTACTAAAAATACAAAAGTTAGCTAGGTATGATGGCACATGCCTGTAGTCCCAGCTACAGACATGAAGGCTGAGGCAGAAGAATCGCTGGAACCTGGGAGGTGGAGCTTGCAGTGAGCCGAGATCATGCTACTGCACTTCAGTCTGGGTGACAGAGTGAGAATCTGTCTCAAAAAAAAAAAAAAAAAAAAGCATTACAAATTTACGTATTTAAACCTATTTGATGTTTTCCAGTTCATCACAGTAAATTTTTTTGTGATACTCAAGTTGTCCTATCTTCTGCCCATGGACGGTGTTTAGTTTGATTCCTGAATCCTCAGGAGTAGTTTTTGCCATCACACTGGACATCAAAGCAAGGAAGCCGAGGTGTTCTAGGCCCTTCTTGTACTTCATGGCCCAGACCTGGAAACACCTGTTCCTCCAGGGGTTCCTGGCTTCTTGACTGGGAAAAGGTATTTAATTTTTTTTTTTTCTTTGAGACGAAGTCTCGCTCTGTCGCCCAGGTTGGTGTGCAGAGACATGATCTTGGTTCACTGCAAGCTCCGCCTCCCAGGTTCACGCCATTCTCCCACCTCTGCCTCCCAAGTAGCTGGGACTACAGGCGCCCACCACCTCGCCCGGCTAATTTTTCGTATTTTTTTTTTTTTTTGA
Organism: Piliocolobus tephrosceles; assembly: GCF_002776525.5. NCBI lineage: Eukaryota > Metazoa > Chordata > Mammalia > Primates > Cercopithecidae > Piliocolobus > Piliocolobus tephrosceles. The sequence goes on from NC_045450.1 coordinate 12,287,484, forward strand.
GACGGAGTCTCGCTCTGTGCCCCAGGCTGGAATGCAGTGGCGCAATCTCAGCTCACTGCAAGCTCCGCCTCCCAGGTTCACGCCATTCTCCTGCCTCAGCCTCCTGAGTAGCTGGACTACAGGCGCCTGCCACCGTGCCTGGCTAATGTTTTGTATTTTTAGTAGAGATGGGGTGTCACCGTGTTAGCCAGGATGGTCTCGATCTCCTGACCTCGTGATCCGCCCGTCTCGGCCTCCCAAAGTGCTGGGATGACAGGTGTGAGCCCCAACGCCCGGCGGGAAAAGGGATTTATACAGCATCATCTAGTTGGTGGGGCTCCTTGCTGCTGGATTGGTTATTGTTTCTAGGCCTTTTCAGTGTTCAGAGCTAGAAAATCTTTCCCTTTCTTCTTCCCCACCTGCCTCTTCCCTCCCTTTCCCCTACCCCATCCCTTCTTTTTCAGTAGACTATATATTATGATCCATATAGATATTTCTAATTCAAATTTTGAATTATGGATTTTTTTTTTTTACTTACCTACCTTGATTTAATATTTGTATCCTTTTTCTTACACTAGAAATCTCTTAATGGCATAAGTAAAATTTCTTTTTTTTTTTCTTCTGAGATGGAGTCTTGCTCTGTCACCCAGGCTGGGGTGCAGTGGCACCATCTTGGCTCACTGAAACCTCCGCCTCCCTGGTTCAAGCGATTCTCCTGCCTCAGTCTCCTGAGTAGCTGGGACCACAGGTGCATGCTACCATGCCCAGCTAATTTTTTGTATTTTAAGTAGAGGCAGAGCTTCACCATGTTGGCCAGGCTGGTCTTGAACTCCTGACATCAGGTGATCTGCCTGCCTTGGCCTCCCAAAGTGCTGAGGTTACACGTGTGAGCCACTGCACCTGGCTGGGATAAATACAGTTGCTTACGAGGTTTTGCTAATCTGGTGGCTGAATAATGTAATCTCCATATAGTTTTAATTTGCATTTCTCTAACATGAATGAAAAGAACCCTTTCTTGCCTCCCATCTTCCATCACTTTCTCCAACCAAGGCAGTTGATCACGTTTTCCTTCATGTCCCCATAATGCCTTGGAGACAGTGCTCTGACAGCATCGATCATCAGTGATCAGCTTGGTGGTTTCTCCAAGCTGTATATTTTACTCTGTATATTTTATTCTCTTTTTCTCTTCCATTGTTTGGCATTGTGTTTTACCTTAGTGTTTATGAACGACTTAATACTTTTGACAGTTTTTACTAGATCTGTTAACCTCAATCCCTTTTTAATTCCTGTGTAACTGCTTTTCCCCAGCAGAGCAGCTAAAAAAAGAATGATGAGAGAGAATCGCAACACAAGAAAAACAAGCTGTTGAGAAAAAACAGATGTATACTTGTAACCCTGACTTCTCTTTGAGTTCCAGACACACGTTGCTCCAGCGGCCTTCATGACATCTCCATGGATTGTTTAAAGCAGGGTTTCCCAAACTCGGTCTTGATGACATGGACTGCGTAGCTCTTTGCTGTGGGAGGCTGTCCTATGCGTTGCAGGGTATTTAGTGACATCTCCCCACTAGTCTTACCTACTAGATGCTGGTGACATCTCCCTATCCCAGTTGTGATAACCAAAAATGTCTCTTGACATTCCCTACTCTGCCCTTGGAAGCAAAAATATCCCTCCTTTGAGGACCACTGGTTTAAAGGCGTCTCACATAGAATGAAGCCAGTGCAGAACCCAGTTCTTCCTCCTGACTTGCCCGTCTGCGGTTTTCTCCATCTTCCTAAATGGCCACCTTCCATTCAGCTAGCTAATCAAGTTAAACAGCCTGAGTCATCCTTGATTTCTCTCTTTCCCTCACTGTCTACATCTAGTCACTCAATGAGTTATATAGTTCCTTCTAAAATATCTCATAAAGCCAGCCATTGTTTTCTATCTGCGTTACTACCGCGAGTCTAACCTGCCATTTTCTCTTGCCGGGAGTACTACCTGTTGACTCCTTCCTGGACTCTGGAAGCTGATTCCAAATCCGCAGACACTCTGTTGTGCACCCACATCTCCTGCCTCACCTGTCACCACACTCCTCATTCTACTCTCCAGCCCCCTCAGCCTGCCTCTAGGAAGGGCCAGGGTCACTCCGCCCTTCAGGCCATGTGTTTCCCATATTCCCTCTCCCGCAAATCTCCAGATGGTTGGCTTCTTGTCCTCCTGGTCTCCATTCAGCGTCACTGCGTCAGTGAGACCTTCCCTGGCAGTCCAGTCTGACCCGACTGTGCCTTCCATCTGGCTAATCCACCGTATTGCCCAGTTTTATTTTCTTGATTGAAATATCAGGATCCCCTGTCTTCTAGTTGACATCCCCGGTCTTCTAGTTTACATCGTGTTGGCTCTTTATGGTCCATCTCCCCTCTAGAATGTAACTTCCAGGAAGGTAGAGATCAAGCTTACCTTGCTTCCCTTTGAATCCTGACTTGGAGGATGGACTCTGCATGAGACAGGCACTAAGAGACTGTGGCATGAACATTCTAGTGTTTCTCTGAGGGGACTCTAGTCATGATTTACCTTGCCCTATGGACAGAGAAAGAAAGATTTTAGTCCTTCTCAGAGTCGAAGCTCTTTTGCAGGCATCATCCCGAATACACTCGATAGTCACACTATCACTTTCCTCCTTACCTAACATTGCGGCTGCTGGTCATCATCCCTTGTACCATGTTTAAAGAATATTGATCCTGAAGCTAAATTTCAATTATATACAAGAGAAAGATAATTTACTTAGAATCTGGTTCTGTCTCAATTCACAATGCAGGAAATGTTCAATTAACAATGCCTACGGTCCTTTCTTTATCGGAATCTAGAATGTGTGTGTGACTCAGTGATGTAAGACAGAGATGAGAAAACCTCTTTTGTAAAGGGCCAGAGAGTGGACGTGTTAGGCTTTGTGGATGGGACATACATCGTAACTATTCAACTCCGTCAAAGTGGTATGGAAACAACTGAATATAAGCAAATGGTCGTGAGCACGTTCCGTCAAACTTTATGAAACTATTTCCAAAAAATAAAAATCAGTTTCTACAGTTACAGCAGGCACACTTTTATGTTTTTTGCACTGACGCGATAATTTTCTGTTTATTGTTATTGATTGTGTTACCTACTGTCTTAGTGTGTTCAGGCTATTTTAACAAAATACCGTAAACTGAGAAGCTTACAAACCACAGAAATGTATTTCTCGCAATTCTGAAGGCCAAGGTGAAGGCAGCTGTGGGATCTGGTGAGGGCCCACTTTGGGGTTCATAGAGGGCGCGTTCTTGCCACGTCCTCACATTGTGGACAGACGAGGGGTCTCTCTGGGGCCTTTTTTATAAGGTCACAAATCCCATTCGTCAGGGCTCTGCCCTCATGACCTAAGCGCCTCCCAAAGGTCCTGCTCTTCTAATACATTACCTTGGGGTTAGAATTTCAATGTGCTTTTGAGGGAACACAAACGTTCAGATGGTAGTTTCTCCTGTTCTGTCACTCTGGAAACTTCAGGCTACATAACACCTTTTATAAAAAGCCGTGGAGTGCCTTGGGGCCACATTGTTAGGGTGAATGCATTTTAAAAGAAATCTCACCAGTACATATTTTCTAAAAGCACTTCTAGTTTAAGAGGATCCATCTCAGCTCTTGAGGAACCTCTAGGCTTGTATTAGTGAGGACAAGCCCAAGCTCGTCACCGTTCAAAAGTTTTAAAGATAATTTTCAAGAAACGATGTTTATAAACACCTGCCAAAAGGTCACGTGATCTGTCAACGTGGGACCCTTTTGTTCTTGAAACAATCTAGATAAAAGGCAGAAACAAATGCAGCCTGAACCATTTTACTGCTCAGAGAATCTTCTTTTGCAGTTTACCATGAAGCTGTCCACCTATTGCAGGCTGTAGGCTGGCAGCTGACAGAGGTATGGAGTTGGTCCACGTGGTTGCTTTTGTTTTTTAAAAAAATTTTAATTAGTTTGACCAGTATTAAAATACAGATGAGTTTTAGCCCATGAATTTTAGCCCCACCCTAGTGAAACACTTGCCCACAAGCACCGGGAGAAACACACACAGCCATGTTCACAGCATCGCTCGCAACGACAGAGCATTCCACACAACTTAGATATCCATCGATAGGAGAGTAGATTTTCAAAAAGTGTGTTACAGCATAGAAATCAACACAGCTACGAAAATGGATGAACCTCAGCTGTGCACATCAGTTTGGATGGATCTCATGAAAATTATGTGGCTCGAAGAAAGTGAGTTACGGCCAGACACATTCATAAGAAGATGAGAAACATGTAGAATGGAACAGGAGGTGGGTGAAGAATTCACACTTACGGGAAGCTATACGGAAAGGCAAGGGCATGGTAACCGTAAAAATTAGGGTTGTGATCATGGGAGAGGGCCAACATTGGAGAGAGGTTCTAAAAAGTTCCAGAAGTTCTGTACCTTAAGATGGTACACAGGTAATATGTCTTGTTGGTTCCTCATTTCCTATACGTAGATATGCATTAGTTATTCTCTTGCATGCTTGAAATGTTTTGTAATTTAAAAAAGTAGATTTTCTGGAAGCATTGGGCCGATTATTTCCACATAGCAGCGGTTGGCTGGGCGGAGTCACAGCTGAGTCCTTGAGAATGACGTGCACCTTCTGGTTTATCACGGTACTTAGTTGTACTCTTCCCTCCTGTTCCCCCGGCTCAGCCTGTCTTGCCCGTTTTCAGTGGCATTTGAGGTTTGAACGTCTTGCCCTGGGATGTTAGGGGATATAGCCTGTTGAAAATTGTCATGGTGTTTTCTATTAACACACTGGTAAGGCAGTTGTTGCCTATACATATCGTCTGTAATAGGAATGATTTCTACGTGAGAGAAATTTTTCCCAGGCGTAAGTAGCAGGAATGATCCCCTTGACCAAGTAGAAGATCTTTTGGATGCTATGAATCCTGTCACTGTTTTTTCTTTTTTCTTTTTGGTCTTGACTTCTAAGAAGCTTGGCAGAACTGTGAGCTCATCTTTAGCAAAAGTGGAGACCTTGTGGCATGTGGTTTTGGTTTTAATCTTACTGTTGGCTTTTTTGTTGTTGTTTCAGACAGAGTCTCACTCAGTCTCCCAGGCTGGAGTGCAATGGCGACATCTCGGCTCACTTTAACGTCTGCCTCCCAGGTTCAAGTGATTCTCCTGCCTTAGTCTCCTGAGTAGCTGGGACTACAGGCACACACCACCATGCCCGGCTAGTTTTTAGCAGAGATGGGGTTTCACCAGTTGGCCAGGCTGGTCTTGAACTCCTGACCTCCCGTGATCCACCTACCTTGGCCTCCCAAAGTGCTGGGATTACAGGCGTGAACCACCGCACCTAGCCAGCTTCACTTATTTTCTTGCTTCTCCTCCTATTTTATTTCCTCCCTTAAGAATGTTACTCCATAATTCACTTGTTTATATAAGTGGCAATTTTTTCTTAAAAGAGAGGATATGAACTATAAACTCTCATTTACCTAGCATGATGGCAGAATATGATTTTGTGAGAACATTCTGGAAAGCTGGGCTTTATCCAGAACATTTAATTCACAAAGCTGCCTTGATCATCTATTTCAGCTGTGCGTGTTACTAATTTTCCAAGAATGAGAATATAATTAAAATACACTTAATGCTAAAACGCAACTGAACATAATTTGATCTTCGATAATTTAGAAGGCACTTAAAGAGCGTGCCGTGCCTCAAGGCCATAATTAGGAACATCAATTATCATAGTGTGACACTATAAAAATCTGCTTATTTCAGCTTTCTGATGATTTGAAATCTGTGGGAACTAGAATTTCAAGTCTGTGCATGCAGTCTGTGTATATATAGGTCTTTTGAGCCCCTCGTATGAGCAGTCCACACATGATTTCATAGCTGATGAGTGTGAGAAAGGAGAGGCCCCCTGACAAGTCTTAGCAGAGGTGTGACAAGGTTCGACTCGGGTGTTGCGAAGATCCTCCTGGCCGCGGGGTGGTGTTAGGACTGGAGCAGGGCAAGGCTAGGGCAGTATTCCTGCCCAAGGTGACAGGGACCCAAGAGCACAGCGCTGAGGGCCTCAAGCCCTAGACATTTGAGCTAGCAGTGTCTGTGACACTGGCAGGTCCCTTCACTTTTCTGGGCACACTTGACCATCTTCAGAAGGAGCAGGAGTGTGGAGCCATAGGCCAGAGGAAAAATCAGTGGTCCTGAGCCTATCCTCCTGCCTGATTTAAAATTTTGCTATTTTGTTCTCCACAGATTTATTTATTTATTTATCTTCGGCATTAATTTTGGTATTTCAAAGCATTGCATGGAAATATTATTTATTACGATTATTGAGCTTTTTGCCACCTCCTCAAGTTTTGCACCTGGATACCTGGGCCTTGCCCATGCAGACTCTGAAAACTTCTGAATGGTGCCATTCCTAATTACAATTTTTAATTATAATTCTCTGGGCTTTGAATAGGGAAAGACCATGTTTCCACTTAGAATTTGGTCAAAGCCCTTGTCCATTTCTGTACGTCAAGGTGGAGTACCGACGAGCTGTAACCTGTTCCAATTTAAAACAGACATTTAATTCCTTTTGCTGTTGGTTGAAATAGAAGCTTTGGCTGGAGAATTAGCGAATTACAGAGCCTTTGAAATCTTTGTCCTTTGCTGGTCAGGGCTGAGCTTGTAAATGCCTTTGAATGCGTGTTTCACTGCCTTTGTAACTACATTCCCTCCAGTGGAAATTGAAGGCAACTTCCCAGTTTAATGATGATTGCACTGAGTTAGGCCCCTGCTGGTGACAGTGCTCCTGCTGTTGCGGCGTGGCCTTTGGGGATAATATTTAATATTGCTTCCCCAGCACTTTGGAAATTCTTCAGAAAAGTTACTAGGGACCCGAGTGCAAAGGGCAGCCTTGTCAGCCGAGCTGTCCTATGTAACTCACTGGTGGCCAGCCCCTAGTTTGGGCAGAATCTTTGTCTTTGGAGGAGGTGGGTAGAGTGGCTGCTCTTCAAAGATTTGCCATAAGAGAGGGCTTTGGTGATCACAGCTTCAGGGCTGCCTGCACCCCTCGCGCAGGGGAAGGGTATGAGGGAAGCAGAGTCACCCTTTGGAGGGACCCAAAGTAGATGCTCAGTATGGGCCTTACAAGGGAGAGGAGTTTCCTGAATCGGGCCCCTCTCCTCTAAACCTCCGTTTCCCTCTTCTTGAACAGTTTGTGAACAGGATATTGTATTTTAGCAATGGATTTCAGAATAGTGCTCTTTCGACTGTAATGGCTTTGATATAGGTAAGAGTTGCATTGAAATTCTGTGTACTCTTCACAACTCTGGTCTACATTTTCCCCTCGCTTACCTGGCATGGTGATGCCAACTGCATATGGTCACGAGGATGAATGGTTTTACATGCAGGTGCCTAGCCGAGGGAGGGTGTGGAATAGATGGTGAGTCAGGTTGTTAAGGCCACAGAAAGAACTGTGTCCTCCAGTATAAAACGAGGAATGCAGTTCCTGTCATTAAATGAGGTGATGTCACTAACATCATGAGGACAGTGCCAAGCATGTGAATTCTCACATTTGTGAATGTTGATGGGGTGTGGATGCCTTCACGCAGGGCTGGTCTGGGTACGTTTTTTTTTTTTTTTTTTTTTTTGAGACGGAGTCTTGCTGTGTCTCCTGGGCTGGAGTGCATTGGCCGGATCTCAGCTCACTGCAAGCTCCGCCTCGCCATTCTCCTGCCTTAGCCTCTGGAGTAGCTGGGACTGCAGGCGCCCGCCACCTCGCCCGGCTAGTTTTTTTTTTTTGTATTTTTAGTAGAGACGGGGTTTCACCGTGTTAGCCAGGATGGTCTCGATCTCCTGACCTCATGATCCGCCCGTCTCGGCCTCCCAAAGTGCTGGGATTACAGGCTTGAGCCACCGCGCCTGGCCATGTTTTTTTCCCCCACTTTATTCTGTGTCTGGCACAGAGTTGGGAAGCTTAATAGGTGTCAAACATTTGCCTGTTGAACGCCTAGGCCAAGAAGGGGGAGAAGTTGTCAGTGGTAGAATGTAGAGGCCACGCAGGGTCATGAATGGTCTTGGATCTGCCGGAGCCTGGAATGGCTTGGAGAATCTGGCTTGAGGCCTGCCTGTCTGCACAGTGATCAAGGCCCAGATGCCTTCTCAGCCTTGGCTGGTAGGCACCAACGTAGCTGTGTTGGTCGTTAAAATGGCAAAACACACCGCCATCAGTCAGCAAAGTGCTGCTACCCTGAGATCCTCTCATGTTGACCTTCACTTCCCCACTGACTTTGACCTTCTGAACTCCTGGCCCACCAAGAGATGGGAGAGAAGAGGCGGGCTTCGGCTGCAATCATGGTCTGTTTGAGTTGTGTTTAGGACAAACAACCTTTGGTGTGGACAGAGCATTGTGTTAGCCACTGAGTCCAGCCCTCATTCTGCCTTCATGGTGCTCAAATGGGAGAGATGCACAGACAGGGGCAACCTAAACTCTAGCCTCCCAGTGCAACAAAAGCCTACAGCCTGCAAGGGCTCACTGCTCAAGGTGATGCACGGTCTCTGCTCTGAGGGTTTTTTCCCAACCAGCAGCAGAGATGGCACCTCGCTGGTGGTGCTGACACCTGGCAGGCAGGCACATACATGCCTACTGCTCATCTGTCCCCACCAGGTGGCATTCCACGGAATCACCTGCTCATGGTGGCTTCTGGGACTCGCAGCCTCTACTGTGTATCATTCGGATTGTTCAGTAATATGAACATTTCCCCCATGGGGTTTGGGGTATTTACGGATTTCATCCAGGCTCTGGGTGGCATGTTATCCCTTCTGCAGGGATCAGCCTTTTAATAGTGGCCACGTGCTGGATTGTCGCTGTGGCCTGGCACTCCTGGGGCCCTCTACAGATACTGTCATTAATCCTCAAATCACTGATTGCCAGGTGGGTGCCATCGTCATCCTTCCTTCATATTTGTCGACTTGTTGTGCAGATACCTCCTGAGTGGCTGCCGTGTGCTAGTCACGGCTCCGAGTGCCAGGGATAAACAGGAAACAAGACAGAAAATATCCTCGACTTCTAAGGTATAAGGCAGACTGTTGCAACGCCTGTGTAATATTTTCTACTGCTACTTACACATAAATGGTATTTCTAGATGGGTACAAATTAAAGACGAGTCCGTCAATTTCTCAGCTGGAGAGTCCTGACAACATGTAAGGATTTATTTCTCTAATGAGCAAAAGAAACAAGAATGCCAGCAAGTCCCAGTGGACGCAAGTGTGATTATGTAAGCTGTCTGTTATGTCGAAAAGCGCTAGAAGACTGTTAAGCCTGTCGCATGTAGGAAGGAGAGAATGAGTCGGGGAAAATGCAGGTCACGATGGGCTGGGGCTAACGGGACAAACATGAATGGTTATGGCAGAGACTGTTACAAAGGAAGCTTCACTTTGAGAGAGGCGATGGAAAGGTTGTATCTCTTTGGGCCATTAGCATTAACAAAAACTGCTCTAAGATTACCTACCACTTGTGTCTGGGAGTTATTTGGGTGTTCTGCAACCCTGCTGTGATTTCTGTATACAGCAAGAGAGGGGAGAGAAGCGGTGGGTTTCCTCTGCAGTCAGGGTCTGTTTGAGTTGCATTCAGGACAAACAACCTTTGGTGTGGACAGAACTGTGTTAGCCACTGAGCCCCATCCCTCATTCTGCCTTTTTGGTGCTCAAGTTGGGGAGATGCACAGATCGGGGCTACCTAAGCTCTAGCCTCCCAGTGCAACAGTAGCCTAAAGCCTGCGAGGGCTCACTGGAGGCAGTGCATGGTCTCTGCTCAGTTATTTATCCCCCTGGAAGCCCTTCTTCCCTGATCCACCCGCAAGTAACCCGTCCCCTTCCATCTGTCGCTCTCTTGGCCCCTCTTTGTCTCGTTTTTCTTGGTAGCACCCAGCAGAGACATTTATTTGTGTCCTGTCTGGCTTCTGCATTAGCTTGTCCACTCCTTGAGGGCAGAGACTGACTCGTTCACCATGGTGTCCCAGAGCCCACTGTGGCACCTGTCACGTAGCACGTCTTTCCTGGGCTTGTGGTGAATGAACGGGTGCTCACAGTGATTCTCAGAGGGAGGCGGGTTCTCACTCATTACTTGAAGTGAATGCGTTCAACACCGTTAAATTGCTCCCGCCAGTTAGTATCTGGCTGCAGGTATTGAGTGGTTTGGAGGAATTGGAAGGGTTTCCCTTAGACAGGGCATTGGAATTGAAGGCACCTGCGTAGGTGTCATGTGGTACCTTTGACCATCCCCTACCCTTGGCCTGAAGTCTATGCGTATCCCCTCAACTCTGCAGCTGAAGTTCCAGCTCGGTGCGAGTTTGTATTTTGTCTTGATACTTCTTGAGCTAAATATGCAGCAGAGTTCAATCAGAAGCAGGATCACCAAGATAAACACACATGTGTATGCATGCTTGCACACGTGCATGTGCGCGCACACACATATACATGCGTGCACACGCACACACACTTGCACACACTCGCACGCACACACATACACTTGTGCACACACATGCACACATACACACGTGCACACACGCACACAGATACACATGTGAACACACATGCACACACATGCACATACACACACGTGCACACACGCATGTGCACCCATGCATGCACGTACATACACACCGTGTAGTTGACATACAATGTTTACCGCTGCACAGCTAAAGTTCTCTTATGTCAGAGATCATATATGCACTGCATCAGGAGAGACTCACTGAAATGCTCCTCTTAATACTTCACCCCGAAAAAGGCAGGTGACAATGAGATAATACTCCACCTTCAGAGGCAAGGTTCTCATTGCCCTCCTAGGGTTTTATCTGAGAGAAAAGGTAATACACGTTCACACAAGGACTTGTGCACAAATGTTCAGAGCAACTTTGTGTTAGCCGACAACTAGAAAAGGCCGAATGGCCATTGGCAGTGAAAAGATACACAAATTGTGTCAAGGAGGAATGAACCATTGGCACACGTAACAGCGTGGATGAATCTCACAATAATTGTGCCAGTGGAAAAAAAAAAAGACCATAAAGAGCATATGCTGTATAAGTCCATTTATAGAAAACTCTGGAAAATGCAAGCTAATCTATAGGGACAGAAAGCAGATCACTGGCTGTCTGGCGACAGGCTGGGAGGGTGGCATTACCAGGCGTCTGAAGGAACCTTTGGGGATGATGGACATGTTCTGTGTCTTGTGATGGGGGTTTCATAAATGTAAACATATGTCAAAACTTGTCAAATGGTATGCTTTAAATATGTGCACTCTGCTGTTTGTTGGTTAAACCTCAGTAAAGCTTTAAAAAAAAAAAAAAAAAGGAAGGTGGGAACTGCCCAGGGCATCCTGGCACATAGGAGCAGTGCCCTGCAGCAGGAAAGAGTCTCTAAACCCATCAATTCAGGGCAAAATAACTGAAGAAGTAACACATTCGCCACAGGGGAGGTTTGTTCTTTCCTAAATAACAGCTGTGGAAGAAGGGAAGGAGGTAAGTGATGAGATGGGGCTTCCCTGGGAGGACCATAACCTAGTTATAAATTGTAATAAAAAGACAGTGAATAAGGCTTCTTGTAAAAAGAAAGTTATATGCGAGGGCCGGTCCTGCCTAGTCAACTATATAGGGCAGAGCTGCATTGCTAACAAATTAAGTTCTTCACTTGAAACCCTGTTGGGAACTTCAGGGAGTGGTTTTCTGAACCCCCGCCCCCTACCCTAGGTAAAGAAACTTTTCTAACCTTTCAGTGTCTCTCCTCCCAGAGCTTGCTGGAATGGGTAGAGGTCTCTCCCACCAGTTTCCATGACAAAGGGAACAGGAATTGAAGCCCTTGCTCCAAACACACCCTCTCACCCCATGACATTATTTTTGCCCCCGTCCGCGTGTTACTTTCTCTGGGTAGCCCACATGGACCTCCCAGGCAGGGCTCACACTCTCCTCCGTCCTCCGTCCTCCTTTCCTGACTCCTGGCTTCCTCTGCTTGCTGGAGTGCACCATGCTGGCCACCTCCCATTTCCTCCAGGAGATGCAGGGCGGTTGACCTTGCAGCTCCCTCGACCTGAAATGCTCTTCTCAAGGCCGTTGGCCCCTTCGCCCTTAGGTCTGAGCCTTCCCTTCCTTGAGGCAGCATGGCTGGCCATGCCTAAATTCATCTCCAACCCTTCACCCCGTTTATTTCCTTCAGAAAAACAGTCTGAGTTACTTGTTTCTTTGTATGTTGTCTGTCGCCAATTCAAATGTGAGCTGCTGGAGGCAGAGACCTTGGTCATCTCTGTCCATCTCTGCTGTATCTCTGGCACCTGGCGCAGGATGGCAGCCACACAACTGGGGCTTGTTTTAATGAGAGTGTTGGTTTAACTAAACATAGCTTATCACTGGGGAGATGTTATTTCTCTCTTTGCATGAAAGTGTGAAGTGGAAGGTGTGGGGTGGGTAGGCAGCTGTTTTCCACGAGGAAACGGGACCCAGGTTTCTTCTGTTTTGTTGCTACACTGGCCTGCAGGAAGGGTGTGTGATCCAGAAGTTGCTCACATCGCTAATTTCCACATCCTGCTGGACAGAGTTTAGCTACTCAGGTGGCTGCTCTGAGCTGCAAGGGAAGCTGGGAAAGGCAGTCTTTATCTTGCAGCCCTGTGTCCAGCTACAACTTGGTGGGTTTTATAACTCAAAGGCAAAAAGGATATTGGGGGCTATTTAGCAGTTGCAGTGCTTGATCCGTATTTGATGAATGAATGAATGTCCCCGTCCCAGCCCCCTGCATGTCCATCTAGCACAGCACTTGCTGCACAGTTCTTTAGTCAGGGCTTGCTCATCTCTGAATTTCCAGCGCTCGGCCAGAGCCTGGGTATAATAGACGCTTAGCGGAGGTTGAGTTGAAAAGCTGGCCACCGGACTGTAGAGACTTTCCCCTAACTCTGGGCCATTGGTGAGAGTGAGGGTCTGTTTTTGAGAAAACCCTGTTCGTCTGCAGGAAGAGCTTTTCCTTGTAAATGTAGATGAAAATGAAGTGTCCCATCAGGACAGGTTTTACCAGGAAGTAAACTCCATGAGCCAAAGCAGAGGTGAGGCGTGAGGGCAGGGGAGGCCAGGGGGTCTCGTATTTCTTTGGAGCTTCAGATCTCGTACTTCATCTCCCCCTCCTCAAGAACCTTCTTTGCTGAGTGTCAGATGTTTCTGCTTGGTTTTGGGACAGAGGGGGAGAGCTTCCAAGTGGTCCTTGGAATTTATCGGCCAAATAACTTCCATGGTAAGGGAAAACTGATATTCCTGATATATTATTTACTCTCAGGTAATGGAGATAGAAGGAGTTTTACTAAGTTCACACTCAGACATTCCTGTGAGCATTCTAAGACAACCAGTTAGACCTCATCCTTAGACTGCTTTAAAAGCCCTTTCACAGAAGATGGTGAGGCTTGCTGGAGATGGGATGGCCTTCCAAGTCAGGGGGATCTGGCTTTTCAGGTCCTGGCATTGTCATAAAGGAGTTTCGGACCCTGGGGAGACTTTTCGTTTTTTTTCGATGGAGTATCACTCTGTCACCGAGGCTGGAGTGAGTGGGGTGATCTCGGCTCACTACGTCCTCTGCCTCCTGGGGTCAAGTGATTCTCCTGCCTCAGTCTCCTGAGTAGCTGGGACTATAGGTGCCCACCACCATGCCCGGCTAATTTTTGCATTTTTAGTAGAGACAGGGTTTCACCGTGTTGGCCAGGCTGGTCTTGAACTCCTGACCTTGGGTGATCCACCTGCCTTGGCCTCCCAAATTGCTGGGATTACAGGCTTGAGCCACTGCGCCTGGCCTGTGTTTTTTTAACCTCTGAGAAGCTTGGTTGATGCGTCTGAAGTAAGGATAATTATGCCCATGCCCTAAGTTGCAGAAGGGGTAAAATGGTGGTGCCTAACCACAGGCTGACCCCAGGGCCTTTATACCTGCCCTTTTCTCTTCCGGGAAAGTCCCTGCCACCATGGCTTGATAAGTTCCTGCCAGGTGAGAAGCACCTTTCATGACCTGCCAGTATGAACTGGGGCAGTCTCCGTCAGCCCTCTTGTGGAATTCCATCCATCCCTTGCACCGTCGTCCCAACTCTGAATTCTGTGGTTCTTCTTGTCAGTGTTTGTTTCACGTGTATTATAGCAGCTGACTCAGGGCCCCATGAGGGGCCCATTCTGCTCATTGTTACATCCCCCACACCTCACCCAGTGCCGGGTATGGAGTCTTAATTGCCCCATTGGTATCAGTTGAGTCAGTGATGCTGTATGTGACAGAGATCAGTAAATTGGAGCCACTTCAGCTGAATCCTATGACAGTGGCTTCCTATAACATAGAGGGTATTTATGATCCTTGCTTTACAGCAGATGAGACTGAGGCTCAAAAACAACCATCTGGCTGTTAAGTGGAGGACCTAGGATTCAAGTCCAGGTCTTTGGTTTCTAAGCTAATCATTCCTTCGCTTATGTTTATTTTTTATTATTTATAGAGTCAAGGTCTCACTCTGTTGCTCAGCCTGGAGCACAGTGGTGCAATCACAGCTCACTGCAGCCTCCAACTCTTGGGCTCAGGTGATCCTCCCACCTCAGCCTCCTGCGTAGCTGAGAGATCACAGGCACATGCTACCACCTTGCCTGGCAATTTTTTTTTTCTTTTAACCTTTGTACAATTGGAGTCTTTCTGTGTTGCCCAGGCTGGTCCCAAACTCCTGGTCTCAAACAATTCTCCTGCCTTGGCCTCCCAAAGTACTGGTATTACAGATATGAGCCACTGTACCCAGCTTGTTAATTGTAGAAATACCTGTTGGATGAATGGTCTTCAGATGTAACGTATGCACACAGTTTATACCTGAAAGCAGCAGCACAGAGTGGTGGTTGCGAGTGGACTGTGGAGCCAGACAGCCCGGGTTGGACTCTTGGCTCCGTGACTTCTTGCCGTGTGGCCTCAGCCGAGTTACCTAGTCTTTCTGTGTCTCATTTTCCACATCTGTAACACGAAGGTCTTAATAGTGGTTTGTTGTGAGGAGTAAATGAGTTAATGTGTATGAATAGGCTGGAATGGATCCTGATATGCAAGAAACACCACTTAAGTCTTTATCTTAAAAACTGAAAGCTGTTTCCTCAGCATCGTCTTTCCCGTGAGCTTTTGCAACTGAGGTTCTTTGATTCTACAACTTGGTGGGTTCTGTAACACACAATCAAAAAGGATATTGGGGGATAGTTAGCAGTTGCAGTCTTAAATTGAATTGGTTCTGATTGAAACTGTGGTTAAGCAGAAAGAAACAAGCAGCAGGAAGGATAAAAGCCATCATGTCCTTGCCCTTGATAGATCTTCGTGGCTAAAAGATGACACACACGATGTCATTTTGTCTCCTACCAGGAGGCCTGTGGCACCAAAGTCTCGTCTTCTCAATAATCCTTGAGTAGTTTCTGAATTATTAATGGATGTGGTATTAGCAAACCACAAGTTCCACGAAATTGCTCTGGGGCTGGCATTTGACAGGCAATTCTCTTCCCTAATTTTCTGCATATATCTTAATTATGACTTTGTGGGCTTGTACTTTTTAGTCTCTGGTTTCATCCTCTGGAATCGTGGGAGGCCTGGCTGGCTCCCTTTGTCTCACGGGAATGATAGAACCACTGGTGACTGTGAAGCAGAATAAGAGTAGCCAGGTGCGTTGGACTGGGCCTCACAGTGGGGCCTTCCAGTTGAGAGTGATGCGGAAAATTACTGTTGTTGTGATATGTCAAACAGCAGGGGCCTTGCTCCAGACCAGGGATGAGTATTTTTCTTCCATAAAAGGTAGCCAGAGAGTAAATTCTTTACACCTTGTGGATCTAACGCCTCTGCTTCTAGCACTCAACTTGGCTGTCATTCCAGGAAAGCAGCCGGAGATTGTATGTAAAGAGAACACAGCAATGCTCATTTGTTACATGGACGGAATTGTGTTGCCCCCATCATTACATATTGAATCCCTAACCCGCAGTGTGAATGTCTATGGAGATAGGGCCATTAAGGAGGTAATTCAGATGAAACGTTATTAGGATGGGGCTTGTGTGGGTGCAGAGATGAGACCATGTAAAGACGCAGCAAAAAAGATGGTCATCTGTAAGCTGTGGAGTGGCCTCAGGAGAAACCAACCCTGCCGGCACCTTGATATCGGACTCTGCACCTCTACAACTGTGGGAAGTAGATTTCTGTTGTTTGAACCAAGTGTCTGTGGTATTTTGTTACCACATCCCTGATAGACTAATATAGTTCCAATAAAACTTATTTATGAAAATGGATAGTGGGCCAGATTTGACTCATGGTAGAGAGTTTGTCATACCCTGCTCTAAAGGACTGTCAATATTGTTAGTAAATCAGGAGGTATCTCTTCTGGGTCAGGGGCTGGAGATGTAATGGGGTGAACTGCATCAGGCCTCTGCTTCTGTGGAAGATGCTTTCTAGTGAGTGAGATAGGCAGTCAACAGATACACAACTGCATAGCCAGGCTGTTCTCAGATACAGCGAAGTGCTCTGAAGAAGACATGGGTGATGTGATCGGGTGACTGCTGGTTGGGGAGAGGAGATGTTGCTTGAAGTACAAAGATCTAGGAGGGGAGCATCCCAGGCAGAGAGACAGCAAAGGTCAAGGCCAGAAGCAGGAGAGCTTGGAGGGACTGGCTGTAGCCAGTGGAGCTGGAAGAATTTGGGATAGGTTCCCCAGGGACGGGGCTGACTTGTATCTAAACTCGCATCAGATTCAAAAGGCCTCTTCTGGGAGGCCGAGGCGGGTGGATCATGAGGTCAAGAGATCGAGATCATCCTGGCCAACATGGGGAAACCCCGTCTCTACTAAAAATACAAAAATTAGCTGGGCGTGGTTGCGGGCACCTGTAATCCCCGCTACTCGGGAGGCTGAGGCAGGAGAATCAGGAGGCGGAGGTTGCAGTGAACCCAGATCTTGCCACTCACTCCAGCCTGAGAGACCGAGTGAAACTCCATTTCAAAATAAAAGCCCTCTTCTTACCCAAATCGGGATCTTGCTTTCTCTCACCTCAGGGGCCTCCCTCCTACTCTTTCTGTGCCCTCTAAAGGTCCTTGTTATGCTCCCTGTGCCCCCTTCCACATCTTAATGTCCAGCTCGCTGTGGGGTTGGTTAGGGCAGGCACACTTCCTTCTCTCCCATCCCTCCTTTCTGCTCCTGACTTCTCGGCATCCCCTTCCCTCCTGGCTCTTTCTGCAGCCCTCCCAGGGATGGAACGAGGAGCTGTAGGTTGATGCCCAGTGATCCTCAAAGGGGGTGGAAAGTGAGATCTTCTGAGGCCTTGTGGGAAGCTTTTGGAGGGGGTCGAGTGGAGACAGGTTTTCAAAGTCTCATTCTGGTTATTGGATTCAAAATTGATCATACAGTGGTGGCTACGACAGGAGCCCATCACGGGGCTAGAAACCTCACATTCAGTGATTCCTTTATTAAGTGGAATGGAACTTGAATTGTTATTTTCCGGTTTTCCTCCTACGTGCCCAGGTGAGAGGAAATTCAGTTACAGACGATGTTTCTCTGGGACATTTTCTCTTTCCACCTTCCTATTCTGCAGGTGCCCAGGACCTCGGAGAAGGGAGTGGCGGGCTGTCTTCACGTTGACAATGCGTGGGGCAGCTGCTCCAGTACCCATGCATGGGCCTTTGAAGGCTCTGCTGCTGGCCGTCACTCCCTGCGGGGCCACACTTGGGCACAGGGAACTTCGCCGGCTCCAGATGCGCAGGACTCAGTCTGAACAGGTAGCTCCCCTCGTTTCCCTCCTGGCTTCTCTGTGTCCCTCTCTGTCTTGGCTCTTGTGAAGCCCTCACAAATAAGCTGTCCTTACAGTGGGGCTCAATGACTCATCGAGAGATGCTGGGAGTTTGGGCAGCTGGGCCCCATGTCCTAGGGTGACTTGAGAACCTGGTGGCCTTTCCTGTGTCTTTAGAACCACAATGGCTTCCCTTCCCTCAAGGATAGGAACTTGCTGCTTGTAAAGGCACAAAGAACAAATAACATGGCTTAAACTTCTGTGTCCTGCCACCTAACACTCTCACTTCCTTACCCTGTGAGCAATTCATTGTGCATTTAATTAACACCTGACATCAGCTGCACAGGGACTAAGTGTATCTTATGCACCATCATGTGCCTACTGGCCAGCAGACACAAACTGTGAAATTAGTGTAAAGTGAATTAAATGAACATTATTAACTGGGTGAGCCTGGATAGGTTCCCTAACCTCTCTAAGCCTCAGTCTCTTCATCTGCAAAATGGTGATGCTAATGACACAGCTTTCCCTGTGCTGGGAGGTTGAAATGAAATAATGCATATAAGGCATTCAGGCCAGGACCCAACTGAGAGCTGAAACGTATCAGCACCTGCCATTTCTACCGGCCTGGGGGAACCACACTTAGTTTGGATGGGAGTGGTAATAACAGCCTTGGATGCGGCAGTGGTCATCATGCCACCATCACACCGCCGACAGAGAACCGACCTTGTGTTCGGCCCCATGCTGGCTGTTGGTGTTCTTGGCTCTCAGCAGTGCTGTGGCTGAGACATCCTTGGCCCATTTC
The DNA here is from genome assembly GCF_002776525.5 of Piliocolobus tephrosceles. Taxonomy (NCBI): domain Eukaryota; kingdom Metazoa; phylum Chordata; class Mammalia; order Primates; family Cercopithecidae; genus Piliocolobus; species Piliocolobus tephrosceles. The sequence continues at coordinate 12,306,043 of NC_045450.1, forward strand.
ACATACGAGCCGCAACAGCTGCAAGATAGTGAGCTTCTTCTAGAGAGGGCAGCAGAGCCAGGACTGAAATTCACATCGTCCTCCGAGCTCGCGCACACCTGGGAGCCTGCATGTTCTTGCTAGATTTTGCAGCTGGCAGGCCTTTGTTGAACCATAAGCAGCAGTGGCCTTGATCAGGCTGCTTTTTCTGCCCAGAGGCCCCTTTGGCGTCGTGACTCAAAATTTTCTGTGAGTATTTTACGTCCTCGCAGATGCATCGTTTGCTGGATGGAAACCAGCAGGTAGAGAGTGTTGGCTTTCTGCCGCCGGTCAGAGTCAGGAACATGACTTGGATACAAACTCCACATGGTGGGAGGCATGACTTGGGAGGGCAGAACCCGGCAGCTTCATTCCCATCCTCTGTCGGTGGGGAAGAGTGAGCAACCCACAGGTAAAACCAGGACAGTAGTCAGGGCTGTTTAAAAGTTTAGGGATCCCGGCTGGATGCGGTGGCTTATGCATATAATCCTGTTCCCAAACCAAACCAAGGGTTGTGCTGCTTATTCTCATGGCCCAATAACGAGATGCAGATGAACTGGGAGAGAAGAAAATTTTTATTTCTGTAAGTTGGTACTGGGAGAAGGCCTGGAAATCATCCACAGACCAACTCAAAATTACAAAGTTTCCCAGAGCTTAGGTACCTCCTAAGCTATCTGTCCACGTGTCAGTGCGCATTCATCTGAAGACCTAAGTGATTAGCCTCTTCTAGTCTATAACTAAGGTCTGAGTCCTGAAGACCTTCCTCTGGAGCTTCAGTAAATTTACTTAATCTAAATGGGTCCAGGTGCTGCGGTGATTACCCTTATCTTGTCTCCTGCTACATCATGGAGGTTTGGGGAGTCCCTTCAGACCCCCAATAAACTTGTTTGTGGAGGCCTGGGGAGTTCCTTCACACCCACAATAACACTTGTTTAATCCTTCATTATCTTGTCATGCTTCAAGGCCCAGGAAAGGCCTGAGCACAACTAGGGGTGGGCTTTTGTTACATTCCAGCCTTTGTATAAGGGCACCAGTTCTCTCAGCTTTTAATATTTAACTTCACCATTCAGTCAGTGCCCAAACAGTAGTTACAGAGGCCTGCTGTGTTAGTGAGATCTGGCCTGCCACAGTCTCAGCACTGTGTGAGGATCATTTGAGGCCAGAAGTTCGAGACCAGCCCAAGCAACATAGACCATCTCTGCAAAAGTAAAGAGTTATTTGGGCATGGTGGTGCATAGCTGTAGTTCCAGCCACTGGGGACGCTAAGGTGAGAGGATTGCATGAGCCCAGGATACTGAGGCTATGATGAGCTATGATCGCCCCAGCCTAGGTGACAGAGCCAGACCCTGTCTTAAGAAAAAATTAGGACTCCTATCCCACCTCTTCAGAGACACTCCCATATAAAAATACAGTGTTTCCAGCTGCCATTTGTTGAGTGTCTGTTGGCTGTGAGCCAGACTGTTCATCTGTGAGCCAGACTGTTCATCTGTGATGTTGCATTAAATCATCCCACAAGGAGTGAGGTAGCAATGAGGGGGGCCCGTTTCACAGACCAGGAAACTGACCTGCCAGGAGAAGAGAAGATTATCTCTGCCATAGCTCTCTGTAGTGTGCTCTGGGCTCTGCATGACCAGAGCAGCTCAGCCCAGATCCACACCACAGCCCTGGGTGGTCAGTATCACTGCAGCTTTGTTAACTATGGAGACATCAAAGCTGGAAGGGGGAGGGGTGCACACCCTTTGTCTTGGAAATTTCCTGGAAGGCAAGAACTGCTTGGGCTCAGCCATAATTAGCTCCTTGGTGGCAGGTTTCTTCAACCTCCCACATGGGAAGAAACCAGAGTAGGTTGTGGAAATGCGGGTTCCAGGAGGCCTTGCCTGACAGCTCCTGGCTGGGCGTGGCTACATCTTGTCACGGGTCTCCCTGCTCCCGGGGAGCTGCCACCTCTCTGCAGTCACCTTCCAGTGGGGCAGACACAGATGGGTCCTAAAGAGAGAAATGAGCAAACTAATTACTACTGTGCTGAGACATAGTGTGCTTGAGAGAGAGAGCGAAGGGCCCGACCCTGACTTCCCAGGGGGAGGTCTCCCTTTGTGCAGGTGTCCTTCCGGGATGAGAAGGGGCCAGGCAGCTGGAGACTTGGGCAGGAGCGTAGTAGGCAGAGGGCACAGCCTGTGCACCAGCCCTGCAGTTGGAAGGGGCTTGGAAAGAACTGCGGGAGAGTCACCGAGGGCCAGAACCATGCCTGTCTTCCTGCCACAATGCCTGTGTGCCCAGCGTGGGGGCTGGCATGTAGCAGGGATTTATCTATGCTTGTCCTGAATGAATGTGAAGACAGGAAGCCCTCAGCCACCATCTTCAGCCCCAAGCAGTGGGAACCAGAGGTCAGAGGCTGGGAACCATGACACATTATTGCTGCTTTTTTGTTGACCTCACTGGAAAATACTTAAGATTAATCGTGTATGTGTGTGTGTGTGTGTGTGTGTGTGTGTGTGTGTGTGTGTGTGTGTGGATGTGAGTGATCCCTCACTCATCCCTTCTAGAATGTTCTGAATTGCCCAGTGTGTTCCAGGCACTGTGTCATGCGCTGGGGAAACTAAGATCACTCCAGCATAGACCAATTTCAGGGAACTCAGTTTAGAAAAATGAGGCTGGTAAGAGAACAGCATCCCCATGCATTGTGACAAAATGACAGTGACTCTCTTCCAAACTCAAGAGTCGTGATCTAATCAGAATTGTGTTCCAGTTCTTTAGATGAAGAGGCAATCGGCAGTTTAAGCAAATCTGGGACCTGAGGTCACCTTAGGTCCCACATTTGTGTGCTTAAAAGGATGGCAGCAGCATTTAAATGTTGATAAACGAGCAGAAAAAAGCAGCACGTTGGTGTTTCCTTCACTGTCCACAGAGCACATCAGGACTGAGGCAGTAAGGCCTGAGCGAAACCTGTTGAAGAAAATCCTCACCCTCCTCGTCTGACCTCCTTCGGGAGGTCCTCGCCACAATCCCTTTCCCTCTGCCGCCTCCTCTAGGTCTCAGCTTCCCCCACGACTTCCAGAGCATCGCTTCTGTCACCTGCCACACTACTGTCTTCCCACCACATCCCGAGCTCACGCCCACCACGGTTACCACCCCTGCTCAGACCTCGTAGTCCCCCTTAGTTCCCCACGCAGGGACCAAAGCCATCTTGTCTTCTCCAGCGGCCCCACCCTCCCCATCAGAACAAGGACACGCCATTGGAGTTGGTTCACTGTGTCCTGGCGGAAGGACTTACCAAACCCAGGCCAGCCCAGTTGGAGAAAAACATCTCGGCCTTTCAGAATTTCGCCCCCACACTTCCACCTCTGGAATCGCAGCGATTTCCAGGCCAGGCCTGGGAGTGAGGACAGGTGACGTGTGTCAAGGGCATACGATGTCGTCTGTCATAGCTATTTCTTCCATGGAACATGGTTGCAGAGCCTGTGAGAGACCCGGGGGAGGAGTGCTTGGTTTTTGGAGCTGTGCAGGTGGTTGAGAGATCAGGGGATGAGCTCCAGTGAGCAGATGAGCTCCGAGAGGGCACTGAGAGCTGGGCTGAACATGCATGCCGGAGTGAGTGAGTAAGTGGGCCTCCAGCCAGCCTGTGGATACTCAGGTCTTATGAAGGCCCCAGGGAGAAGAAACTTGGGCTCAAACAAATGGCAGGTGTAAGAGTCATAGATGTAGTTGTCAGAAGACAAACACATGCTGCCACCCACTCAGAGAGCACAGGTCCTGATAGGACTTCCTTGGGGTGGGGAGGAGAGAGAGCCGGGGATATCACAGCTGTGCCAGGGAGGTGGCCCAGCGTGGATGAGCTTTGGGATTTGTGTTACTTAGGGCCCTGATTCTGGCTGACTCAAACATCAAAGCACGTATAGTCGTTCATGTGGTGGTGAAGTCCAGGTAAGGAGGGGCTCCAGAGGAGGTTCAGGCGGTCGTCGGGGTCCCGGTGCTGTGTCTGTGTGACACAGTCCTACCTGGTTCCCTTTACTGGAGCAAAAATGGCTCCAACAGTGGCAGGCTTCTCCCTACCTGCAGGGTGAGAACAAGTGCTTGTCCCTGTGTCCTCAGCAGGGGACCTAGGGTAGAACCCATAAGGCCAGTCACGATGGTGATGGGAGTGGGGAGAACGCCGAGTGGCCTAACCTATATCCTGTGTTCCACGCTGGAGCCGGGCGAGGAGTCAGCTTGCCCAGAACTGCATGGGGTCTCTGGTGGAAATCAGGGGCTATCGTAAGAGAGGGCAGGGAGGGGACCCTGGAGGGGGCCACTCCAGCATCTCAGTGTTCATGACAGATCTCTTGGGATTCTGTCCCATGTAAAGTACAGAGTCTAGACCTGGGTTTGAGAAACTTCTTTGATCACATATCCAACTGTTAGAAAGAATTGTGGTTCACTGCAATATACATTTGTTTGTTTGTAGTATACATAGATTCTTTACAAAACAAAAATCAGGAACTTATTAAAGATGATGAATAAAAACTAATCTTAGTTGGAGTTCTAATACTCCTTTGGGTAACTTGGGGGTCATCTCAGGCATCCTGCGCTGGAGACCACCATTAGGATGCAGTCGCTGGGGACCACTGTCAGGACTCGGTCACTGGAGACCACCATCTGGATGCAGTCACGGGGATTATGGTCAGGATGGGGTCCCTGGGGACCACTGTCAGGATGCGGTCACTGGAGTTACTGGGGGACCACCATCAGGACATGGTCGCTGGGGACCACTGTCGGGATGCGGGCACTGGAGTCACTGGGGACCCCTGTCAGGATGTCACTGAAACGAGTCATTCCTGTGCTGTGGCATTTTAATGTCGTTACTTAAAGTTGAGTCATTCCTTTTCTGCAGTCATGAGCTGCGCTGTCTGCCCACCACTACTGATTGAATATTTTCTTTAGATGTTCTCACTTTTTACCTAAAGTAAACTCATTTGTAAAGAAAACCAGCATCATTTGCCATCAATAGAAAAATAACTTCAAAAGTGCCTTGGTGGATACAAAACAGTGTTTTGTTTCTAGTCAGCCACTGTTGTCTGCTTAGAGGTTTAAAAAAAAAAAAACAAATGGTGAGCAAAGGTTAGCAGGCAAAGAGAGATGAACCCCGACCTGAAAGACTGAGAAGGCATGAGAAAGGGAAGAGCTTTGTCTGGAATTCAGCGTTGTTCACTGTTATATCCAGGCACCACACAAAACGATCTTGGGTTCCGAGTTCCATGCTTGGGGAGACACTGGTAGGGTGATTAAGAGTGTGGGCACTGAAGCCAGGTGGACTGGAGTTTGAGTGCTGTTTTTGTCCCTTCCCTGTGCCTCACCTTCTTCATCTGTGATGTGGACCTACCTCCCAGGGATGTTGGGACTAGATGGAGCAGTATTTTCAAATGTCTTCACATATGACATGCAGTTGTTAAGTAGTAACTTTTATTATTACTGGTTTGAGTTGTTGTTTAAAGTGTTCCAGACTTTTTAAGGAATATTTTCAGTTTGAAAATATAGAGATTGATTGATTGTGTTTTTTGAGCAAACCGATCCCAGAGAAGAATCTGACATACTTCCTCAGTTTATCCATGGGGCTGAGATCCAGCCAGTCTGCAGAGACCCGGATTGGACCTTCACAGTGTACTGGGGCTTGTTTCCTCATGTGATTATAAACTTTCACATGAGACTGGGCCCTGTTCTAGGCATTTCTGGGGGTTATTCCATGGGCTTTGGGGGAGTCCCATGAGTTTACATTGAGGACAGCATCCTTGGAGCCTCAGAAAACTGAGCAGCCCATCACCGCTGGTCTCTTGGTGCTGCAAAGGCAACTCAAATGCCAGCAAGTTCCGTGCCGGGGGGATAGTGAGGGATGAAGTCCCAGGAGGACAGGGAGGAAGACAGCAGTGTCCAAACAGGATGACCTTTCCCCTCTCCAGCTGATTCTCGCCCTGTGGAAATGCTCTTGGCAGTTCAGTGCTGGCATCTGGCTTTTTTTTTTTTTTTTTCCTTTTTGTAGGGATGGAGTCAGGCCGTCTTGCCCAGGTTGGTCTCAAACTCCTGGTCTCAGGCGATCCTCTGCCTCAGCTTCCCCAAGTGTTGAGATTCTAGGCCTGAACCACTGCGCCTGTCAATGTTTTCTTTTTAAAAATTATACTGGGTGAGCAAAACCTGTTTGCAACCTCTGGCCTGAGCCCATTTGTGAACTGATCCCCTTCTCCTCTCCTGCTCCCCATGTTGTTAACTTTAAAGCTCTATTCTCGGCCCCTAGCCCGTCTCCTAGTCCCTTTGATGATAAACAGTGCCATGAACACAGCTCAGAGCTGACAAAAGGGCCTCCTGGTCCAACAATCCATCTATCTGGGAGGTTGCTGAAAGTGAAACCTCCCAGGCTACCTAAACATACACTTCTGAAGCCCCTAAACTTCACCAGGTAATGAAAGATACCCAGGGAAATTAGAACAGTGGCAATAAAAACAACATTTCAACCGGGACACAAGCTCTGGGTGACTTTACTCAGGAGGGTTTTTTCTCCCACTGGCCCTTTATATAATTCTCCACAGTGATGGGTATATTACAGCAATCTTGCAAAACAACAGCCTTGTGAAAGACAGAAAACACATAACTGCCCCCGGTTTTTAACTGACTTTCCTTTGCAAAATTTTGCCCTTCACTAGCAATGTATCCCGTCTGTGCACTTCTGCAGACCGCTCCCTAATGGCAAGAAAGAATGGAAATCTGAAATGTCTGCATTTGGACTATAGCCCTTCCAGTTTGCCCTCTCTCAAAGGCATTTTTAAGAACGAGCAGCATTGTTGAAATGTCACAGACATTTATTTGCATGGTATCATAACAGATTTTAATTTGATGAGGAAACTGCCTAAGAGGAAGGATTGAAAAGCCAATGCAAGGTGATTTGGAAGAGGTTTGCTTCGCAAAAATTATTTAAATGCATTCTGGCAGCTCCTATTTGAAGGTTAATTGTGATCCTGACTGTTAGAGAAAACCTAATTAATAATAATGGGAAAAAACTACATTTAAGTAATATTAAGGTTGTGACAAGCGTTTTATAAAAGCAAGAACTCATTGCTGAAGTTTAGACTTACTCTTCCAACCTGTGGCCCATTGTTCTCAGGTAGTGAAGCAGATAAAACACATTAATTAAATATTTGGAAGCACTTTGCTGGTTCTTCTTATTTATTATCTTGTGTGAGGTTGACATCTTGGCAATTTCTGAGAACAAAAGAATACACAGAGAAGTAGATTTGTTCTTTATCAGCGGGATTATATTTAAATATAATTTTTGGCCAGGCACAGTGGCTCATGCCTGTGATCCCAATGTTCTGAGGGTCCAAAGCAGGAGAATTGCTTAAGGTCAGGAGTTCAAGACCAGCCTGGACAACATAGCAAGATCCTGTCTCTAAGAAATTTTTTGATAGCTATTAGTTGGGTGTGGGAGCATGTACCCGTAGTTTCAACTATTCAGGAGACTGAGGCAGGAAGATTGCTTGAGCCCAGGAGGTCGAGATTGCAGTGAGCTATAATCACACCAGTGCATTCCAGCCTGGGCAACAGAGTGAGACCCTGTCTCTTAAAAAAAAAAAAATCTGTCTCTCTGTCTATCTATCTATCTATCTATCTATCTATCTATCTATCTATCTATCTCACTCACTCACTCTGGTGCCCAGGCTGGAGTGTAGTTGTACGATCTTGGCTCACTGCAACCTCTGCCTCCCAGGTTCAAGTGATTCTCATGCCTCAGCCTCCGGAGAGGCTGGGACTACGTGCACATGCCACCACACCCTGCTAATTTTTGTATATTTTTTAGTAGAGACAAGGTTTTGCCATGTTGGCCAGGCTGGTCTTGAAGTCCTGACCTCTCAGGTGATCTGCCCGCCTCGGCCCCCCCAAAGTGCTGGTATTATCAGACGTGAGCCCCAGCTTAATAAATATGTAATTTTTTTGTCTTTTTTTTTTTTTCCTGTCCAGGTGTGAGGGGCAGTCAGGTTGGGAGGAGCCCTGGAAGGGTTGAACCAGGTGGGCATGGCATGGAGGCATGAGTATAGGGCAAGTTGGCAAGCTTTCTGTAAAGGGGTGAATCAGAAACATGTCCCGCCTGATGACCCTGTGGTCTCTGTCGCATCTGCTCAGCTCTGCCAGTGTGTCTCACAAGCAGGCATAGACGATACATAAATGAATGGGTGGGGTTTTGTTCCAAGAAAACTTTATGTGCAAAAACGGGCACTGGGACTGGCTTTGGCCCTGGGCTGTAGTTTGCTGGCCCCTGTGTGGAGTCTGGAATCTGGTGGCCAAGGTTTGAATTTAAGTCACTCCCAAGTCTCTAACCCTGGACAAGTTTCTCTGTGCTGTTGTTTTCTTGGAGGACAGTGGATATTACACTAGCACCGAGCCTTGTGGTACTGTGGTGCAGGCGGCACTGAGGCTGGGGCGGTGTGGTGGGGCATGGGCCACTGGGGCTTGTGGGAGGTGGGGGCAGCCCCATTTGGTTGGAACGTGGTGCTTTTTATTCCTGTGGGCCAAAGCCTGAGACATTTGAGAAAGACTGGATTAGGAATGGGGGCAGGGGCTGCAGGTGGAGAGAATCGCTGAAGGCTTTAGGGGCGGGACTGATGATAGTGGGACTGACTGGTGGGGCTGATGGGATGCTGGGTTGCTCTGTGAGAATCGGAGGGCTCATCCTATAGGAACCACATGACCCATCTGTGGGTCCCTTTATATCCTGTTGGACAACCTCTGTCTTCCCCCTGTAAGTCAATAAAACAGTCCCCATGACTCAATTTCATGTCTTTTGTGTCAGCCGTGTTACTGTCTTGGTATCAGTGAAATCACAGCCCTCACAAAGCTTCGTTTCCAGTGATGGGGTCTTTTTAGGCTTCTGACTGACATCAGCTTTTGTAGCAGGATGGGCGTCCTGTAATTTGAGGAGATTAGATGGTGTATTAATTAGCTAGAGCTGCCCTAACAGAGTACCATGGGTTGGGTGTCATCAGAGAAATGTGTCTTCTCACCTTCTGGAGGCTGCAAGGCTGAGATCAAGGTGTCGGCGGGGTTGTTTTCTTCTGAGGCCTCTCTCCTTGGTTTATAGACGGCCGTCTTCCCTCTGTGGTCTTTCTTCTGTGCATGACTCTGTCTTAATCCCCTCTTCTTAGAAGGACAGCAGTCACGTTGGATTAGAGCCCACTTTAATGACCTCATCTAACCTTAGTTACCTCCTGAAAGCCTCTGTCTGCAGGAACAGTCACATTCTCAAGTACTGGGGGTTTGGATTTGAATGTGTGAATTATGGGGTAACACAGTTCAGCCTATAACAGATGGAGTTGCTTGGCACATGGAAACAGCCAGAGAGAGAGAGAGAGAGAGAGAGAGAGAGAGAGAGAGAAAATCGGAAATGAGGCTGTTGATGCTTGGAGGAAGGAGAGGCAGGAAGGGTCCTAAATTGGGTCACCTGTTGAGGTCACTCCCAGGAGGTGGCCATTTGGGATTATGTCTGAGCATCGTTCTACTGAATGCCAGGTGGACAGGGCCCTTCCTGCCACCATCCTGCTCACGGCACCGTCCTGTGGATTTCCGCATAATCTCCTTGTGGAGTTGAACCCCACCTGGAGACCGTATTCAGACACTGTCACCTGGTAGTACGAGCAGTGTCACAAAGTCAGACTGTTGTGGGTTTCTAAAGCCAGCTTAGGTCACCACTTTCCAGGGCCTCGGGCTGCCCATTTGTAAAATGGAGCTGCATGTACCTCTCCCTTATAGTCCTGGGAAGACTGCTCGAGAATCTGCATATGGCACATTTGGCACAGTGCCTCCCGCAGAGTAGACCTCAGTAAACGCTAGTTGTTCTTTTATCCTTGCTGTTGCTTTTGTTATTTTACCACTACTCTTTGTATTACCCTTAACCAGAGATGTTTCTAGCTTGTTGATATCTCTTGGCCTTTCAGCTATAGATTATTTATTATAGCAGCTAACTTGAAAAGTCATGCATTTGTGTATCTTAGAAGTAAAGAAAATTCTACAAGCCGAACAGAAAGCCCTTGGCTGCCTCATATCCCCAGTGACAATATTTTTCACAGTGTTAACAACTCTTAGAAGCACAGGCTGTGACCTCCACCCCAAAGCACTTGACTCTTAGCCAGGGAGAGGCCATGAGCAGGAGGACTTCTGGAACTTGAGTGATTCCTGTGTGCGCAGCTTCCTCGTTCTGTGTCCCCAGAGGCCTTGGTTCTCTGAACTTCTCGGTCACCTCCACTGTCTTACCACATTCAAACCTTTCTTGGAAAAGAATTGTTCATCCTTTCACTTGGATGCCCTCTAAATTTGAACACGTGTCTATCACAGTCTGCTAAATCTGATTTTCATCTATGTATCGCTTCCTGAGAGATACATAGATGACTTTTTTTTCCTTATTGCCAGAAATGCTTCTTTAAATGATTTCGGCAAAGATGGAATTGATTGGCTCATGTAACAGACAATTCTGAGAACGCTGGCTGAAGGTATGGCTGGATGTGGGAACTGAGGCAGTGTAATGTAAGGACGCTATCTGCGTCCTGATTCCCTGGGCTCGGTTTCCTATCTCGGCTTTGTGCTCAGTGGGCTTCTCATCTATGTGACAAAATAACCCCCTGGCCAGGCATGATGGCTCACACCTGTAATCCCAACACTTTGGGAGGCTGAGGCAGGAGGATGGCTTTGAGGCCAGGAGTTCACGACCAGCTTAGGCAACATCGGGAGACCCAGTCTACAAAAAATAAAAAACAAAATTGAGCTGGGCATGGTGGTGTGTGCCTGTGGTCCTAGCTACTCAGGAGGCTGAGTTAGGAGGATCTCTTGAGCCCAGGAGTTCAAGACTGCAGTTAGCTATGATTATACCACTGCACTCCAGTCTGAGCAACATGGCGAGACCTTGTCTCAAAAAAAAAAAATAAATAAATAAATAATAAAAGTGAAAAAATATCCCAGCAGTCTTGGCTTCCATCTCAGCCCCTTAGCAACTGTAGGCAAAGACCTGGGATGGATGCTGGGTTGCTGCTAGCAGCTGTGTCCGGTTGAACTCTCCACAGGCAGAGTGCTGGCTTACTGGGTTTTGTCATCCCAGCCACTTACATGGTGCCTGGCACATACACTCCAGGATTGAACAATGTTGTTTGGTGAAGATAATTTGGTTCCTCGCTGGGAACCAGCCCTCCTCTTAATGGTTTTTATGATTGTATTTTTAGTGGCATAAATGATTGGAGAGTGGTTTGTACCCTGCACAGCCCCATGCAATGAACAGGAGTGTATATTACCTTCGTGTCTACGTATGCCAGCTACTAAGCATGTTTATCTGCTATGCGTTGGCTCACAGTCCACTGGCAACGAGTCTTCTGCTTTAGATCACTCAGGTGGGATTGAGGTGTTGGCACACATGCCAAGTGGCCCTTGTCTTTTCTGCTTCCATTGAATGACTTGACTTGTATTTTTCAGACCTGTTCTTTGAATAGTACAAAGATGACTCTTCCACTTTGACAAGGGCTTTTTTTTTTCTGAAGGGACTAAGATGCGTTAACAGTTATTTGTACCCTGTCTTGTTCCAGAAAGCATGTGAGTGGCGTATCTTACAGATCGGGGCAGGAGTTTGGGCTGTTGCATGTGAGACACTGTCCTGATGGGCACAGTCCTCAATATCTCTCAACCTCATTTTCTCCATCTGTGAAATGGGGATAACGAAGACCCATTGCAGAATGTTGTTTTGAGAATTAAATAATTTACAGCTTAAGTATGAGTCACTTTTGTTGTTGCGGGAGGCTTAGGATCAGTGACGTGAAACAATTGGCTTCGTGCCTGGGACGGAGATGTTCTCAGGACATGGTGGCCCCCTTGTGGCCTTGAGTAAAAGACTTAATCTCTCTGTGCCTGTTTCCTCACCTCGAGACCGGCCTGACCAACATGGCGAAACTCCATTTCCACTAAAAATAGGGAAGTTGGCCGGGCATGGTGGCGGGTGCCTGTAATCCCAGCTACTCGGGAGGCTGAGGCAGGAGAGTCACTTGAACCCAGGAGGCAGAGGTTGCAGTGAGCTGAGATCACGCCACAGCACTGCAGTCTGAAATGGGCTTGATGTTCATAAGTAACGATAGTCAACACTCACGCAAAGCATCTGTGAGCCAGGCTTTCCATGCGTGAACCGTTCAATCCTCCGGCCAGCTCTGAACGACAGGTGGTCACCATTGTCACCTTTTGACAGAATATGGAAACTGAGTCCCAACGGGTTGAAATAGTAGCCTGAGGTGACATCTCTGCAGGCAGCGCAGCCAGGCAGCGAGACCCCAGAGTCCTGGTTCTTAACCAGCGCGTGAGTCCTGGAGGCACTGGTGGCAGGTTTCAGGGCTGAGGGTGGCATCCTTGCTCCCAGAAAATCACTTCAGACATTTCTAGGCCTGGATTTTCTTTGGTCACTCAGCAGCGCAGTGTGGGTCTGGCTGGTGGAGAAGTTTGGGGGCAGCTTCACGTTCAGATGGAAAAGCTGGTCTTCTCTGTACCTGCCTCTGAAGCCTCCTGACACAGAACATGGTTGGCCGCTCCAGGCATGTTAGCCCGCTGGCTTGTAGGCTGCGGGAGGCTTTCTTGGCTGTCATCCACACACACGGGGAGCAATTCAGTTTCTCATCTTCTTTGGACCTGTGAAGCCAACTGCAGTTCCTTGCTTCAGAGCCCGCATCTGTGTTTGGAAGGGGGCTGTGGCTGCACCCCACAGACTCCTACCTTGAATCCTCTGCTGGTGTGAGCTTGGCAGGCCTGACTGGCCCTTCTCCAGAGAGACCTTTGGCCTCAGCTGCCTAAGCCCAACTTTCCAGGCTGTTGGACTTGGCTGCCTGGTTTCATTCCCAGAAACTCCTACACAGAGATCATGAGATGACAGGACAGAACCTTCTCTGCATGCTCCAAGTGGGTCCCTTGGTCCCTTGGTCATGCATTTCTCGGGCCTGGCTTGGTACCAGAAAAGGATACAGAAGCTGTCTAAAATTTGATTTAACTTTTATTCATTTATACCTGGTCTTGTTCCAAAAAGCATTTGAAGCAGCATAGCTTACATGTAGGTGCTGAGAGCATGAGCTGTTGTATCAGACAGTGTGTCATTGTGGGCATGTTCCTGAATGTCTCCGAGCCTCAGTTTCCCCACCTGTGAAATGGGAACAACAGAACACCTGTTCCAGCATTGTTTTGTTTTGTTTTTGTTTTTGAGATGAAGTCTCACTCTGTTGCCCAGGCTGGAGTGCAGTGGCAGTAATCTTGGCTCACTGCAACCTCTACTTCCTGGGTTCAAGTGAATCTCCTACCTCAGTCTCCAAAGTAGCTGGGACTACAGGTGTCTGCCACCACACCTGGCTAACTTTTGTATTTTTAGTAGAGATGTGGTTTCACCATGTTGGCCAGGCTGGTCTTGAACTCCTGACCTCAGGTGATCTGCCCACCTCAGCCTCCCAAAGTGCTGGGATTATAAGCGTGAGCCACTACGCCTGGCCAGAATATTGTTTTAAGAATTAAACAATTTGGCCAAGCACAGTGAATGCCCCAGGAGACTTAGCAGGCAAGTGGTGGCACATGCCTATAGTCCCAGCTACTTGGGAGGCTGTTGCAGGAGGATCGCTTGAAACTAGTAGGTGGAGCCTGCAGTGAGCCGAGATCACACCACTGCACTGGAGCCTGGGTGACAGAGCAAAACTCTGTCTCAAAAAAAAAAAAAGAAAAAAAAAAAAAAGAAGAATTATATAATTTACAGTGTGAGCATTACTTACTTTTGCTGTTATTGATGCTGTTGTTAACTTTACTATTATCCTCATCCTGGAAGAAAATTGATGGTCAGGGAAAATGAACTTTCACCTGAGTCAGAGCCAGGTGTGCTCGTGGTGTGTGCACGTGCGTCCTTTTGTGTGTGTGCGCGTGCACACGGGTATATGCATGCACATGTGCGTGTCTTCAGCTCGTTGCCAAATGGTTGCATCTGGCTTTCCCCTGCATGAAACTCTATCATTTTCCATAGATTGTGAGCAAATTAACATTGGCATCTAGCTGGGTTGCTCATTTGCTAGTCGTGCCTGTTAGGAAAGTCTTGTTAAAGCTGTTTTATTGGTGGCATTTAAAAAATGTGTTACTCTCTGTGTGTGCCTTTTGCCTGTTGAAGTGGTGACTCTGTCCTTCCCCATTCTTATTGTATTGAAGGCCATGATCACAAAGCTTGAGAAAGGCCCAGCGCTGCGTGGGATGGTTGTGGGCTCCCCCGAGGTCTTTGGGCGGGTGCTTCTGATGCTCAAGAACCTCGTCCTTAGGCCCACCTTCCAGGTCCACCTGCATCCCAGCCCCTGGCCGCCACCAGGATCGGGCACCTCTGTCTTTCTCTCATCCTCCCAGCCTGATCTCTTGTGCCTCCCCGTTCCCACTCTTGGTTCTTCTGGCCTCTGGTCTCCTCGTCAGTCCTCACAGTCCTGTCTGCTCCTCTTTCATTTCGTCTTGGCTGCCGTTGCCCACCTTCTTCCTCACTCCATGTGCCCTGGTCCTTCAAGCCTCACCTCCAAGCTCCCTCCTCTCCTGGGCCCACTTTGAGACCCTCATGGCCACCCCTGCTCTTGGGGTGAGTGTGTACAGATGCCCTGCTGGCGATATTTCAGAGGGGAGGAAATGCAACAAGGGAGGAAAGAGAGGAGGGAATGGAGTATTTAGCACACTGGATATTTAGCAGTGTATTTTTGTTCATTCATGGGATGATGGGCACTACGTGTCGTAAGCAATCAGTTAATTTTTTTTGAGACAGAGTCTTGTTCTGTTGCCCAGGCTGGAGTGCAGTGGCATCATCTTGGCTCACTGCAACCTCTGCGTACCAGGTTCAAGCGATTCTTGTGCCTCAGCCTCCCAAGTAGCTGGGACTACAGGTGTGTCACCTCGCCCGGCTAATTTTTGTATTTTTAATAGAGATGGGGTTTCACCACGTTGGTAGGCTGGTCTTGAACTCCTGACCTCACGATCCACTTGCCTCACCCTCCCAGAGTGTTGGGATTATACGCCTGAGCCACCACGCCTGGCCGCAATCAGTTAATTTTTACAACTCTTAGGATGTTGGTAGAGTTTTCCCTGTTTGAAAGAGAAGAAACCTGAAGCTCAGAGATTATGTAGTTTGATCAATTACATTTGATCAATGATCAGTATGGATGTGTTGAATTCAGTGTATTCAATAGCGTTTATCAAGCACCTGTGGTGGGCCTGGTGCTGTCCAGGTGCTGGGCTTGTAGCTGTGATCGAGAGGGTGTGATTTCCTCTTCCCCAGGGCTCCCAGTCCAGATTCTCTGATCTTTTCATGGTTCCTGATAAGAATTTCTTCCCAAGCAGGTGAGAAGTCTTATTACTTCAGCCATTATCTATATCTCTCACAGAGCCTATGTCCTGGGGACTGGGCAGGAAGGAGGGTCCTACCCTGTAGGACGGCTGAGGTAGGAAAGGCCATGTTTAGCCAAGTCCATTCCAGCTGTTCTTAGAGACCCGAATGGAGAATGACAGGTGCGGCTGCCAGATGGATGCATCCCGCGTTTCCGTGCCCCGCGTTTATCTTTGCCATCTCACTGCTATGAATGCAACCTCACGGGGATGTTCGTTGTCTCCCTCTGTGGCTGATGGGTCTGTTTGTTAAATATCTGGGATGTTTAATTTCTAGATGGCCTTGTAGGGAAGAGAAAACATGGCTCATCCCTTTCAGCTGGGCGTAGGGAATCACTTCAAAGACACTATCACCTCTGAAGCCATCCACTTTAGGTCTTTGAGGTTTTGAGTGAAGACAAGTGCAGTAAAACGACAAATGTTGATTTAAAAACCTAAACAGTATGGAGATCTTTGGGATGGGATGTTTTAAAACAAAGCACACCACCAAGGAGCTTGCTTAGCTTGGGGCAGCTTTCACAGCAACTGTTTGTTGGTGGGTCCTTTGATAGAGAAATATTAGAGACTTCGAGGTCTGGGGCTTCGCTTTTGTGAAGCTCTGTGTTCCTGCGTAGGTGAGTCCCACCTTGGGGAAAAAATCATCGCCGGGTGCATTTGAATGTTCTTTTGTGTTCAGCACTGTGCAAAGCGCTTTGCATGAATGATCGCACTTAATCTTGATGCATAAAACAGGGGTATAGGGACGCTATTCTGATGACAAAGTATCCTTTCTCCCGAAGATGAAATCATTATGGGACTCTTTAAATCAAAGATAGGAATCTGGCACCCTGGGCCACATATAGCCCATAGATCTGTTTGATTTGTCTAATGCAGATTTTAGGATTGAATTTATCGAATTTATTTATTTTATGTGTTTATTTTTTTGAGACCGAGTCTCACTCTGTCGCCCAGGCTGGAGTGCAGTGATGTGATCTCGGCTCACTGCAAGCTCCGCCTCCCGGGTTCACGCGATTCTCCTGCCTCAGCCTCCTAAGTGACTGGGACTACAGGTCCCAGCTAATTTTTTGTATTTTTAGTAGAGACAGGGTTTCACCGTATTAGCCAGGATGGTCTCGATCTCCTGACCTCGTGATCCGCCCGCCTCGGCCTCCCAAAGTGTATTGAGTTTATTGACAGTGCTGAACCATCAGGCCATTTCCCATAAAGTTCACTATTTCCAATTTCCCTTGAGTAAATGGAAAGCTCCCACAGCGGTGGGTGTGTTCACTTGGGGCTCAGTATTGGTGGCCCTGTTTTCAAGAGGGCAGTCCTCACCTTGTCATCCCTTCCCCACCTGGCCTGCGTCTCTTGCTTATTTTACCTGCCTGGTCCCTGTAGGCATTTGTGTCAGCCCATTCTGGTTTAAGTTATCCGCCCCAGAGCCTTTTTTAGAAAAGCAACAGTCTTTCAAACGTGACGTCATACACAAACCTTTGGGCCTGTCATCCATCGAGCCTTCCATCGGCAAATATGCGTCAGAAAACAAACCCTGCCAAGATGTATGCGAGGGGAGGTTGCCTGTCGCTTCACTACTGTTCCTGTGGGAAACGACATCACCTGCAGCAGGGGAGAGGTGAGCAGGACACTGAGCAGCACTTCCCAGAGGGTGTCCCAGGACAGAGTGGCTGCCGTCTCCAGGAAGGCGGGTCATCATCTCGCTATTGTCTTAGATATCTGAGTTACAGATCTTTGAGGACCTTGGACTCCAGGACAGGAGGGAGGTAGAGAGAGGAGTCATCCAGACTTGGAAAAGATTCTGTAATTTTACCCGAAGTGAACCTCTTGCTGCTGGGGGTATAAGAATTCATTTCATCAAGCCAAAAAAGCTCAAATCAGTGATGTTTAATGATGATTATGAGGCCAGGTGAAATGGCTCACACCTGTAATCCCAGCACTTGGAGAGGCCAAGATGGAAGGATCTCTTTAGGTCAAGAGTTCAAGACCAGCCTGAGCAACATAGGGAGATTTCCCCCCTTCTTATCACTACAAAACATTAAGAAAACTAGCTGGGCTTGGTTGCACGTGCCTGTATTCGTAGCTGCTCAGGAGGCTGAGGTGGGAGGATCCCTTGAGCCTAGGCATTTGAGGCTGCGATGAGCTATGATGGTGCAACTGCACTCCAGACTGGGTGACAGAGCGAGACCGTGTCAGGGTTGGGGGTTTGGGGGAAGCTGGTAGTCATGATGAGAGCAGTCAATGCTCTTTGCATTTCCTTATGTGCTAGACAGTGTGTTAAGTGCCTTCCCCAGATTATTTCAGTGAATTTTTCACAATAACTCAGTAAAATGGGTACCATAGTTCTCCCTCCCATTTACTAATGAAGATGCCAAGGCCCAGCCGGGATCACCACATGCTGAAGCTCATGTGACTTGTTGCTGGCAGGATCAGGATTTGAACCCAGGCAGCTGGACCCCACCTCCACTGCTACCCTCTCCTGCTTCCTGTGGGTCAAAGGACATCCAGAAAGACAGTCTGACTGGGTCTGTGTTTGTGATAACGGCCCAGCACTTGGTGTCTTTATGCAACCCTTACTAAATCAAACAAGAATCTGTTGTTATTTTGGGACACAGAGAAATACGATATTTACATTTTAAATAAACTAGACCCAGAGACAGTGATGATGCTCAGAGCAGCTAACAGGTGGTCGGAATGACTTAATATTGTGGGTCTTCCAGCTTGTAGGAGAAAGTTTTGGTTTGCAGCTCACTGTAACACAGTTAAAGCCAAGGTATTCAGAACAGACTCTGCTCAGCATCCTGCATTGACACAGGAGCCATAAATAATTTTGACGGCAGAGCAGTTCTTGGCAAGAATTTAACAACAAATCTTGGAGCAGGTGATATGGAACTCTGTCCCCACTGCCCTGTGTCTGCCACCGTGTTGTTCAGGTTGGCCTGGATGTGTTGGCACGTTTCACTGGATGGTCTGTGTTGTTCTCATGCCCATACCTTGAAATTTTATCCCCTCAGAGAAAAGAAATTGGAGTACTGTGTTTTCTCTTTACTCAGGGTTTGCATTCAGAGTGGTGACATTTGCCCTTCATTGTGTATTCTGACAAGTCACCTGTCCTTCCATTTTAGAGATGGAAAATCAAGGTATGAGAGAACTCTGTTGGCTGAGTATAGTGGCTCATGCTTGTGATCCCAGCCCTTTGGGAGGCCAAAGCAGGAGGATCGCTTGAGTCCAGGAGTTGGAGACCAGCCTGGCCAACATGGTGAAACCCTGTCTATACTAAAAATGACAAAATTAGCTGGGTGTGGTGGTGCATGCCTGTAATCCCAGCTACTCAGAAGGCTAATATGGGAAGATCACTTGAGCCCAGGAAGTTGTGGCTGCAATGAGCTTTGATGGTGCCACTGCACTCCAGCTTGGGCAACAAAACAAGACCCTGTCTCAAAAACAAACAAGCAAAAATCAGACACCACAAAAGCCTTGGAAGGCAGAGGGACTGGGCATCATTGAGCACCAGAGCTGGTCAGGCCTGGGAGATGTTTTCTCAGTTTGCTCTTAACCATCTTGGGCAGCAGGTAGTGGTAAACTCTTTTACAGACAAGAAAGTGAGTTTGCATAAAGCGTGTCACCTTCTGAAGGTCACCCAGCTGGCAGGTGATGGGGCTGGGAGGCAAAAGTAGGTTTGTCTTCCCTCCAGAAGTTCCTTTCATGTCACACTGACTCCAGAGTTGCTGGAGGTAGATCTTTTAATTTTTTTTCTTACTTTTCTCAGCTTTATTGAGGTATAAATGGTAACTGGAAATTATGTGGATTTAAGGTACACAATGTGATGGGTGTTTTGTTGTTGTTTTTGTTTCAGATAGGGTCTTGCTCTGTCACCCAGGCTGGAGTGCGGTGGTGTGATCTCAGGTCACTGCAGTGTTGACATCCTGGGCTCAAGTGATCTTCCCACCTCAGCTTCCCCAGTAGCTGGGACTACAGGCACATACCATCATGCCCGGCTAATTTTTATATTTTCTGTAGAAATGAGGTTTCCCCATGTTATCCAGGCTGGTCCTGAACTCCTGGGTTCAAGCAATCTGCCCACCTCAGCCTGCCAGAGTGCTAGGATTACAGGTGTGAACCACTGCACCTGGTCACAAATCTCACTTTGAATAATACTTGCAAACATATAGCCCATTTGCCCCAGATTTTATTGATGAAGGGAAGGATTATCATTCAGTGACAGTGATGGGGTGGTTTCCCTGGCCGAGTGAGGACAATGACCTCATGGAGAAACCCTGAGATTTTGATTTTGCTGCCACTGTCGCATTTTCCCTCATCGTCTCAAGTCTGGGCAGTCCTCTTTAGGACCTGGGTATAAAAGCTCCAAAGAAGCAAACAGGTTGCAAGTGGAAGTTTCCGTGGCCGAGGAACGGTCGGGTGACACTTCCATGGCACTCTCACGGCCGGTTCACCTTGAAAGTGCTGCAGTCCTTGGGCTGAATCCAGGTTCTCTTCGCAGCGGCTGCCAGAGGAGCCGATGAAGCACCTGAATTTGGAAGTATTCAGTGCATCCTGGAATCGGTGTTTGACTTATTTTCTTAGTAGAAGTAGATTTCTCCCTAATGTGTCATCAGTGTTCTCTGGGGCTGAGTCATTAGGGAGGTGGGAGGCTGTTCAATTGTTAAGGCCAGACATTGCCTCTGCAGTTTGCCGAAGGCACGGCTTTTGTTTTCTTTGGAAAGGAAAGTGTTGGAGTCCAGTGAACTTTCTTACGCAGTGTGGAGGTAACTCATGAGCCCTGGGGTTGAGTGAGGAAGGGAAGTACACTCTGTTGAGAACCCTGGGGATGTTCAGAACCCTGGGGGTAAATAAGGAAGCTCCTCGGGGACCGGGCCAGCAGAGGAACTGCCTTCCTTGGCTGCCTCCCCACTGGGAGGTATTCCCAGGAACAAGGAGGCTCATCCCCTCTTAGGTTCTCATCGTGCATCAGGTGTTGTGCACAGGACCCCACAGGGGGTGTCACGTTCTCCTCACAGCTTCAGGAAATCTGTATCATTAAAATTTCCACTTGCAGATGAGAAAACTGAGTCTCAGATAGGCCGTGTAATTTGTGTGAAGTCACACAGTAGCATTCACGCCGTGTCTCCCAGAACCCACAGCCCATACCATATCCCCGTGGGCAAATCAGAAATGGCTGGCTGGATAAGGGACATCATCCTTGACCTGTTGCCTTCCTGGGTGGCAGGGGCCTGGGCGATGAGACTCTACGGAATCTCTCTCTGCAGCCCCCTACCCCATCCCCACCCCCACCCCCAGGCCCACCTTCCACGTGGGAGACACTTGTGGAATATTGATTGGAAGATGTTGAAAGAAACATGTTTAACAACATATGGCCCAAAAGCATAACAGTGTTTCCAGATAGAGGATGCATGATGCTGCCCTGCAGCTTAGAGTCCCCCAGCTGAGAAGTGTCACATGGAGGGAGAGGTTGGACTTGATCTACCTGTGACTGTCATGGGCTGTCCTAGGACTACACACAGACAACTTTGAATTCAGTGGAAAGAGACATGCGCCATCGTCACTGTTTCATGATGAGTGGTGGCCGGGTGTGGTGGCTCACACCTGTAATCTCAGCATTTTGAGTGACTGAGGCACATGGATCCCCTGAGGTTAGGAATTCGAGATCCGCCTGGCCAACATGGCGAAACCCCATGTCTACTAAAAATACAAAAAAACATTAGCCAGGCGTGGTGGCGCGTGCCTGTAATCCCAGCTACTTATGTGGCCGAGGCACGAGCATCTCTTGAACCTGGGAGGCAGAGGTTGTGGTAACCTGAGATCATGCCGTTGCACTCCAGTCTGGGCGACACAGTGAGACTCTGTCTCAAAAAAAAAAAAGAGGAGGGGTAGTGAGTTTCTTTGAGTGGAGATGTTCAAGCAGAAACTGGGCAGTTACTTGGTGGCTTTGTGAGTCAGGATTCTAATCCAAATGACAGAAAAATCAAACTGGGCTTAATAAAAAATGAAACTTTTTGATTGATGAAAACAGGACATCCAAGGATTGGTGTAACCTTTGGCAGGGTTGCATCCAGAGGTCAGATGAATGAATGTGGATGTTCTCTTCCTGCTGTTGCTCTCTGTTTTCTTTTCTGTGGTCTTCACTCTTAGGAAGCCTCCCTCTATATGTGATGGATCCTAGCACCTCCAGGCTTATGTCCTATGAGCTTAGCAATTCTGGTCATGAAGAGAGAGTTTTTCTCCCAGTAACTCTAACAAGATTCTTGGAATTGACTCTTATCGGTCTGACTTGAGTCTTCTGCCATCCCTGAACCAGTCACTATGGCCAAAGGATGAAATACACTGATTGGCAGGGTCAGGGCACGTGCCCACCAGTCAGTGGGGGCCTTTGATCAGCTTCCCCAGACCACTGGGAAGAGAGGTGGTTTCTTAAGGAAAAGCAGGATTCCATTAGCTGAAAAAGAGGGGAATTCATCTTGGGCAGAGAGAAAAAGAGAGAGATTCACCATGAGGGCCACTGAAAAAGGGTCTTTTAGCATCCAATGAGGAATTGGAGAAGATCACCTTTTCGATTTAAATCCAGGATGTAATGATCAGGTTTAGATTCTTAGCCAAAAATTGTTTTCTTTTTCATCTTCGTCTTCATCATCATCATCATCATCATCTTCTTCTTCTTCTTCTCCATCATCCTCCTCTTCTTCCCTGGAGAAACTAACGAGAATGGAATCTAGCTGTAGAAAGCCTGGTTAATTTCTCAGGTGTAGAATCAGAGTCTGCAAAGGAAGGAGAATTTCGATTGAAGCCTGACATTTTGTTTGAAGTCCTCTTCTCTGTAATGGGGCATAAGGACAATGTCCCTCAATCAGTGGTCATTCCTAATCTTGGCCTCAAGGATGTAAGCTCACAGGAGGAAGGAGCTTTTATCTGTTTGTTCCCTGTTGTATCCCCAGTGTCTAGACAGTGCTTCGCATGTGATAGTAAAGGTAGATGGATGGAGGGATGGATGGATGAATGGATGGATGTGGGAGGCAGAATGGGAAGAGCATGGTTTTGCATAAAACAGATTTGTGTTTGGAGTTCTGGAAACGTTGGTCTGTGAGTCATCTGGAGCAGCGTGACCACTTGGGGTCAGTGTGAGGTTATTACCAGTAACTTGCACCTGGTGGCCAGGTAGACAAGAGGCTAGAACTGTGAGAATAGTTGGGAGGGACCAGAAGGGATGATCTCCCCTGTCTTTCACAACCCTGGCAGCAAACATTTCTGAGAGTCTGATTCGGTCACCCTGAACATGTGGTATCTTGGGCATTGAAGCATCTTTGTGGGTTCTTGAAGGCCTGAGATCCTCCAGTGGAGAATGTTCCTCGGTGTCCCGCTTTATAGCCGTTTATGTGGAGTCTTTGCCGTCTGTCCACTAAAGGGACCCATATCCTTTGTCTGTCACCATTAGCATCTTTCCTTCATTTACTTCACGATCAGGTTATGAGAACTCATCCTACAGTCTCTTCTAGGCCCCTGTTTCCTTACCTGTAGAATGGGCCTAATGCCTTGAAGGGACATGATGATTACAGTGCAGGAATATTGATAAAGGACCCAGAAGAATGTCTGGCCTGTGGAATGCATCCAACCTGTGGTTACTATTATGATTGGAGCCCAAGGAGAGATTTGAATTGTGTTTGGTGCTTTCATAGACAAATTCATTAGAAAGTCCTTCCTGAGCCCACATAGTAGACAGAATACAAGCCTTGTGATGAATAGACCTGGGTTCAAATTCTGACTTCACCACTTGCGATTTGTATGACCTTGAACATTTGTTTAATGTGTCTGCGTCCAGTTTCTTCTCGGGAAAAAGGATATCATGATACCTACTTCCTATGGCTGTTGCAAAGCTGCCTTTAACAAATATCTTTGGTCTCTGTGCCTTTCCTCAGACTTTCAGGCCGATTGTGAGAGAGCTGGAAAGATACAGGGTCGTCAAGTTGACACGTGTCAGAATAGGGTTGGTTCTGCCACAGTAACAAATGATCGTCAGTCTCGGTCTTTAACAAAATAAAAACTTATTTCCCGTTCATATATGTCCATCATAGGTTGCCCAAGGGCAACAGTGGGACCGTTCTGCTCCACATAGTGACTCAGAAATCTAGGTGGACAGAGGCTCCCATCTTGTAGCCACATCATGGCTATCTCACTTAGTGTGACAGGGGAGGGATGGTGCAGGGTTCCACACCAGCAGTCCTATGCTGTGACTCAGAAGAAACATTTGTCACTTCCACCTGGAGCTCGTTGGCCCTGAGTCAAAAGCTTGTGCCCTGTTGTGCAGAGGGGGCTGGGAAGCTTGGGGAGTAGGTAGGGTGCATGGTGAGCACCAGTATCTCTGCCACAAGGACCCACTTGTTGTCTGCATGACATTCCCGTTGTAGGGATTAGAGAAGCTGTGGACTGGTGACTCCATAGCTGCCAGGTCATTTCCAGCTCAGTGCTTTGTGCCAGGAAGTAAAGAAATTTAGGCTTGAGACCCCAGCTTCATAGATGCTGCTGAGAACGTGAACTGTTTTACCTCTCCCAGATTCTGGGAGGTAGATGTGGTCTTGTAATGCTGACTGCTGAATAGAAAACAGAAGAAGATCACATTTGATGAGCCACTCTGTCGGGGGTGGCCCAGGCAGGGAAGCATTGTGATACTTTTGCAGTTATCTTCACTGAGTATGTCATGGGGATATGAGTCACCCAGAGAAAAAGTTTTACTGCCTATTACCCTCTGCAAGGGAAGAAAAGTCACAGATGTCTGCTGCATTCCTGCTGAGGGCAAGAGTGTATGCTTGGTGTTTTAATATGCAAGATCTCAGTCATATCTTCAATGTCCCTTGGAGAGAAGAGGTTACAGTCGCCATGTTGCTGGTGAAACCATGAGGCTTAGGGGTGTTCAGAACTGTATAGAAACAATGGCTGCCCCTGTTCGTAGGACACAGCCAGTGAAGTGTGGTCCCACATTCAAGCCCTTTACATTCCATGTTGTTGTTTTAACCTATTCCATCTCGTCTTTCCATGGTAATGTCCGTGGGGCCTAAGGAAGTAGTAGGGATGTGCCCAGTTCTGTGTGTCAATCAAAGCTGTAAGAATCAGAACCTTGTGTCTTTTACGAAGCTTGAGTTGTGTATTGGCTCATTTAGTCCTCATAGCAACGCTGTGATGTAAGAGCTCCTATGGCCACCATTTTTCAGATGTAGAAACTGGGGCCCAGAGAGGTTGAATGACTTACCCAAGGTCACCCAGCAAGTTACTGGCACACTGGGACAGAATCCTGGCCATCCAGCTCTAAGTTCATCCCCCAGACCACTACCCCACACTGCTCATTCACATTTGAGCATAGTCTTCCCTCTGTCCAGGTGTTGGCGTTCACGAATTACTACTTGGCAGGAATGAATAGCTGCGTAGGCCTTCCTGGGAGGAGCGAGCCAGCCTTTACCTGAAGGAGGCTCTTGGCAGCTTTACGGGAGTGCTGTTGGGTATGAGAAAGAGACTCTCAAAGGAAAACAACATTTTGATGCTCGTAAAATTTAATGTTCTTTCATTTACTTTCTCTTGAAACTTGGACGTAATTTATTGAGCCCGTGGTTGAAATATTCAGGAGGTCTCTGTGTGTTACTTCAGAAGGAATATGATTAAAAACACACACCAGCCTCCACTGATTTCTCAAGACATTAGAACACGACAAAGAGCCACATAATTTCAGAATTTACATCTTTATGTGAAAGCCTGTGCTTTCCAGCACCTTGCAAAATAAAGGGAAAAGCAGCACTTCAGGGTGAAATATTTTCCAGAAAAGTTTCTGAATTGGTGTGCTAGTGTTAGCCTCACGCTACTAAGTAACTTCCTGGGTCCAGCAACCATTTCTCGGGGATAAGAAGCTGCCCCAGGCCCTGTGCCAGGCTGGCTGCTCTGAAGTTGTATCTTAACCATGTTTAAAATCCTGCTCGACACGATGGAGCCTCACTTTATAGCCGAGGAAATGGGAGCAGATGCATGACGGGGCTTGGATGTGAACCTGTTCTCCTGCCGGCTGACCTCTGCCTGCCTCCAGCCTCAGCTTAGTGTCACAAGCCCCAGGACAGGTAGCTGCCTCCCCTTCATGTTTCCAGGGACCTCAGTCTTCCTGCTGTGCCACTGGCCACTTTGTCTGAGAAGTGTTGGCCACCTAGATCCCCAGGAGATAGGGAGCTCTGTGAGGGCAGGGGCAGGGTCCTTGTCACACAACTGATGCCCAGAGCTCAGTTCAGTACCTGGTACACAGTTGCTCAATAAATGTTTGTTGAATGAATGAAGAAACATGAATGAATGACTGGATAAGCAAATGAATTGGTGCTTCTAGGCCTGTGCAGGGAGGTGCATTGGACCTCTGATATGGCTTGGCTGGGTCCCCACCCAAATCTCATCTTGAATTGTAGCTCCCATCATTCCCACATGTTGTGGGAGGGGCCCGGTGGGAGATAATTGAACCATGGAGGTGGTTCCCCTCTACTGTTGTTGTGGTAGTGAGTCTCATGAGATCTGATGGTTTTATGAGAGGTTTTCTCTCTCTTGGCTCTCATTCACTCTCTTGTCTGCCACCATATGAGACGTGCTTTTCGCCCTCTGCCAGATTGTGAGGCCTCCCCAGTTATGTGGAACTGTGAGTCCATTAAACCTCTTTTTCTTTATAAATTACCCAGTCTTGGGTCTGTCTTTATCAGTAGCATGAGAACAGACTAATACAACCTCACAAAGGAAGAGGGTTTATAAAATAACCACAGAGCGGAGAGAGATTGTCCAGCATGGTGGTGTGAGAAAGGACTCTGGTTCCAATCCCATGGCCTTTAGTGTTAGCTTTGCCTAGGACTGAACCTCCGTGAGCCTCTGTTTCCTGGATCTGTAGGTGGAACCACTAGCTAGAATATAGAAGCCACGAGGGCAAGAGTCTCTCTTGTTTGCTGCTGTGTCCATAGTGTTTAAAACAGGGCTTGGCAAATGATAGATGCTCAATAGATGTTCGTGGAATGAATGAATGAATGAATCTGAGAATTTTCAGATATTGAAGATAAGTTTCTTGAGGAGCCATGGACGGGTCTCGTATGGATAAGTTGACACAAGGATGGGGCTTATTATTGGGTCTGGCGTCCAATACATGCTCAGCAAATGTTTGCTCTTAATGACAGTGGCCTCACTGTATCCTCCTCTTCCTCTTTCTCCTCCTGGGCTGCCTGCCTGGCAGGCCGGAGAAGGCCTTCTGCGCTGGGGAGGAGAGGAGGCCAACGCTGCGCTGCCTTCTAACTCCCAGGTCCTGGGAAATCAATAGCCGCCCTCTGAGAGCCAGCCTGTAACCACCGTGCTTTTGAAAGGAGAGGCCAGCAGAGCCTTTTAAAGTAATTCTGGTCGCATTTTCACAGGCCTAGCTGAGCTCCATGTTTTGTGCTTGTGATGGAGCTATAATTACACCCATTGTGTGGCACCAAGTAAACCACCTCATATGCTGTGTTTACAGAAAGAGGCCTCTTCCCCCTTTTCCGCTGACCCTCCCATAACTGATGCAGCGGAAATAAGCCCTACAAGTGTCTGCTGTTGTCGTTGCCTTTGGCAGTGATCCCGGGTAACACACGTGGAGTTGGGTAAGATCCTGTGCTCTGTGCTAGAGCTGTGAACTGCCCAGGAGACATTACCATCTGCAGAAGTGCATGCTACACCTTCTTCTGGGGGAGCCTCATGTAATAGATAGAACATGGGTCTGGACGTTAGCTACTGCAGCCATCTCCATGAGACCATGGGCAAGTGTTCTAGTCCCTGTGGGCCTCAGTTTCCTCCCATATAAAATAGGAACAACACCAGCACCTAGTATGATGTCTAAGGCTTCTGTGTGCAGTTGTGCAGGTTGTACACTGCACAACAGCTTATGGCTCTGGGGGGACCCGTGGGAGCTGTATCTAGCTGTGCTCCACTCCCTGAACTCAGGTCTCATGGGGCTGTGGCTGGTCAGGGCGCTCCCTTTTATTGCACGAAAGAGCCTTTATGTCAAACATGATGTACTTGACATGCAGTAAGTGCTCAGAAAACAGTAACTGTTGTTGCCACTACTACCGGAGGATGATCTATGGAAGAGGTGGATGAATGGATGGAAGGCGTTGGGCAAGGAGATCAACTGAGATTTGAGTGACGTTGCGAAGGGTGGATAGAATTTTGGGATGTGTGCATGGTGGGAAGGTGGGGGTGCAGCCGTATTCTCAGTCCATCCATATGGGTCCTTCTCTTGAAATGTTTTCTCCCCTCTCCTCCCACCTCCTCTCCCACCAGTTGCTTTTATGCCATGCCAAGAAAATTAGTGGAAAGCTATTGAAGAATTTTTTTTTAAGTTTGGATTGTAGACAAATGTGAATGTGGACAGAATAGTAGAATGCACCTCTGTGTGCCCAGCATAGTCAACTTCAGCAGCCACCAACCCAAGCCAGTCTCACTCCCCCACCGCCACTCCCAGGATTATTTTGAAGCAAATTGCAGGCATCATGCAATCTAGTTTGTAAATGTTATTGAAGGGTTTTAAGCAGTAAAAGGGTGTGATCCTGGGTTTTAGAAAGATAATTTGAGCATCAGTTGGTGGCAGGGGCAGCAGGGAGGTGGTGGTGTTTGTCTAGGTGGGAGGGGGCTTCTGAACCTAGGTTTGGCAACAAGGATGGAGGAGCGCGGCCAGACCTTGGAGAGATGAAGGATGTAGATTCTACAGGACCAGTGGCACTGGATGCTTCTGCCGGTGCCTCTTTAATGGATAATCATGGTAATCAACATTTCTGGAGTACTTCATATATGCCAAACCCTGAGTTAAGCACTTCTTTCTTTTATTATTTAAACCTTACAAAAGCCCTGTGAATTTTGCGTTGTTGTTAATGTAATTTTATGGATGAGAAACTGAGGCCCAGAGAGGTGAAGGTACGTTGCCCAGAGTCACATCTAGGAAGTAAGGAATGGTGGGTTTTAGTCCCAAACAGCCTGGCTCTGGCCCACCCTCTCCCGTACTGCTCTCACAGGACAGGTGTGAATCCGAGAACCCGCTTAAAGACCCTCACAGCTGCATCAGCGCCTCTTGCTTGTTCTTAGAGGAACACACCTTTCGGCAGAGGGCTGGGGCTCAGGGTTTTGTTTTTGCTTTCTTTCCCCTGTCATTGCTCATTTGTCTCAAATAGCCACCAGGAAGGTGACGGCTGCTATTGTAACATGGTCATTTCTGTGGATTCTGCCTTGGCTCTTGGAGGGCTGTTGGTGTGGGGCAGGAGAGCATCAGTGTCTCCAGGCTGGTAGCAGCTGCTGCTGCTCTGTGAAGCCTCCCTCCCTGGCTTGCCTGTGTATTCTCCAAAAGGCCACGTGTCGGGAGAAGTGATGACCAACATTGGGGACTGAGACCCGGCAGCCCTGTGGCTGAGCTATGACAGTTACCTAAACCTCTGCTTCTCAGAGGCGTCCCCTTACTAATTGATCTGTTGTTGGTGATAGGCGTTTTCCCTCTTTAAAGTATAATCCCATCCTGATGTGTGTAAGCATTACCTCTCCCCATCTCAGTGTTCTGAGTGCGGAGGGGCTTGTTGCAGAGGCAATCAAGGGAGCCCTTGAAATGTGAAGTTATCACCAGGGTTACTTGCAGGCCTCTACTTAGTGGCTCTGCAGACACAGCCCGCACAGCACTGGCTCGGTGGCACTTCAGGATGATCTGCCCCACAGGTGTCAGTTGAATTTATTGCATGGTAGCTTTATGGTGTAGCATTGAGGAGGATGAGTCCCAAGATTCCAGAGCACCTGGCTCATCAGGGCAAGCCCAAATGACTTCCTGGGGCCAGCCCTCCACACAGCAGAACCAAAGCAAAAGGAGGATTGGAACGAAGAAAGAAACAAGAGAGACTCCAAAGATAGTAGACGCAGGACCATGAGCTCTGGAGCCAGACTGACCACCTCCCTCCCTTCCAGACTGCATGACTTGGGACATTCAAGTCACCCTTCTGAGCCTCAGTTTTCCTCATCTGTAAAATGGGAGTAAATCTCCACCTCCCAGGCTTGTAATGTGTGCTAATGTGTAAAACACTTAGAGCGCTGTCAGAGCCATAGGAGGTGCGCATTCTGTTACATCGTGTCCTCATCATAGCAGGTACTGGTGACTGCCCGAACTCTTTCATCCCTTTGTACCTCATGACAAACCTGTACAATAGGTGACAGTATCCTCATTTGACAAATAAGATACCAGAAATTAGAGCTAGGTGCAGTGGGTCATGCCTGTAATCATAGCCCTTTGGGAGGCTGAGGCAGGAGGCTTGCTTGTGTCCAGGAGTTCAAGATCAGTCTGAGAAACATAGCCATATCCTGTCTTTACAAAAGAAAAAAAAATTAGCTGAGCATGGTGGCACATGCCTGTAGTCCCAGCTACTCAAGAGGCTGAGACAGGAGGATCGCTGGAACCCAGGAGGTCGAGGCTGCAGTGAGCTGTGATTGCACCACTGCACTCCAGCCTGGGCCACAGAATAAGACTCTGTCTCTGGAAAACAAAATTTAAAAAATAGGATACCAGGAATCAAAGGTGTGTAATTCTTTTTTTTTCTTGAGACCGAATCTTGCTATGTTGCCAGGCTGGAGTGCAGTGGCATGATCTTGGCTCACTCCAACCTCCGCCTCCCAGGTTCAAACGATTCTCCTGCCTCAGCTTCCCGAGTAACTGGAACGACAGGCCTGCGCCACCACGCCCAGCTCATTTTTTTGTATTTTTTAGTACAGACGGTGTTTCACCATGTTGGCCAGGATGGTCTTGATCTCCTGACCTTGTGATCTGCCTTCTTCGGCCTCCCAAAGTGCTGGGATTACAGGCGTGAGCCACCGTGCCCAGCCTAAGACGTGTGATTCTTTACACAAAGTCACCCAGCAGTGAGTAGACAGGACCTGGGTTTGACCTCCAGGGGCCTCATTTTTCTCCTTGACATGGAACGTCTGGAAGTCATGTCTACCAGTCGCCTGGATTGTCTTCACATTGGGATTTTCGTTTGAAGCGATTCTCTGTGTTGCCTTCACCTGAAGCAAAAACCGTCTTGGAGAAGGCTTACCCTAGCTGCTGGGGAGCTCCTAGAGTCTTCTCTGGGAGTCTCCTTTGGCGTTGGATTGGCCGAGGTTCTTACTCCCTTCCCTTACTGCTAGGTCCCCCTGAGGGGGATGTGGGAGCAGCCAGTGCCTACATGGTTTTTCCCCTCCGCCTGCTGATGGCAGTCATTCGCTGTGGGGTTGATGGCTCCTTTCCCCGGCTCTGTGTGTATGTACATGTGTATGCGTGACAGTGTCCCTTACCTTTGAGATGCTCCCAGCCCTCCGTCCGTGGCTCAGCACCCTTCCAGGTCCTCTGCTGTTCACTGATACCTTGAGATGCTAGCTCAGCATCACGGTGATGGCATGTGCTGAGATGGAGGAGAGAGGAGTGTGACCAAGAACACAGGCTTGGGAATTCGAATCCCACTTCTGCTGGTTACTTCCTGTGTGGCCTTGGGCAAGTTGCACACCCTTTCTGTGCCTCAGTTTTCTTAGCTACGAAATTAGGGACAGTAACACCACTCACCTCCCAGAGGAGTTGTAGGGTTCGGGTGAATACGGCTTGGAGAGGACGTGAACACATTCCTGGTGCGCAGGGAGTGCCCCTGAGTCTGCCCGCCCCCCCCCGCCCCGCCACTGTCACCATCGCCCCTCCGGAAAGACAGCACCCTCATTTTACAGAACACTTCCCCATTGCTCAGCTTGTTTAAAAGTCTTGTGGCCTCCCAGTAGAGGAGCAGAGAGTGCTGAACTAAAAGCAGGAAGCTTGGTGCGTAGTCGTGGCTCTGTTAGGGAATAAAAGAAACTGTATGGCTTTAGACAGGCCACTTGCCCCACCAAGCCCACATTTCCTCCACTCTCAAATGGGCACCGTGTTTCTCTTCCTGGGTCATTTGTGGCCTGAAAGGCCATGTGACGAGAAGAGCGTGGGCTTTGGAGCCCTAATAACTGGGATTCAGATCTCACTGTCACTGCCTGGACCCACAGTGCCAAGGTCAAAGAGATCTATGGCTACTGGAATTGCATGAGGATTTCCTGTGGCTCTGTGTCTGATGCTAGATCCGGACACCTATTATTTCTTTTCTTTTCCTTCCTTCCTTCCTTCCTTCCTTCCTTCCTTCCTTCCTTCCTTCCTTCCTTCCTTCCCTCCCTCCCTCCCTCCCTCCCTCCCTCCCTCCCTCCTTCCTTCCCTCCCTCCCTGCCTCCCTCCCTCCTTCCTTCCTTTCTTTCTGTCTTTCTTTCTTTCTTTTTTTGAAATAGAGTTTCGTTCTTCTTGCCCAGGCTGGAGTGTGATGGCGCCATTTTTGCTCACTGCCACCTCCGCCTCCCAGGTTCAAGCGACTCTCCTGCCTCAGCCTCCTGAGTAGCTGGGATTACAGGCATGCGCCATCATGCCTAGCTAATTTTTTGTATTTTTAGTAGAGTTGGGGTTTCTCCATGTTGGTCAGGACACCCATTATTTCAATTAAAATTTCTAGTTTTCTTAGTTTTCAAGGCTAAATGGACACTATAAGACAATATACAGGTTGAGCATCCCAAATCCAAAAACTACAAGTTCAGAATGTTCCAGAATTTGAAATGTTTTGAGCGCTGACATAATGCTGAAAGGAAATGCTCATTGGAGCATTTTGGATTTCAGATTTTCAGATTTGGGATGCTTAAGCTGTAAGTGTAATGCAAATACTCCAAAATCCAAAATGCTTCTGGTCCCAAGCATTTTGGATAAGGGATACTTAACTTGTATATGCAGCTAAAAGAATGACGGGTGTTGTTAGCATTGGTTTTATCTCATTTTTCTTTTCAGCTCTCTTGAATTTTATCCAAATGTGGCTGTAGTTTGGTTTTCTTTTCATTTTTTTATCCTTGTTTTTCGTAATTATTAATGCAAGAGATTGCTTCAAACATAGCACTTAGAGGTCAATGCTTCTCAAACTGTGAGAACCAGTTTTCTTTTTAAAAAAACTTTCAATTCATTGCAGACTGATATTTTTATAAATTACCAAAAAACAACCTAGAAAAGCCCTGAAGCTCCTGTGTTTCACAGCAATATGAAATTGCTTGGAACATTTCTTTTTTTTTTTTTTTTTTTTTTTTTTTTTTTTGAGACGGAGTCTTGCTCTGTCGCCCAGGCTGGCTGGAGTGCAGTGGCCGGATCTCGGCTCACTACAAGCTCCGCCTCCCAGGTTCACGCCATTCTCCTACCTCATCCTCCCGAGCAGCTGGGACTACAGGCGCCCACCACCTCGCCCGGCTAACTTTTTTGTATTTTTTAGTAGAGATGGGATTTCACCGTGTTAGCCAGGATGGTCTCGATCTCCTGACCTCGTGATCCGCCCGTCTCGGCCTCCCAAGGTGCTGGGATTACAGGCTTGAGCCACCACGCCCGGCCTGCTTGGAACATTTCTAAACGGTTGCTTCCAGTTCCTTTCCTCCTCTGGTCTCATACTGGTAGAAAACAGGTAGCACATCCACACCAGTTTGTGGGCCACCCTGTGCATGTCCCTGTCGTAGACTCACTTGCTGTGTGTGTGTGGCACTTGCCGTGTCATTACTGAGGTAGCAACGCTGCATGTGACAGTTACAATTGGCCCTCTGTATCTGCGACTCCGCATCTGTGATTCAACCAGTGGAGGAGTAAAAATACCGGGCGGGGAGAATGCATCTGTACTGAACGTGTACAGACCTTTTTCCTTGTCTTTATTCCCTAAACAATACGGTATAACAATTATTTACATAGCACTTACATCATATCAGGTACTGTAAGTAATTTAGAGAAGATCTAGAGTATACAGGAGGAGGGAGGTGTGTAGGTTCTATTGTAGATACTACACCATTTTATAGAAGGGACTCGAGTGTCCGTGGATTTTGGTATCCGTGTGGAGTCCTGGGACCAATCCCCCATGGATAGCGAGGGATGACTGTACCGCCATCCTGCTGTGGGCAGGCAGGGTTCATGCCGTTTCTTCTGGCTTGTAGCTTTGTTCGCATCAGCGAGAGTTCAGAGGTGGAGAGCTGACAAGTGGAGGAGCTTCTGCGACATCCCCGTTTTACAAATGAGGAACAGGAAAATGGTTTTCTACAAGTAGGGAATGGCCCAACTGCCGTTCAAAGCTGAGTCTGTGAAACGCTCCCTTTGTGTTCGCCAGTGGCTGTCAGTTCTGACTGATCATTACAGTCAACGCGGGCTTCAAAAAGTATTCTTTGAGGTCCTTCCCCTCAGTCTACTGAACCGGCATTTCAGGGGCCAAGACCCAGAAATTTTTCAGAAGCCCTTCCAGTGACCAGTAATCAGCTTGGGTTGGGAGCCACGGGTCCAAACCATGTCACTTTCCTCTACTCTGCGGTACAAACGAATTGTGCTTAACCACCAAAGAGATCAGCTTCCTACCATATCCAAGGTGGAGTGCAAAGAGCACAGATAGTAGGGCCATTAAGGTGTGGGTTCCAATCCCCACTCTGTCATTTCCTTGCCCTGATACTTGAGGTGTATGAGCCAACCTCTCTGTGCCTCGTTGGTAAGGAAAGCATGCCCGCCCTGCAGGGGGGTTGCAGGAATTATATGAGCTGGTGCACCTAATGCCTATAAAAGGCCTGACACGTAGTTGGTGCTCTGGAGCATGTGAATGCAAAGTGGGCGCTGTCTAGGTTCACTTTTTAACTAGACAGGTACAATGTCATCATGACAGAAAGAGGCTTCAGGCCCCTCCCCACAACCAGAGTAAACAGGGCCAGAAAACGGGTTGTTTTATAAAACTTACAGATTCTAAGGCATCGAAGTGAGTAATCTTGGAGAGTTTTGAGTATGTGACCCAAAGAGCCTCAGTTGCTATTGAAATCTGGGGAGTGTCTTGATCTAATTAATCAAGAAGCATCTAATTTGTTAGCCGGAGGAGGGTGAAGCATGATTTACTTGAATGTGATTAGATGAAGGGAACGTTCTGATATGAAACGAAATGCCAGAGGCGTTTTTGAAAAACTTATAATCCTTTCATGATTTGGCAGGTAATTATGATAATTCCTGGTATTTTCACAGACTTTAAAGTTTTCTCACAGCAACATTATTACTGGAGATCATGTTTCCTGATACTCCAGCTGGAAGGAATTGCTCCATCTCCTAAAGCCCCAAAGGCATCATTTTCTTTCTTTCTTTTTTTTTTTTTTTTGAGACGGAGTCTTGCTCTGTCGCCTGGGCTGGAGTGCAGTGGCCAGATCTCGGCTCACTGCAAGCTCTGCCTCCCGGGCTCCTGCCATTCTCCTGCCTCAGCCTCCCGAGTAGCTGGGAGTACAGGTGCCGCCACCTTGCCCGGCTAGTGTTTTTGTATTTTTTTTTTTTTTTTTTTTTTACTAGAGGTGGGGTTTCACTGGGTTAGCCAAGATGGTCTCTATCTCCTGACCTCGTGATCCGCCCGTCTCGGCCTCCCAAAGTGCTGGGATTACAGGCTTGAGCCACCGCGCCCGGCCGAAGGCATCATTTTCCAAAGCCCAACTCAAATGTCGCCTTCTTGGTGATGCTTTCCCCCATCTTTTAGGCCAGGGCTACCAAATAGGCATCATCTTGCTGGTCAACACACTGATTGATCAGTTATGACTGCCTACGTATCTTCTTGAGGAACGGGCGCAGTGATTGATTAGTGCTGTCTGCCAAGGGAACAGTGGGCAGGGGAGTAGTGGAATCCTGAGATACTTAGCCAGTTGCCTTTGATGGGCATTTAGGTGGATCCTAGCCATTTGGAGCTAAGCTTGTATTTTGAGCTCACTTGCAAGTAGAGAGGCAAGATTTCTGCCCAGCCATGATCTGTCAAATCAAAGGTGAGTGATTTAGAAAATTTGATATACGTTGCCAAATAGGCAAGTTACCTAAACTTCCTGAATCTTCTACCTTCTCTGCAGCCCGAAAGATGAAACCCAGATGGTGATGCAAAGTCTTTGCATCTCATTAACTGATAAGTTGTGCACCTTCCAAGCACAAGTTCAGAACCACA
Source organism: Piliocolobus tephrosceles (assembly GCF_002776525.5). NCBI lineage: Eukaryota > Metazoa > Chordata > Mammalia > Primates > Cercopithecidae > Piliocolobus > Piliocolobus tephrosceles. The sequence goes on from NC_045450.1 coordinate 12,341,526, forward strand.
ACTTCTACTGGCCAGATGGTGTCCTTGGGCCTCTTGGAGAATGAAGGCTTTATTCCTGGTCCTCTGTCCCGTGCTGGGCTGGGTTTGGGGCTGTGTCAGCCCTGGTCAGTGTATCTCCACCTGGCATTTGCTTTTGATTTGTCACTGTCATAGTGTTGTCAAATGGCATCTCCTCCTCAGCTACCTGCAGATTGATTAATTTTCGTGAAATACAACTAAGGGTAGAAGGAAGCACATCAGACTCTCAAACTGGTGATGTCAGGACACAAGTGCCTGGTGGGGATATAGGCATTGGATAAGGCTTGGGAGGCTGCCTGGCATGTGCCAAGGCTCATTAGAAAAGTGATTCCTGAATGTTAACTCTTGGAGGGGTGGCCTTCCCTGACACACTGTCTTCTTTCCGAGTCACTCTACCGTAATTTACCAAATGTCAAAGGATGTGAACTGTGTGGCTGTCCTTCCTCCTCCCTAAGATCCTAGCACTGTGCCTGGAAGATGGTTAGCAGCTCTGTGGTGCTCTTGCTTCAGGGCACACTGAGTGCTCCCCACAGCATTTCTAGCTCCTTGGTGTGGCACTTCATGGCCTTTCTCCACCTGGCCCCTGGAGAACTGCTTGTCTGCCACTTCCTCCATGTCTCCCGTCATGATCACCCATGACATAAAACCAGCTCTCATCTACTGGGGACTTATCCTGCCCCAAATGTGCTGCCAAGCCTGCTAAGTGCGGCATCTCCTGCCATCCTCACAGTGGCCTGGTGAAATGGGTGTGATTTTTAATGCCCATTTCACAGACGCACAGCCACAAGCTTGCACCAGAACACACACACTGTCAGGAACTGATCTAGCCCGGGCCCATCTTGCACCAAGGCCTGACGCCTGCACCACCTCTCTCCGCCTCCTGCCTGCCAGCCTCCGGTGCCAGCATTTGCACCTGTAGTTTCCTCCACTGATCATACCTTTCTCTTCCTTGTCTGCAGGGTGACCTCCTAGAACTCAGCATGTGTTTGGAGCAGAGAAGGCCTGTGGGGGCTGAGTGAGTGAGTGAGACCCCAAGAGGGAGAAAGGGGATTGGAGAGAAAGGCTGGGGCTGCATCTTGAAGGAGTTTGGATTTTACTCTTAGAGCTGTGGAAGCACTGAAAGTATTAAACAGCAGATGACAATAGTAGATGTTACTTTGGGGAGATCATTGTGCCTGCTTGGAGGAGAATGGATTGGAGGGCACCTGTTCTCTCTCTGTCCTATTTTCTATGGCTGTTGAAAAATAAGGTGGTCAGATGAGAACCCATAAGTGCCCTCAAAGCCTAATAAAAATTTCAAGAGGTAGTGGTTGTGCAGCCTACTTTTATTTTTGTGATAACAGGAACTATTTGTGATCTCACATTCTTTCTTCTGAGGCTCTTTCTGAGTCCTGAATTTATTTCTAGTTATACCGGAGTTTGGAAATAGTTATTCGAGGAACAGTAAGCTCAGTATGGTTTACGTAAGATGAAAGCTGTTTATACCAATGGCTGTAGGTAGGGATATGTAATATAAAAACTCAGAGTTTCAGAGCTTAGCTTAGTAACAATGAGCATCGTAGTTTTAATGGTTTCTGGAAATTATTTTTATCAAATTTTGTCTGTTAAATTGCGTCGCATTTTTCCTTTTCATTCCCCAATGAAATGAAAGATTTGCCTGATGGGGTCAAGTTCCGCTCTTCTGGCTGCAAAAGAGAACCAGGGTTTTGACAGCTTACGGTAAACACCACTTGGAGCTGGGATGTTTCGATGTTTTCTGCATTTATGGAAAATTGCAGTAACACTCTGGTTCCCACTGCAAAACGAAACAGAAACAAAACACAAAACCCTGCTTTGCTTTGGAAATGGCAGGGGCATTTATTTAAGGCTCACGTTTTGTGGGGGCACACTGGCAGGTATTTAGCAGTAATATCAGCAGCTGTGGATTTCCGGCTTGCTGCATGGTGAATGGATTCACAGCCCAGAGGAAGCTCGTGGAGGGTTTATGTGATTTCTGTGTGTGGGGCACACAAGCATTATTAGCAATACTGTATTTGTTTGTTAAAGGCCAAAAGACGATCGACTCAAGCTTTTCTTATCCAAAAGGAATAAGGCAACAAAGGAATATTAATTTTACATCTGTACAAAGAAAAAAAATCTGTCAGAAAGGTTCAGTGACTTATTCTGCCTTTGTTAATTGCATGGTTCTTGCAATATCTTTTGTGTCATTTTCACTTATTATTTCACACTGGTTTGAAAGCCTCTGTACCTCAGGGACAGAAGGGGGTACCTTTGGAGGGGAACTCACAGAGCAAGTTAATGGAAGCCTGATATACTTCATGTTGTTTGTACAATGGCTCCCTTGTATTTCAGATGAAGAATTTTAATTTTTTATAAAGGGTCTCAGTGGCTTCTCTCACCAAAGAATGGGAGCTCAAATAAGGAAAAGCAGAAAGTATGAGAAGGAAACATACTCCTTCGGCTATCATTCATATCTTGGTGGATTTTCTCCTGTGACTTACTCTTCATACAACAACAACAAAAAAGGAGGGCTCCCTTTTATTCCTCCTGAGATAAGACACACATTAGTGACCCCTGTTTTTTCACAAAGCTTTTCCCTGTGTCCCTCCTTTATTCTGACGGTGTCTTCTGTAGCTCATATAAAGTACTTATTGCAAATGGCCTGGTATTGTTTTTACACTGCGTACAGTGCAGTTAGTGCATAGGCGAGGCCTGGGGCATTGGAGGGGTGATCTCTTGGGAAGGGCAGGGAGCTAAATGCGTAGGTAAGGATCTGCTTGACCTCGCATTCTGGGGATTTATCTTAAAACATGCTTGCAGGATTCTTCCTTCAGGGTTCTTGGAGAATGTAGCAGGATTACATCTCACATTTCTCTAAAATGCTTAAGTAAATTATAGTTGAATAGTCTGTACTTTAACTATAGACTGTCTATAGCCACCTCCAGTTTTATTTATTGGGGATCAGCTGAGAATATCGAATAATTCAATTTGGAAAAATTCAGCAGCTCACAACAGGCCCAAATGGGTTGCTTGCGGGCAGAGTGGATTGGTAGGACCGCAGCGCATAGCCAGGGCTCCGGCGTCAGTTCCTTGTTAGATGTTTGACCTTGGGCTAACTCCCTGTATTCCTGAGTTACTGTTTCTTTTTTTGTAGGGTGAGAATAATAACATCCACCTCAGAGAGCCAGTGTGATGAAGCTGCAAAGAGCGCTCTGGGAGGATTTAGCCTGACAGGGAACAAACAGTGACTTCAGGGTAGCTGCACTGCTGTGATTTCATCTGTCACCATTGTTGTCACTATCCTTGATAAAGCTCTGGTTATGGTTTCTTGATTTTCTGAGCCAAGGACCTGATAAACCAAATGGTCAGTTATTCTCGTGCCGTTAGCAAAATTCTTGACAAGTATAAGTCAGCTATGGAAGAAAGCCTTTGCTAGAACAGCATTCATTTATTAAGAATCAGGCTGGGTGTGGTGGCTCACACCTGTAATCCCAGCACTTAGGGAGGCCGAGGTGGGTGGATCAGTTGAGGTCAGGAGTTCAACACCAGCCTGACCAACATAGTGAAACCCCGTCTCTACTAAAAATACAGGGCGTGGTGGTACATGCCTATAATCCCAGCTCTTGGGAGGCTGAGGCAGGAGAATTGCATGAACCTGGGAGGCAGAGGTTGCAGTGAGCTGAGATCGTGTCACTGTACTCCAGCCTGGGTGACAGAGCAAGACCTTATTTAAAAGAAAAAAAAAAAAAGAGAAAAAAAAAGCCCAAGGTCCAAACATGATCTGATACTGTCTTGTTTGGACCATAACTTCACACTGTTGACTCTGAAGCGTCAGTGTGAAGCAGGTCAAACCACATGGAGCTTACAGGTGGATTGCATGGTTCACAGGTAAGCAGTGTCATTGACTCCAGCCCCAACAGCCTAAGGATGTTTTGCTGACAGGTGTCAGGAAGGAGAGTCCAGAGAAGTTGGGATCGGTCCCTGGGGAATGTCCGCCTCTAAGCCCTACCTTTCGGTGCTTGTGTTCCAGGTGGCAGAGATGCATGGTGAGCTGATTGAGTTCAACGAGCGCCTGCACAGGGCGCTGGTGGCCAAGGAAGCCCTCGTGTCCCAGATGAGGCAGGAGCTCATCGATCTCCGGGGACCGGTGAGTGTTCCCCCAACCCTTTGTGTCCGTCCAGCTTCTGCTGCCCACAGCCCAGTAGAAAAGCACAGAGACTAACAGAGCAAGCAACAATGCATCTACCGGCCAGATACGCCCACATTCACCTCTGCCACATTTGCTATTTATTTTGTATGGGGAGGGGGTAGAATAAGTAAAATGTTACAAGTTCTGTTAAAGCAACATTTCCTGCTTCTCTTTCTAGTCATCTGTAGTTAAAATTGGCATATAGTCCCCCCACCCATCTTTCCATACTTTACTGCATGGATAAATTTCCATGAGCAGTGAACAGTCTTGGTTTTGTGTTCTTAACTTTTACCTCCATGACATTAATTTTGTATATATCTGTTTGCCACTTGTCTTTGCTTATTTGTTTTTAATTCAATATTGTGGTTTGAGGAGTAATCCACATATATCAGGTACAGGGCTTTTCAACCACAGCACTGCTGATATTTTGGATCATGTAATTCTTTGTTGTGGGGGCTGTTCTGAGCATTATGGGATGTTGAGCAGCATCCCTGGGTTCCACCTACTAGAGGCCAGTGGCTTCACTTCGCCAGGTTTTTGACAACCACAGATGTCTCCAGATATCGTCAGATGTCCTCCGGATTTCAGAATGTGGCAGAATCACCCCTGGTTGAGATCCACTGATCTAGATCATTTGCTTGCTTGACTCTGTAGTTCTCTGTTGAATGAAATACCACAATATTTTTGATTCAGTCATGTCTTTGTAAACATTTAGGATGTCTCCACTATTTTGCTATTACGAACCACAATGCCGTGAGCATCTAACACTTGTCCTTTTGTGCGGACATATAATACCTTCCTCATTTTACGCCTTCTTTATTATGTAAAATGCGCACATTTAGGCAGGCTGTCTCATGCACACTTGTATCTCTTTTGTCAGGGTGGACAGGTATCTGTCATGGCCAATTGTGTTTCAGGTTATCTACATCCGTTTCCTCCTTCTATATCATTTCAATCAAATTCTGGGTATTATTTCATGTATAGACATCTTTGTGTTTATCTCTAAAAATACAAAAAAATAAATACAATATCCTTATCACCCCCATTACCAGTAATTCCTTTATGTCATCACAGTCAATGTTCCACAGGCAATTTCCAATTGCCTCATACCTTTGAATAGTTTTTTTGATTGAGGACCACGTGAGACCCACGCATTGTGATTGGTTAATATGTGTCTATGTTGCTTTTCCTTTAAATTTTAAGAATTAGGGTAAAATATACCTAACATAACTTTTACCATTTTAACTATCATTAAGTGTACAGTTGAGTGGCATTAAGTATGTTCATACATAGTGAGGCCATCGCTAGCACCCCTCTCCGGAACTGTTTCATCTTCCCCGACTGAAACTGTCCCCGTTAAACACTCAGTCCCTGCTCCCCACTCCCCCAGCCCTTGGCGACCATTCTACTTTGTTTCTCTATGAATCCACTACTATCTTAGCTTTCTTTTCTTCAACAGGGTCTTCTCTCATCTCTCTCTCCCCCCTTCTCTCTCATAATTTGTTTACTGAAGACACTGGATTTGCCTTACAGAGGTGCTCACCACCTCAGTTTTGCTGCTGGTATCTCTGTAGTGCGATTCGATATGCTTCTTCATTTCCTGTATTTCCTTAAATTAGAGGCTTGGATTCAGGTTTAATTTTGCTGATTATATGACTGTTGTTGGGTGGTGTTTTCTGTCAGGAGATGCATAATGTTTGCTATCTTTTTGTGATATTAGCAGCCATCTGTTATCACTTCCTGGGTCCGTTACACAAACATTTCTTTAAGGTCAGTACCTAAGTATGAAATTGCGGAGTTTTAGTGTATGGCGTCTTAAACTTTACTGAGATTCACCATTTTATAAAGTAAAAGTACCTATTTATTATCCCTCTGTTTGTGTGCAAAAGTCCCTGCTAATACTTTTACATCCCTGCTGTGATATTTTATATATTTGTGTTTTCATCCGCTGTTCCTGGCCCGTAACTCCCACAGCCCTTGTTGTAAGGTTGGAGGCACTTTAGGCCTCAGAAAACAGAATCTCTCTGACCTTCTCCTGCCCTCTTTTCACCTCTTCCTTTTTCTACCCAAGGCAGGAGTCTGCTCTTCCTCTGCTTTCCGGAAAGAAATTGACCTACATTGTCTGTTTGTAGGTCACAAGACCCCCATTTCAGAAGGGGTCCAGCCCCACCCCCGGGAGGAAAGAGTACTGCACAGAGAAGCCAGGAAGGATCTGGACAGACAGGCCTTGCAGGGTCTCCCCACTCAGTCTGTTAGTCTTAGACCATACCCTTTTTATCCAATCACGTTGCTAATCTTGATTATCCAGTGATGTCTCCATAGAAGGCCCAGGAAGACGAGATTCAGGGAGCTTCCAGGTAGCTGAACAGGTGGAGGTTCCTGGAGGTTGATACACGGGGAGAGCGTGGAAGCTCCACACCCCTTCCCATATCTTGGCCTCTGCATCTCTTCACTGTATCCTTCGTAATAGCCTTTATAATAAACCAAAAACTGTGTTTCTCTGAGTTCTGTGAGCTGATCTAGCAAGTTAATGGAACCCAAGAAAGGGATGGTGAGATCTGCATTTTATCACTAGTGAGTCAGAAGCACAGGTCAAACAGCCTGGGGCTTGTGGTTGGCATCAGAAGTGAGGAGCGGTCTTGTGGCACTGAGCCTCACCCTGTGGGATCTGATGCTACCTCCAGGTAGATGTGTCAGAATTGAATCAGAGGACACCCAGCTGGTATCCGCTGCAGAACTGATTGTTTGGTGGTAGGGAGAAACCCCCACACATTTTGTCCCAAGAAGTCATCTTTGTTGATGGTTGCGGTGTGACAGCAGAAGGAAGATGGTTTGTGTTCTCCCACTCGTACCTACCAATGCCTTTTTGCATGAGATGGCTTTAACTTGCGTTTCCCTGACCACAGGTGAGGTTGCCCATCTTTTCATTTCCCTGTTCCCTGTTCTGGGTTCCACATCTGACTTCTCACAGCCTTTGTCCATTTTTCTACTGCACAGTATTTGACTTTCTTGCTTTCTCACTGTTTTTATATCTCCTTTGCAGTTACATGTATTTTACATATTCCCTCCTAGCCTATGGCTTAATCTTTCACTTTAAATAAAAGTAGAAAATTTAAAACATGTAAAAGCACAGGGAATTATGTAACAAAAACCCATGTCCCTATCACTCAGCCTCAGTAATAATCAACTCAAGGTCATTCTCGCTTTGCTCATACTCTGCTCGTTACTTCTCAACTCAGATTATTTGAATGTATGTCCAACCCATCTTACACTTTCATTCATAAATACCCAATATTTACTGCTAAAATATATTCACAATACCATTATCATACCTATTTTTGTTTCATTTATTTATTTTTTTGAGACTGAATCGTGCTCTGTTGCCTAGGCTGGAGTGCAGTGGTGTGACCTCAGCTCAATGCAACCTCCACCTCCCAGGTTCAAGCAATTCTCATGCCTCAGCCTCCCCAGTAGCTGGGATTACAGGTGCCCACCATCATGCCTGGCTAATTTTTGTATTTTTATTAGAGACGGGGTTTCACCATTTTGGTCAGGCTGGTCTCGAACTCCTGACCTCAAGTGATCTGCCCACCTTGGCCTCCCGAAGTGCTGGGATCACAGGTGTGAGCCACTGCACCTGGCCTCACACCTATTTTTAACAGTAATTTCATGATATTATGAAATACCCAGTCAGTGTTCAGTATTCTCCAGTTAGCTTAAAAGAGTTTTCCATGTCTTTGTGTTGATCAGGATCCTGATAAAGTTCACATAGTACAGTTGGTTGGTGCCCCTCTTCAGGCTCTTTTAATTTGTAGATTCCCTTGCTATCTCTCCTTTTTTTCCCTTATCTTTTTTGTCATTATTGTGGGAGACACTTGGATCCTTGAACTGTAGGTTTTCCCAGGTAGGATTTTGCTAATTGTAATCCTATGTTTGTCATGTTCCTCTGTCCCTTACCTTTCCTTTAAATTGGTCATTCACTCTGGAGGCTTGATGAGCCTCAGGTTTGGTTTTTTTGCCACAGTGGTGTCAGAGGTGGTGGTGTGTGTTTCCATCAGTAGGCTCATAAACGTTGGTCTAGGAAAGCACTATTTGAGGTGCCAGTTCACACCAGACCCCATTTGTTTCAGTGGGGCCAGTGTGCAAACGTAATCCCCATCCCCCCACTGCCCACCATATTGAAAGCCTAATAGTGCAGTCCCTGACTGAGTTTGCTTCACTAATTCCTGACAGCTCCAAGACTTTGTACATGTTTTTGTGGATTTCTTTAATTAGGTAGGTAGGAATTTCCTTAAGGGGAAGCATATTTAGGAAGGACCTGTTATATACTAAGAACTCTTTCAGGGAGGTGATATCGTCTCCATTTTGCAGGTTTACTGAGGTTCAGAGAAGGCTCCAGTAATTCTGTGAGTGTGTATGTAATAGAGCCTGGATTCAGACTCAGGTTTAATTTCAAAGCCCATTTTCTTTCTCCAAGCTTTACCAGCTCTAGAGAATTGCAGGAACAGGTATGGGAGTTGGAGCCCCTTGTGTTACCCATTTCCCCCAGCCAAGGTTCCAGCATCCCTGCAGTGGCCCTGCCACCCGTGTTGCACATCGGAGACTTGGGCAACATCTAATCTGCCTCCTGTGAGAAAGGACAATGGGATGTGGGGATGGAGGCCTGGCCCTGACCTGTCTCCCTGTGTGAGTGGGGTAGGTCTTGAAGGTGGGCCAGCCTCTGCCTTGTCCCTGCCCAACACCAAGGGTCCCAGCCTACTTCAAGGCTAGCCTTGCAAGAGAGGGGTTCAGTGGGCAACCAGGAACCAGGCAGTGGTCCCATTTCTTAGGACAGGTTCAGTTTGACCCTGTGAGTGTCAGGTAGTAAATGGTAGGTGACTGTTGTCACTGCAGATAAATTTTTGGAGAGGAACATCAGTGTATCATTCTCATTGTGAATAATAAAGATGCCCAATTAACCAGTACAGATGAATAACTGCTGATATTAATAGCTAATATTTATTAATTGCTATCAGCCAAAAATTTGGCTTCCCTCTTGAATGTTAGTAATTCATTTAATCCTCACGTGGCCTCATAGTAATTACTATTATGATGCCCATATTGCAGAAGACAAAGCTGAGACTCAGAAACGATGTAACTCTCCCAATGTCCCACACTGAGAAGTGGCAGTTCTGGGTCTAACTTAAAAAATTAGATTTTTGTTTTTTTAAATTTATTTTTTTCTTAAACTTTTTTTCATATTGTACAATAGGATATACTAGTGGTAATATTTTTGCTTTTAACAGTTGGAAAGTATCAGAATTTTTAGATTCGTGACAGACCTTGGCATCCCCATGCTAAAAAGTTAAGTAGTAAAAAAGGGTAAAATAAATCTCTTCCTGTCTCTGACCCCCTGGTTTTCCTACCCAGAAGCGGTAACTGTTACCAGTCTTGGGTTTCTCTTTTGCAGATATGAGTGACGCCTCAGCAGGCTGTTTTCAGGCGCCTATACATGCTAATAATGAGTAGCCTGCTGAATGCATTCTTCTGTGTCCTACCTTTCCTCATTTAACAGTATGCTTTAGAGATCTTTTAATTTTACTTCACGAGTAGAACTGTCTTTCATTTTAAGAACTGTGTCTTGTTCCCTGGGGAAAACCATAATGGATTTCCCCAGGCCCCTGTTGGATGTAGCATGGTTTCCCGTTTCTGTTTTTACAGTAATGTTGGGCTAGCATCCTGGGTGGAAATCCTCATTGTAGATGAAATCCTCCCTTTAGACTGAAGGCTGGCTGGCAGTCCACAGGGCTCAGTTAGACTGGGTGAAAACCCACAGATCTTGCCCTGCAGGACTCTCGGGGCTTTGGAAAGGATGACCACCTCCTCCCAGCCTCTTCCACCTGCTGCAGAAATATCCCTTTTGAGGCCCATAATCCTTTTGGAGATCACGATGTAGTTCCAACAATGTGTTGGGCATACAAATGAAGTATTTTCCTCTTTTATGAGTTTGACAACTGAGTTGCAGAAGGATTTTGGTCGCTGCATCCCCGCCCCACCCCGCCCCACCAACATCTCCTCATGCTCCCCCAGGGCGCTGGATCTCCTGCCCTGTGCTGCCTCCCACTCAGGGCCTTCGCTCCTGGCGTTCCCTCGCCTGGAACACTGCTCAGTGCCAGAGCTGCATGTCAGCTTCATGCTTCCTCAGGAACCCTCCCTGATGCCCTGACAAGGTGAGATTTTCCATGTCGACTGTGATGCCGACATGTGTCTCTCCCTTCCTGTGTTAATGTAGTGTTACGTTGATTTATCACTGATCAGTGTTATCTCTCCCGCATCCACAAGGGCAAGTTTTTGTTTCTTTGTGCTGCCTTTGGGTTTCAGTGATTCACACGGTAGGTGTTCAATAAATGTGGGTGGACTCATTGAGTGAATGAGTGAATGAATGAATGTCACCAGTAGGCCCCCAGGCCATGCCAGCCCACTTCTCCTCTGTGCTATGCTCCCTCTGCCCAAGTCTGATGCCCTCCAGGACAGAGACAGTCATTTACACAGAGGCAGTTCTCATGGCATCAGATCCTTTCCAGTGGCAGGCTGTGATGGCCAGAAGCGAGGAGCAAGTAAAACGGTCATGAAGGGCCTGAAGGCTGTCAGACGAGCTCGCCATTTGGACTGGGGTCCCCAGGGAATACCCCATTATTGCCTAAGGCTTGCTTTGGTCATCTCCCCAGAGTCAGCCAGCCAGGGCAGAAGGAAGAAGGCCGTTTCCAGCTCACTTTTCCTTCTGGAGTTGTCTTTTGCTTTCTTTTCTGGCTTTTCGCTGTGAGAGGCATCTATTATGGGAATCTCAGCTACTTCTCTCTTCCTTTCCATGGGGCCTGGATCCCTGACCACACTGCATTATAAAGACTTCCTCCCAGACCCCAGGGTGTTCTAGTGACTCAGGGTCAGGACTGTCTGCTTTAGGTGGAAACCCAAATCTCCTCTTCTGTCTGCTGGGAATAAACATGATGCTGACCGTAGCGCGAGGTTCTGTGAGGTTCTGCCGGTGAAACAGTGCTCTCTGTGCTGGCCCTCATGACCCATTTCCGACTCCGATCCCCCGTGCCTAGCACCATGCCCAGCATGTAGTAGGTGCTCAGTAAATGTTTGCTACATGATGAGTTCATTTTCCTAGAGAGAGGCTGAGCACATAGACCAAATGAGAATTCAGAAAACAGAGATGAGCAGGGTTAGTGTCCTTTCAGTGGTATCTTTTTATGATACAGGTTGAGTAGCTCTTTTCTGAAATGTTTGGGACCACAAGTGTTTCAGATTTCTTTACATTTTGGAATATTTGCGTTACACTTGTGGGTTGAGCATCCCTAATCCAAAAAATCTGAAATGTGAGGTGCTCTAAAATCTAAAATTCTTTGGGTGCCAACAGGATGCTCAAAAGAAATGCTCATTAGAACATTTTGGGTTTCAGATTTTAGGATTAGGAATGCTTAATTTGTATCACTATATGTACTTTACTTTTTTTTAGAGACAGGGTCTTGCTCTCTTGCCCAGGCTGGAGTGCAGTGGCACCATCATAGCTCATTGTAACCTCAAACTCCTGGACTCAAGCAGTCCTCCTGCCTCAGTCTCTGGAGTAGCTAGGACTACAGGTGTGTGCCACCAAGCCTGGCTAATTATTTTATTTTATTTTATATTTTATTTTGTTTTATTTTATTTTTGTAAAGGCAGGATCTCACTACATTGTCCAGGCTGATATTGAACACCTGGCATCAAGCGTTCCTTCTGCTTTGGCCTCCCAAACTGCTGGGATTACAGGCGTGAGCCATCAAACTTGGCCTGTGTATCCTTTTAAGCTAAGACACTTCTTTTTGAGGAAAAGGAGTTTGGGATTAAGGATTGAATTTGTCTGTCTTTTTTTTTTTTTTTTTTTACTGTGAGTATTTTTAGGACTCTCTTATGTTTTTCCCCTTTGGTATAAGATGTGAATGAATGCTGGAGATTTTTACCTTTTAGCAGGATTTGATTACACTCTGGGGGAACAGCTCCTAGTTTGACTAATAAATGGAGACAGGGAAATAGAACCTTGTAAGACTGCAAGTTGTAGAGGTCAATTAAAGGCACAGCACGGTGAAAGGTAAAGATGAACCCACTCATTAAATGCAATTTGTTCCCATGGCGGATGCAAACACGAGCTCACTTTATAGAATGGACATTGGATTCCTCTTTTTTTCAGCCTCTTTGGCAAGGCTCTGTTTCTCTGTCCCTACTCCCGTTTCTGATCACCTCCACTTAAGCAGAAAAGGTGGCGTGGCTTGGTGTGACTTACTGCCTGTGGAACCACTGCCCTGACTCCAGGTATCCATGTTGTCGGCTCCTTCCCCCGACCCCTGCTCTCTCACTCGTCCCCTCCCTTGTCTGTTTGGTGAGGGAACCACCCTTTGGTAGAGCTTTGCTGTGTGTTTGTTGTGCTTTTTTTTTCCTTGCACCCTCCAGACAGTCCTTATAATGTTCTGATTAGGCCCATTTTTCAGCTGAGCAAATTGAGGTACAGAGAGGTTTTGTGACTCACCCAAAGGCACACAGCTTCTTGGTAGCACCTGAATGTAAACCCAGGACTCTGTTGCTCCATACCACCACACTGCTCACTCTTTTATTTTATGTTTTCCAATTTCAAGCAAAATTTGGGGTCTTTTGTGCTCCAGGCACAGCACTCTGGATGGGTTTAAACATTAAGATGCTTCTGTGGTGAAGCTCTCAAACAGGCCCATTCTTGATCTGCAAAGTGAATCTCTCCCTTTCTTATCTCTCCTTCTCACTTCATACATCAGGAGTTACGTGTGTGTGTGTGTGTGTGTGTGTGTGTGTGTTTAGCATACTCATCACATGGTGTTTATGTCAGAAAGGCTCTTGGGAGGCCGGGCGTGGTGTCTCACACCTGTAATCCCAGCACTTTGGGAGGCCGAGGCTGGTGGATCACTTGAGGTCAGGAGTTCGAGACTGGCCTAGCCAACATGGTGAAACCCCGTCTCTTCTAAAAATACAAAAATTAGCCATGCAGGGTGGTGTGTGCCTGTAATCACAGCTACTCAGGAGGCCGAGTCAGGAGAATCACCCTTGAACCCGGACAGTGGAGGTTACATTGAGCCGAGATCACGCTGCTACACGCTCCAGCCTGGGTGACAGAACAAGACTCCATCTCAAAATTAAAAAAAAAAAAAAAAGGCTCTTTGGAAAGTTGTAATCTAGAGAAGGCAGAGTTTCCCGAAAGCAGAACGCTGATTGAGTGGGGGGGTTTGCATAGTTGCTTCATGTATTTTTTAAAAAGGAACTGGGGTTCTATGATGCAGTAAGCCTGAAAAATGTTAGATTAAAGATAGTTTGATAGTCTTCTACACTGTGGGATTTCCATGACTCTCCAAAAGGGATGGGCTAGGTACAGTAGCATTTCCCAAAATTATTTCCCCAAGGAACACTATTGCAGTCATTATTTCCCAGAATTATTTCCCTGAGGAACATCTTCTCTAAGAAAGTGGTCATGGAACTATTTTCCGAAGAGTGCATTTGGGAAAGGTAGGGCCATTGAGTGTCATGTTTTTTATTGATGTAGCAGCTAGCGGGGAGCTCATCAGAGCCTGCCTTATCTCATGAGCCTGCCCTGGCATGGAGTCTGCTGCGCCTGGAGGAGAGGGGGCGACATAGCGTGGCTGTGGGGTGCATGGGCCTGCCTTTGTTTAGTCCCAGGTCCAGCGGGCCTCCCACCCACTCACCAGCCTGGTCAGAGTTTGATCGGAACAGCACTGCCTTTCCCAGGCACCTTGGGTCTCTGCCACCTGGGCTGTCTCTTACCTTCTGCATTTTCTCCCACTCTCTCCGTTTCTCCTCCTGTTTTTGTATCTTTGTTTCTTCTCTTTTTGTTGTTCTTTTGTGTCTGCCTTTCTCTCACTCCCTTTCTCTCCTTTTGTTTCTCTCTCTGCTTCTTTGTCTTTGCCTCGGTCTCTCTCTCTCTCTCATTTCCTCTGTATCTCCCCCCGCCTGATCTCTCTCTGTGGTTGCAACTCTCTCCCTCTCCCTTCCCTTCTGCTCTCCCATTGTCTCCAGTTTAATAAACATTTACATTGCTGCATTTTGCCATGATAATTGCTGTTCATGGCAATTGCCTGAAAATCTACAAAGTCTTTCCATCTCCCCTTCATCATCCAAGCCTTGTGTGTTTTGTGAGGGTCCCTGTGGAGTGGGCCATTGCCTGCCTTCCACCATATGGCTGGCCCCTGATGAGTGTTTCTGGAGCCTTTTGTGCTGTGGCGCTTGCCACTCTGCAGTATACCACTTGGTGTTGACTTTTCCATTTTCCCCTGTGGACCAGGAGCTTCCCTGAGACAGAGACTGTTGTCTTCATTTTCCCACCCACAGAGCCTGGAACACGTAGTCACTCAGGGAGCATATGACGTATACATCTGAGTGTGCACCTGGAGTATCTCTGGCAACACTCTGTTCACTAGCACGTTTGATTATCCAGAAAGCTGCCTTCCCGTCCTGCTCGATAACACCTCATGTGGGTCCTCGCTGTGAGCCGTCTGTGTTTCCTGGGGCACCTTGTTTCCTCTGAGATGACTGAGCTGATGGGAGAGAAAGATGAGTAATTTCATATCCAGGGATGATAGATGGAAAAACCCCATCCCAAGTTTTGTAATAAGATTCACTTTAAAATAAAATGCTCCCTGGGACTTTCTTGATATCTTTAAAACCTTTGGAGGGAGTGATCTCATTTGAGGGCTGATGCTATTTAAGTATGGAAGCTTAATAAGAAATCTATTTTTCTGCCGGGTGGCGCTTGCCGCATAGCTAATGATCAAGTACCAAATTGTCTGCTGTCCCGCGGCAACGTTAAACTTCGTGTTCCAAATTCTAAGAGGCTTTTTAACTCAGTGGTTGGACGTCCCTGTTTTAATCGTCTGCCGTCTTGAAGGAGATTATTTTTAAAAGTGCCATTTAAGAGGGACTACTAAAAATATATCTCACATAGAGGCTTAACTCAGAAATATTAGTCTTTGACACAAAATTATTTGGAAAAATGCGTGTGGAACCCACTTTAAACCTCTCAGATCCAGAGAAGAAAAGCCTCTCTTGGGCCTAGCTGTGTTTTCCTTACCATGGCCAAATACCCCCAGTGATCACATGCTCCTTGCTGTTCATGCAGGTACTTCTTGCACCTGGGGGCAGTTGGAAGTATTAAAATCACAGATCTTTCTTTCCCGATGCTCCTGTGTTAAACTCTCATCCTTTACCTGGCTGGCTCATCACCATGGGTCGTCAGTTTCTCCTGGGACCCGTGAAGGTCTGCACTCTAGGGTTTGAGGGGATAGAGTCTGGTTGTCCAAGGCATCCAGATGTGGCACTTGACACTTCCCTGAAGATCAGAGTTTCGTGTCTGTGGGCAAATGCAGTGTATGCAAGCTGAACTTTACAGTCGGTCCTGTGTTGATTCAAATAGAAAGCATTGTCAAGGTGCAAAATAATCAAGATTTAGACACTTGGTACTGTTTAACGACTTCCGCTGTGAGTCGAGGGAGGCATTTTCCACACTGGATTACGTTGCCTGTCAGTCACTTGTGTTTTGTGTGGCTGCTTTACCCAGTGTGAGGCAGACTACGGAGATGTAGTGGATATGGAAAATACAGTCTCTGCCTTTGAAAAGGTCAAAGCCCAGAGTATATTTCGTGTGACTTGCGTCACTTCATGGTGATTTGGCATGGAGACAGAGGTCCTGCTTGGATAACGCTGAGGTCTTGCCTGCCATGGATCCTGAGGGAATGGAAGCCAGGATTGGAAGGCAGCTTTTGACTCCTCCGTTCCACCTGTCCTCTCTTCTCTTCTCCAGCATATGTTTGTGAAGGCGTGATTTGAGTTTGCCGCTCACAACCTCACCTGCAGGAGAAGTGATCGACAGTGACCACCGGGATGCTCCTGGGGCTCACATGCCCCCTATTCTCATTTTAATTACCATCCAGTCCTTCTTGAAAGGGCCTCTTTGTTCTTTGAATTTCATCTGAACCAGGTGCTCAGATTTGGATTAATCAAAATCCTGAGCTCATGACCCACATTCGTTATTGGTGCAAGAAGACCTGCTCTTATTGAATACAAGTAAGCTTCCTCTGATCTCATTCTTTGTCTCTTATGGAAACTGCCCGAGACTCCCCTCACCTCTCCCACAGAGAGGAATCTCAAGACTGTGGTTCTTTGCTCTTTCCTGGTATGCATGTTATTAGCATGTTCATTTTTTGAGACGGAGTCTTGCTCTGTCACTCAGACTGGAGTTCAGTGGTGCGATCTCAGCTCACTACAATCTCTGCCTCCCAGGTTCAAGCAATTCTCCTGCCTCAGCCTCCTGAGTAGCTGGGATTACGGGCGTGCACCACCATGCCCAGCTAATTTTTGTATTTTTAGTAGAGGTGGGGTTTTGCCAGGTTGGCCAGGCTGGTCTTGAACTCGTGGCCTCAAGTGATCCACCCACTTTGGCCTCCCAAAGTACTGGGATTACAGGTGTGAGCCATCGTGCCCAGCCGCATGTTCATATCTTAATATGATGTCATGAGCATGGAAAAGGGGTTCCTGTGCCTGGGGCAACCACATGGGACTCCTCTAAAAGCTGGTCTAGGCCAGGTCCTCTCCTCTACATGGTCAGATGATGACACTGTCCTTGACCATTTCATTTTTGTCATCCTAAAAATATGGACCCTCCCAGTGCTTTCCATTCTGTCTCAATGCCACCTTGTAAATCTCACTGGCCATGACACATCCATCTAGATACTAATTTAATTTATTCAATTTCTGCTAAATTAACCCACACAGTATTTCCAGGGATACATAATAACCACATGATTATATTAATAAGTGTATGAACCTTCTAACTAAATATACTTATTCCTTAATTTAATATATTTCTTTCCCTTCATTAAGAGTCCACTTCCGGTTAGTCATACCTTCTGCGTAAGTTGCATATGATGTTCTTTATATTTTTTGAAAGATTTCTTCTTATTTTAAAAAATCTTTCTTTGAGGCCAGGTACAGTGGCTCACGTATTTGTAAGCCTGTAATAGATACGCATGTAATCCCAGCACTTTGGGAGGCTGAGGTGGGCAGATCACCTGAGGTCAGGAGTTTGCAAGCAGCCTGGTCAATATGGTGAAACCCCGCCTCTACTGAAAATATAAAAAATTAACCCGTCATGGTAGCATGTGGCTTTAATCCCAGTTACTTGGGAGGCTGAAGCAGGAGAATCACTTAAACGTGGGAGGTGGAGGCTGCAGTGAGCCAAGATGGTGTCATTGCACTCCAGCCTGAGAGAGAGCAAGACTCCATCTCAAACAGAAAACAAAACAAAACATAAAACAACAAAAACAAACAGTTGGCTGGGTGCGGTGGCTCACACTTGTAATCCCAGCACTTTGGGAGGCCGAGGCAAGCGGATCACCTGAGGTCAGGGGTTTGAGACCAGCCTGGCCAACATGGTGAAAACCCATCTCTACTAAGAATACAAAAATTAGCCAGGTTTGATGGCAGGTGCCTGTAATCCCAGTTAATTGGGAGGGTGAGGCAGGATTATTGCTTGAACCTGGGAGGTGGAGGGTGCAGTGAGTGGAGATTGAGCCATTGTGCTTCAGCCTGGGTGACAGCGAAACTCCGTCTCAAAACAAATGAAAGCACGTCTCTGCTTCCTTGTCTCCCAGGCCATCATTCACATAGGCCCTTTGGGCCAGGCAGTGAGCAGCACCGAGGGCATCTCCTGGCGTGTTCTAGGAGGCTTCCCCATCTCCCTACAATGAATTTATATAATCTCCTAGTAACGCTGCTTTGCTGTGTCTTTCATGGAGTTTGATTCCCTGGCCAGCTGGTCTGTGGGAACCAGAGCAGATTGTGCCTGGATTCATTGCTTTCTCTTTTTCTGGGCGACCAGTACGTTATGTGATTAGATGGGAATAGATACGTTTTGGTAAAGGAATCCCTGATTTAGTTGCAAAAAGCCAAGCTTTTATTGTTAATATGAAAAAAAAAAAAAAAAAAAAAAAGCCAAGCTTTTGGCTCCCCTTGACTCGTTCTTCTGGAAATGACCTCTTCTTGAGGGGTGGGCACCATGTTGTTATTACCTACACCCCAGTGTTCCTGGGACGCGGCTTTCTTGCCCATGAGGTCTGCAGAGCTGCAGTCCTGATTTCTGAGGAAGGTGATTTTGTTCATCAGAGTTCGAATGGTGTTCTCCCAGATATTCGAAAACGGAGGGCCTCGTCCACCCCAAAGCAGTGACTGTGGTTTGGGATGCAACTGATGTTGCCGGCCAGACACTGGGGATCAGCCAAGGCTTTTGATAAAGTTGGAAGAACTTCAAGCTTCTTTAGACTGATCCTTCCTTCCTTCCTTCCTTCCTTCCTTCCTTCCTTCCTTCCTTCCTTCCTTCCTTCCTTCCACCCTCCCTTCTTCCCTCCCTGCCTCTCTCTCTCTCCCCTCCTCCCTCCCTCCCTCCCTTCCTTCCTTCCCTCTTTCCTTCCTTTCCTCTTTCCTAAATCGAGACAGGGTCTTTCTCTGTCACCCAGGCTGGAGTGCAGTGGTGCAATCATAGCTCACTTGAGCCTCAAACTCCTGGGCTCAGCAGTGCTTGCACTTCAGCCTCCAGAGAAGCTGGCACTATAGGTGCATACCACCATAGCTGGCTAATTTTGTTGTTTTTTAAATTTTTTTGTAGAGACAGGGTCTTTCAATGTTGCCCATACTGATCTCGAACTTCTGAGCTTAAGCAATCCTGCCTCAGCCACCCAAAGTGCTGGGATTATAGGCGTGAGCCACTGCAGCCAGCCAGATTTTTGTTTCTGTTCTGGGAAAGTGGCTTCCTTTCGTTTCTTCCGTCCAGGATGTCATTGCCTATGCCAGCCTGAGTGTGTGGGCCTCCTGTGGGAATCGCCACCCTGTCCTGTTAGAGCAAAGCTCGCAGCCAACTCTTGCCCCCAGTGCTGCAGTGCAATGCAGATATTTTTTAGCTTTGCTTTAAAAATAATATGGCAGATGGTGAAGCAGGACCTGACTTTTGCCTTCGCCCTCATGTCTTGCCGTCTGCTGTTTCTCCACCGAGTCCTGTCCCTCAGCATTTGCTCTTCCTGTTCCTTCTACTTCCATCGCTCTGCCTTTTCACCATTTGTCTTTTGGAAGACATGCTTTAACATTTTTTCTACGTTACATAAATAATGTAAAAATACATTTCTGAAAGAATATAAATAATGCAAAACTATATAGAGTACAAAAGACAAGTGTTCCCTCCTAGCGATCCTGCTATGAAGCATTTGGTATATACCCTTCCAGGTATTTTTTATGCATTTGCACATAGGCAGGCATATATATACACACATGCATAACACACATCTATTGTTAACACAAAATGGATCATTTATACTGTTCAGATTGTTTGCGACTTTGCATTCTTCAATCATGAATATATGTCGACTTCCCCCTTTTTCACACTCTTCCAAATCTTCCCCATCCTTCAAGGTCTCGTTCATTCTTTGACAAAGCCCCTGGTGGCCCTGTCAATACTGCGTTTTGGTAGGTATGTTTCCAATGTTCTTTAAATTCCTGCAATCCTTTTTCCCTCTGGACCGCTCATTTTATCTAATCTTACATTGGTCTTTGTTTATTCATTAGTTAATTAGTTCTGTTGAGCTACACCCAGTTAATTTGTCTCCCAAGAAGTTTGTCGTCCAGTGGAAGACACAGACATACTAAACATCCTTGCCGTGGATGTTGACGAGGGCGTGGCAGATGGCAGGCTGTTGACGCACAGTAGTTGAATGAAAGAATGAGCAACGAGTAAGAAGTAGAATTATGTAGGTATCAAGTATAATGATAGCACAATGGTGGAGTTAATTACCCGCTGGGGTATGTCATGGAAGCTTTCAAAGAGGAGACGTTTAACTTGAGTTTGTAAGGATGAGTTAAAGTTGGTCAGGGAGATGGGCCTGTTAGGCAGCGGGACTGGTAGTATGAATTGACATGGTTTCTTCAAAATATTCTCATTGCTAGTTTCATGGATGTATCCTTTGGCTTCTCCATGAATAATGAAGCTCTTATAAGTGGGAGTGTCGTTTACACTCCTACCTGCAGACAGGTATACCGGCACTTATCACGTACCAAATCCTATTCCGTGAGCTGTACATGTAGCAAGCAGTGATGTAGGTTCTCGTGTCTCCATTTTAGAGATGAGGAGACTAAGGCACAGATAAGATAGGTAATATCCCCAAGCCTCCATGTCCCCATGACTAGTAGGAGATGGAGCTGATAAGGCTCTTTTTTAGAATCTTCATGTCCTCCCCTTTATTTCTTTACACTTTGTATTTTTAATTTTTTTAAGAGACAGTCTCGCTCTGTTGCCCAGACTGGAGTGCAGTGGTGCAGTCATAGCTCACTGCAGCCTCCAACTTGTGGGCTCAAGCAGTTCTCCCACCTCAGCCTCCTGAGTAGCTGGGATTACAGGCATGCACCACCACACTTGGCTAACTCTTAAATTTTTGTAGCGATGGGGTTTCGCTATATTGCCCAGGCTGGTCTCAAACTCCTGGGCTCAAGTGATCCTCCTGCCTCGGCCTCCCATAGTGCTGGGATTACAAGTGTGAGCTGCTATGCCTGGCCCATATCCTCATCTTGAAGTAGGACTAGGAATGCCCACCAAAGAGAGCTGTATGAGGTTTACATTAAACAGTAAATGCCTCTAAATCATCCAAAGTAGGGAGTAAAATACCAGCTTATACCATAAACTTGGTTAAAATAGCATTCTCCTGCTTTATTTTTCTTCACAATACTAACATTACTTGGCACAGAGTTGTTTATTTGCTCTCTTCTTTGTCCATTTTATGTATGACTGTGTCCCCAGCACCTGATACAGGGTATAAAGCATTTGCTGAATGCATGAACCTCAGTTCCCACTTCTCACCTTAGCATCCTGCCTACAGATGCCCACAACACACGTGGTGAATTTGACTGAAATGAAGCACTCTGTGCCTGCCCCACAAACCACCAAGGGACTGTGGGTTTATTTGTCTCAAGATGGTCAACACTGCTGTTTTCATTTTTTACTTGCTGTCAAATATAAAGAGATATCATATGTTGCCCGCCTCTGATTTTCCTGATGTCTCAATTTAAATGGTTTCCAATTTGGGTATGAAATTATCCATCAGTCACAGAGAGAACTGGAGCCTTCAGCAGTGGCTGTTGGAATAAGCCAGGGCTTAATTGGAGAAGCTATTGGTGGAGGAGCAAGGGCTGGCCAGCAGAGGCTTGTCCCTGCTCCTCTGGGTCCCCTCTGGAATACCACACGTTCCCCTGGGTGGTGGGCTGTGTCTAGCCCATTCCCCAAGATCCAGTTTGGATGACACTTCATCTGTTTAGTCGTTGGATGCTAATAGTGTCTTCCCTATGCCAGAGACTGACCTAGGCACCAGCGATGCAGAGAGCAGGCCTTGGTCACTGTCTCCCGGACTCACACAGTCTGCAGCCTGGTGGAGGAGACACCACGTGAGCTGAGCTACGATGACCGAATCCAGTCCCTCACCAGATGCCGTAACCTACAAATGTCTGTCGCTCAGAATCTCTTTATTTTAGTCAGTCACTTCCACAGAGGATTGTCCAAAGACATGCGCCTGTCCAGCTCTCGGGTCTGTCTGTGGAGTGTGAGGTGTGTAGCCCTGGTGATAGTAGAGTGATGTTAGATGGCTCAGGGTCAGGTGCTGAGTAATATGGGCTCTGCTGGGGAAGGTGTTCCCCTTTTCTTTTCCTTTCGGCCATGCTGGTGTGGTCTCAGGTTGGTGCTAGTCCAGCTTTAACTCTTGGAGACCCTGACAAAGTGAGTGTGGGCCTCTGGTTCAGGGTGCCGTCGGCCCCTGGGAAGTTCCGAGCTCTGAGACGCGGCTGCAGTAGACTCCACTCAGAACGTCCAGACGCCTTGATGCCAAGGCTTAACCCCACATCGGCTGCAGGAGAATCTCTTTGATGGGACCTGGGCACCCCTCATTGTTTTGCATGATTCTGATGCTCCTGGGGTTGAGAACCACTAACACTTAGGATTTAATCACATTTGGCTTTCATCAGATCCAGTTGCCTTCTAGTGATACTGGCTTTCTGTTTGCTAGAGTGATATATACTTTCCTTTTTAAGTAAATGTTAAAAGTGAAAAAAGATGAATGGTGTAATGCAGCTGCTCAGGAGGATCACTTGAGCGCAGGAGCTCGAGACCAGCCTGGGTAACGTAGTGAGACCCTGTCTTAAAAAAAAAAAAAAAATGAGTGAATTGAAAAGGTAACATTATTCAGCAACAGTGCAAGTTGGGGCGAGTGTGGCAAGAATGCTGGTGGTGCTTTGTGATGCACTGGGGTTTGGGGAACACTCCTCTAGATTTTATCTGTAGATTGCAGTTTTAGCCCCCATTATTTTGGCCCCCATAGACTCATTGGGAATGATTTGGCATTATGCCAATGATTCATTAAGTGCGAGCACCAGAAATAGCTAAATGAAACTATTTAGCAATTGTGTCTTTCTCCGCATAACAAATTGTCCCAACACTGAGAAGAGAAACGACATTTGGCAGTGACAACATTTACCATCTCATAGTTTCTGTGGGCCTGGAGTCCCGGTGCCACTCAGTGGTTCTCTCTCCAGGGTCTCTGTCAGTCTGCAAGTGCAGCCTCAGCTGGTGACTGCAGACATCTCAGGGCTCCGCTAGGGAAGGATCCACGTCCAAGCTAACCCACGTGATTGTTGGTGGGATTCGGTTTCTTAAGGCTCTTGGACTGAGGGCCTCAGTTCCTCTCAGGCTGTTGGCTGGAGGCCACGCTTGGTTTCTTGCCTACCCAAATCTCTTCACCGTGGCCAAAGAAAGCAAAAGAGAGAGCCCAACTAAATGGCAGTAAGGATGTTTTGTACTCTAAGCTTTAGAAGTAGCATTCTGGCCGGGAGCAGTGGTTCATGCCTGTAATTCTAGCATTTTGGGAGGCCGAGGTGGGGGGCATTTGAGCTCAGGAGTTGGAGACCAGCCTGGCCAACATGTTGAACGCTATCTCTACTAAAAACACAAAAATTAGCCAGGCGGTAGTAACACACACCTGTGATCCCAGCTACTTGGGAGACCGAGGCAGGAGAATTGCTTGAGCCCGGGAGGCAGAGGTTGCAGTGAGCTGAGATCACGCTGTTCTACTCCAGTTTGGTCGACAGAGTGAGACCCTGTCTTAAAAAAAAAAAAAAAAAAAATGGCATTCCATGACTTCTACAATATTCTACTATAATCTGTTCATTAGGGCAGAGGCAAGTCACTGGGGCCAAGCCAGGCTCAGGGGATTACCCAGGAGGTGAGGACCAGGAAACAGAGCCACCGGGGTCTGTTTTAGAAGCTGCACACCACAGGAATTTCACTGAAGACAACCCCCACACCACATCCCTGGCATCTTTACTGGCCCCCCGGAGCAAGTTCTCACAGGCTGAATGCCAGGTGAAGCCGAGCAATCACTAGTTATTTTGTGGGCAAAGTGAGCCTTATAACCGTTTTTGCACTCCACTTTGGTCACAAATCATCTCAGCCAAAATTACTGCTTCCCTACAATTGATTATGTAGGAATGATTGATTGATTGTATTGAAAATCTATGGTAGGGGCCAGGCATGGTGGCTCATACCTGTAATCTCAGCACTTTGGGAGGCCAAGGCAGGTGGATCATTTGAGGTCAGGAGTTCAAGACCAGCCTGGCCAACATGGTGAAACCCCATCTCTACTAAAAATACAAAAATTAGCTGGGCATGGTGGCCAGCACCTATAATCCCAGCTACTCAGGGGGCTGAGGCAGGGAGAATTGCTTGAACCTGGGAGGTGGAGGTTGCAGTGAGCTGAGATCGCACCCCCACACTCCAGCCTGGGCAACAAAGCAAGACTCTGTCTCAAAAAAAAAAAAAAAAAAAAAAAAAGAAAGGAAGGAAAGAAAGAAATTCTATGGCAGGAGTTTCAGCAGACTGACTCGCTCTGGCCTTTTCTTTCAACAATGTACTTTATTTCCCTTCTCTTTCCTCTGTCTGTTTGTCCCATTCTATCGTACATTGTATATTTTCTTACATGTCTGTAATTTCATGTCTTGAGGGTTGGTTTGGGGAACTTGGTTTCTGTGAATTTTACTCTGTCTTGGCTGTTGATTTCTGAGGTCCAGAGGTTTTTCTGGATCTGGAGTTTTCTGACCGGGAGAATGTGGGCAAGGCTTCCATTGAAAGCCCCAAGTCAGCCGGAGTGAAGATCAGGATCCAGGACCCGGGGAACAAGGGCCAGACTTTCTGTGTTCTCCAGGCCTATACAAGCCTTTCTGCTGCAGTAACTACGTGGTTTCAGGCAAGGAGCTTTATGTCTCTGAGCCTCAGTTTTCACATCTGTAAAACAGGGTGTAGTATATTAGTCAATGTAGGTTGAGTTACACTGCAGTAACAATCCCATAATGTCATGAAAAGAAAACACATAGATTTCTGTCTCTTTCACGTCACTTGTCCTTCATGAAGTTGGCTGGGCTACTCCTCTGTGTTGTCACCATCCTCACCCACAGACCCAGGTTGTGACAGAGGGGCAGAGACATTGGCCAAGCACACTCTGACTCTTAAAGCTTCCACCCAGAAATTACATGTAACATTTCTCTTATTTCAGTGGTAAAGCAAGTTCCACAGACACATCTAACTGCAGGTGGGTGGGGAGGGTCAGTCTTCCAGGCTCCTGGAAAGACAGAGCATAGTTACTTATAAGTGGTCCTGATCACTTGATGGGCGGGTTATGAGGCTTCAGGCAGGTAATAGATGCAGAGCTGTGCGCGCCCAGTACCTAGTAAGCACTCAGTAGATAGTAGTGCTGATGGTGGTTACGGGGGTGATGGGAATGATGCTGATTAGAGAACTAAAGCTTATCTCGGGCCTGCAGTTTACAAAACCTTGGTCTTACTCAGCCACTCATTTAGCCCGCGCGTGTTGAGTTTTTCAGTGGCCCGAGTTGTAGGTACTGTGCTTTGAACTCGGGATCAAAGAGAAGACTGCCATGGTCTGCTGCCTTGAACAGCCCACAATCGCTCCTTGGCAACAGGGATTGAGGGTTTTCATTTACGTTTTCCTTTTCAGGCCTTGGCATGGTTAGGAAATCTTACAAATGAAAGAAATGCTGGAGCTGGATGAGACTTTGGGATCATGGTTTTTGTATTAGTTAGGATGATTTCAATGGAAGAAACAGAGAATCCAGTACAAACTGGCCTCTGCAAAGCAAGGAATTCGTTATGTTAGATACCAAAAATGTCCAGAGGTAGGTGAGTGCCTCAGTGCATTTTGTGTTGCTACAAAGGAATGCCTGGTGCTGGGTAATTTGTGAGGAAAAGGTTTATTTGGCTCACGATTCTGATGACTGCAAAGTTCAAGATTGGGTATCTGCATCTGGTGAGGGTGTTTCCGCTCATGGCAGAAGGCAGAGAGGAGTTGCTATGTGCAGAGATCACATCGGTGAGAATGGAAGCAGGAGAGTGGGAAGGTGCCAGGCTCTTTTAAACAACCAGCTCTTGCAGAAACTAATAGAGGCGGGGCGCGGTGGGTCACGCCTGTAATCCCAGCCCTTGGGGAGGCCAAGGTGGGTGGATTACTTGAGGTCAGGAGTTCAAGACCAGCCTGGCCAACATGGTGAACCTTGTCTCTACTAAAAATACAAATATTAGCCAGGTGCGGTGGTGTGTGCCTGTAGTCTCAGCTACTTGTGAGGCTAAGGCAGGAGAATCACTTGAAACTGAGAGGTGGAGGTTGCAGTGAGCCGAGAGGGCTTGGTCCCCAGCACCCAAACACCGCTCATGAGGCCCTGCTTCCAACATTGGGGAATGAATTTCAACATGAGGTTTGGAGGGGACAGGCATGCCAACCATAGTAGCAAGTGTCAGCTTCACGGTGACCCAGAGGCCTGGGATATCATGGAAACCTGGTCCATTTTGCCCTGATTCTGTTCTCACTGCTCCCTTTCACTCCCCCAGCTCAGTCCCCTCAAGGAAACAGCAGTAGCTGCAGTGTTCTTAGGCTGTTTAGACTCAAGAGAAAGAGCAAGTCTCTGCCCAGGGTTGCCAGCAGAAACCCCCAGATTCACTCTGAACCGTGTGAGAGTCATTGACCCATACTGAACCAGTCACTGCGGCCAGAAGGACAAGATATGCTGATTGGCCGAAATCAGTTAGTGCTCACCTTTGGATCACGTCTCTTGGAAGGATGGTTTCCCAACAGGAGAGTGCAGGTGGGGCAGCAGACAGCCATAGTCCCCCTCCTTTTCCTGCCCCTTCTTTTCTTCCTTTTCTTAAAAAATAGATAATGAACTTATTGTTTTTGAGACAAGGTCTTTGTTTCTCAAGCAGGGGTGCAATGGTGAGTCACTACAGCCTCACCCTCCTGGGGTAAAATTATCCTCCCACCTCAGACTCCCAAATAGCTGTGACCATGCCTGGCTAATTAAAAAAAATTTTTTTGTAGAGATGGGGGCTCCCTATGTTGCCCAGGTTGGTCTTTAACTCCTGGGCTCAAGCGATCTACCTGCCTCGGCCTCCTAAAGCGTTGGGATTACAGGCATGAGCCACTACTCTCAGCCATTTTCCTTTCTTTAGGGAAGAAATTGAAGCTCAGAGCAGGGAGAAGACTTGGCTGCTGCCACTCAGCTTGTTAGAAGAAGGGCAGGCCATGGGTCCAGGACTGTGCCCTTTTGCTGCGTTGACTCTGTTCCTAAAACGTCTTCTCAAAGAGTCATCAGTTTCAAAAGGGTATTGGGGAAGCAGTGCTAAAGTGAGGTGATTATAAAAGGGATGTTAAATTGCACTATGCCTGGCATTTTCAATTAGTAGAACTTTGTCATTTATTGCTTATCGACAGAAGAGATGAGAAATGAGGCTGATTTCTCTCTGGCAGGGCTGCTGCTTGGGTTTGATCTCTGTGAGGAACAGGTCGGGCTCTAATTGAGGGTTTTGGTGATTGGCTTCCTAAGTCATCGATCCCGGTGAGTGGGGCCTGCCCAGCAGTGATGAGACTGTTGTTTAGCTGATGATGGGAGGCACTGGTGTGTGTATTTGGGGGCATGTGTTAACTTTTACTTATGAATATTTCTGGAAGGTACTTTTTTGGCATTACTGCTAGGCTTCAATATTGAATGTCACAGAGCAAGTTGTCCAGGAGGCAGATTCTGCTCTATGACCTCTTGGTGTTTGAAGACAGAACTCCTAAGAATTCCCTCTTACTTTCTGCTACCAATACCCTAATCTCTTAACCTTGCAGAATGGAATTATCTGGAAGCTGCACCAGCACACGAGACCACAGGAGGAGTCCTTAGCTGGCCTAAGGGTGGATCAGAATGACCTTGGTCTTGGTTCCAGGGGTTCAGAAATATAAGTGGATCAGGAGGGTACTGGCTTAGAGAAGCTGAGGTTGAGGAAGGCCACTTACCTCTCCAAACTGTTGTCATCTACCCCCCACCATCCAACCACCCACCTATCATCCATCCACTCATCCCCCCGCAACCCACCCACCTATCCCTTCACCTGTCATTCCTCCACCTATCCATCCACCCACCCATCATCTACCCAGCATCCACCCACCCACCTACCGTTCATCCACCCACCCCCTCATGCATCCACCTATCCACTTACCACCCACCATCCATCCACCCACCCACCATCCATCCACCCATCCACCCACCCACCATCCATCCATCCACCCACCCACCCTCCATCCACCCATCCACCCACCCACCCTCCATCCACCCATCCACCCATTCACCCACCCACCATCCATCCTCCCGCCTGCCACCCATCCACCCACCCATTATCCATCATCCATCCACCCATCATCCACCCAGCCACCCACCCACCATTCATCCACCCACCCACGCACCATTCATCCACCCACCCATCCACCTATCCACATAATCATCATCCACCCACCCACCCACCATTCATCCATTCAGCCATCATTCGCCTATCCACCCAGCCACGTTCCCACCCATCATCCATCCACCCACTCATCATCCATCCACCCACCCACCCAGCCATCATTCATCCACCCACCCATCGTCCATCCACCTATCCACCCAGCCACCCACCCATCCATCATCCACCCACCCACTCATCATCCATCCACCCACCCACTCATCGTCCATTCACCCACCCATCACCCATCCACCCGCCCATCATCCATCCACCTGTCCACCCATCATCCATCCACCCGCCCATCATCCATCCACCTATCCACCCATCCACCCATCATCCATCCACCCATCCACCGACCCATCATCCATCCACCTATTCACCCATCATCCATCCACCTATCCACCCAGCCGCCCATCATCCACCTGCCCACTCATCA